>NC_142684.1:16778333-17106111 GCF_056320005.1 Nelumbo lutea | reverse complement strand
TTTTGCTGGACACCTCCACCTCAAGGGTTTACCAAACTGAATTTCGATAGTAGCAGCATAGGCAAATCAGGGCCTTTCGGAATAAGGGGAGTAATAAGGGATGAAATAGGAAATTTGTTGGCCATATACTCTGGTCCGATTGGGGTAGGAGATTCTTTGAGGGCTGAGATCCTAGGAGCTCTTGAAGGGATACAAAGGGCCAAGGAACTAAATATTAAAAAGTTGGTTATAGAAGGTGATTCTGAAACTATGGTGAATTGGCTAACAAAGGACAATTCTATGCTTTAGAAATACAGCAATGAAAAAAGGAAGTTCAAGTGGCTCGCCAAAGATATGGAAATACATTGTACATGGATAAAGAGAAGCGCAAATGCATTGGTATATGGTCTAGCTAGACAAGTGGTAAACAGAAATACTATGTTCTGGGCTGTTTTGTAATTGTAATTGTAATTGCCTCATGGTTAGGATGTACCTTGGGTAGTTGGGAGTTAAGATTCTTTAGCTCCCTCCTTTGTAATTCTGATTATCTCAATCTTTATTAAATAAAAATTCATTATTATTGATTAAAAAAAAAAGCTTACGATATTGTGCAATGCTCTTAGTATGATTAACCAATGCAGGTTCATATCCACTTTGAATATATGGTCTAGAAAAGTATTATTTAGTTTTTTTTTTTTGAGAAGAGGAAAAGTATTATATTGTTATTTAAAAGCATCATGTTTACGTATACTGAGGAACTATAGCATAAATAACTAATCACTGAAAAAACACCCGAGTCCTGCAACAAAACTTCTAAAAGTTAACACTTTTGCAAGAATATTATTTAAGTAATACCAAGACATTATTATGATCTTTGTTGCAGGTGTTGGTGCAGATGGTTGGTGTGAAAAGTTCCTAATGGTATAAGGGATTATACACTTGGCAATGTTCTCTTATAAATGTAAGAGATTTCCTTACTAATCCCTTCTACTAAGGAAATCTCTTACATTTATAATAGCCACATGCATGTTGTAGTTACATGAGGGCGCTTCCAACTTGGGAGTTCAAATCAGCCCCCCATAAGATTGCCCCCCAAACGTTCTATAGCACATACCCGCCGTGCATTGGGAACATCTCCCAATGATGATATCATCATTTCTGATATTATCACCGGGAGATGTTCAAAATACACGATGGGGATGTCCTATGGGACACTGTGGGGGGTTGATTTGATCTCCCAACTTGGGTGCTGCCTAGGCAACACATTGAAAATCATTTCACTTTGCATAAACCACACTACAAATGGAGCTCAAGAAAAGTGATTCTATCACATGTTGAAGTGGCTAGAAGAGCCTGGAGTAACGATTTTTTCTTTTTTTTATCCCAAAAGCAATTTCATTCAACTAGCTTGATGAAATGTCTGATACAAAAATATTACTTGGAAATCTGTGAGAAATGATTAGAGGGCTCATAGTTTAACAATGGATATAACATATAAGATCAAATATATAACACAAAGAATGGTAGAACCAGATTCATTTAATCGGTTAATCCCATATAGTTGGGACAAGGCTTAAATGATGATGTTGATGACTTTACTGAAAACAAATTAGGGTTAAACAAAATTTAACTATTAATCCATTTGGTTTATTGGGCAAAAGATTAACCCAAATAAGTTTTGAATCAGTTTTGATTATAAATGAGGATATTTTCATTTATAACTATTAACCCATTTGGTTTTTGGCTTCTGTAATTTTCACTAGATTAAATACCTTATATCTAAGGTTTATATCATAGAAGGAGCAATGGTAAATATGTAATTTTATTTTCTCATTTAATGCTTACTACACAAAGGACACAACTCTATTCTTTTTGTTCATATTTGTAAAACAAGTCAATGGCAAAAATGTTATTTAACACTGTCATCTAAAATGCTTGTTATGGAAGATACACAAAAATCCCTTTTTGCTCAATAATTGGAAAACAAACCATAATAATTGCTGAAACCTCCCTTGAACCTTTTAACTGTTGCTCAAACCTCCTCTGAAGTTTGGTAATTGCAATCACCTTCCCTAAACTTCTTAACACAGTTGCAAGTAGACCTCCTTTGTAAAATCCTCTAACAAGATGCATGAAAATGTCCAAAATAACCATGTAATTATTATTGAGGCTGGTTTATACATAAAAACAATATAAATGTTATGAACAACCAAAAAAAAGAGTTTAAAGTTGCAATTTTCCCTTTGAGCAATTGATACGAAGGGAAAATTTGAAAAATATATCAATTCCAAAAAAGAAATTAGAAGGGATTGGGGTAGTGATCGATACGAAAAAAAATTTTGGAAAATAAACATTTTGGTCAAAAGTAAACTACATGGGTATTTTGGACATTTTAGTGTTTTTTATTAAATCCTAATAGAGAGTCTACTTGCAATTGTGTCAAAAAGTTCATGGGAGGTGATTGCATTTACCAAACTTTAGGGGGGGGGGGAGTTAGCAATGATAAAAAAAATTACGGTTTTAGCAATTTACCCTTTCATTATTTAAATTAAAAAAAAAACCCTTAAAGTACATCTTATGTTCTCAATACCTAATGTTGGGCCAAATTAACCACCATGAAGAAATTTCCAACTTGTAAATAGATGAACAATTTATTCTTTAAACTATTTTCTTGTTTTTTTAAATATTTTTAACCTATTTTCATTGGTTAAGTTCTTGATCATTAAGGTAGGAGATGATTATCTCTTCTTTATTTCCACCATATGGTGGGTTAATTTTACATTTTCATTATCTTAAAACCCACATCATTGGATGGCAAGATATCTACAAGAGTAAGCGATATTTTTTATAGTAGTTTACTGTAAGGTTTTTAGTGATTGAAGGAATAGAAGTTGGATTTATCATATAGAAGTTAATTCTTGCACAGGTAACTAGAATTCAAATAAAATTCTGACAAAGGTAACTAATAAAAATTATTAATTTTATTAATGAATCATAATAAATAAGAATTTTATTAATTCTCATTATCTTTGCTAGAATTTTATTTGGACATATCTTTATATTACTGAACCCCTAGTTTTCAAGGCGCTAAGGTGAGGCTAGGTGATAGGGGGGGGGGGAGGCTAGTCGCATAGGTGATGGATTTTTTTTAAGTAAAATCATGTATCCCAAGGTAATTCCCTAGGTTTTATAATCATATTTCCTTAATAAATATCTGTAATTTTCAAAAGAAAAGTATAAATTTCATGTTAAAGTATAAAAAATCAACATATTCCAACATATTCATTAGAAGAAAAAGAAGAAAGAAAAGAAAATTCGAAAAATATAGGGGCTGAACCCCTATTTCTGTTATAGGAAAAGAAGAAAAGAAAAGGTGGAAGAAGAAGAAGAAGAAGAAGAAGAAGAAGAAAATTAGTATATAAAAACACAAAATTAGTAAAAAAAAAAAGAAGAAAATGTGTTGATTGGCCAACATTTTATGTTCTTTTTTGCTTATTAGTTCAGGTTTTGAAGTCTTTGAGGGTTCAATACAGCATTTAGCAATGCTTGTGTTGATTAAACCCTAACAAATAAGAAACTAACAAAAAGAAATTACTATATAAACACACAAAATGAATATTTTAGTTTAAAATGTTTATTTTATAATTATAACCACAAAAAATTAAGAATATAAACATTTGTAATAACACGCTATAGAAAACTGCTTGGCGATTAGGTGAGGCGAGACTCCAAGGGCGCCTTGTCGCCTGGGCATCACCTTGCCAATTATGATTGAACCATAATAAATGTGATAAATAAGAATAATTTTTATAGATATAAAAATATTCAAAAATTGCAAACAATTTTGGAAATATAATGTATACTATCATCATCACAAAATTTGTTTTGTACGTATAAAAATAAATGAAATTTACCTTCATTGGTTAACTAGTTAGCTGAAGGATGAAAATGCCATTAAAATAAGATTCAAATGAGTTTGACTTTTGTAGATAAGATGTCAAAAACAAACTTTGGGTACAACCCAAAACCTAATTGGGCCCTATTTTGTGTATCATTCTCTTTTTAAATGGATTTCACTTTAAGGGGGTGTTTTTTTTTGGAATTTTGAGAGGGGAAAAGTTGGTCAATGGGATTTTGGTTCCTACTGACCAAGAATCCCATGTTCTTATTCATATTTATGTGGGGACCAGGGAAAGTTTATTTTCCTAGGTATTACTTATCCGGGTAAATGATACCCATCTTCTAGGTGGATAAATAACTTTTCCACCTAGGGAAAAGGTTGCCAACACTTGAATGGGACAAAAATGCCCCTTTTAATAATAAATTTTTATGGCTAAAATGGTCATTGCTTTGTTTACCTAAGAAATAAAAGAACATGGATAAATGCATTTACCCAAATAAATATTTCCCAAGAAAAACTTGTCTAAGTAATTATATTTACCCGAATAAATAATTTACAGAAAAGCGAACCGGGCATAAGAAAAAACCACACAAACCCAGTTAAAGTTGTTATTGCTTTATTTGATTAGATCGAGTTGTAACCAGCCCATACCATCACATGCCATAATAGTAAACCATCAGATGCCCTGGTCAAAGTTTGATATGGATTAGTTCGAATTTTAACTAGCTCACACCATCAGATACCCTAACAGTGCGCCATTTTCACATAGCTGCCCAATAGCCATGATCTATGTTCTCTGTGACACTAGGAATATTTGGCGAACCACTCAAAAATCATGTCTTGAGTGCAAATCAAGCTAAAATCTCTCTGTTCAGAGCGATCTCAGTTTCATTAGTTGTGGGCTGGAAATAAATCAACAAACTCATCTGTATCGGCCCATCGGACCCTTTCTGCTGTCAGATTTATGCGAATGAAGAGGACGATATTACTGTAAGAAGAGGCATTGTTATTTGATTGTCTATTCAGGTCTTGATTTGGGGAAAAAGCCCTACGTTTTTACATTTTCTCAGTACTGTGCGTGGGCCAGGATGAAGTTCGTTTGAGCCTCTTTAACCTCTCAAAAACAAAGCGAGATTACGAAGAAGATTGGAAAGACATGATACCAGAAAAACTTACAACCGATCAAACGGCATCATAAAAGTAAAAGCCCTTCTGGACGTGCCCAGCCCAGAAAATGTCTCAACGGCCTATGCTGTTGGGCTGTTGGGCTGTTGGACCCCAACAGCCAAAGTAAAGCCATTAACCATTAAGGGGCCACAACTTCTTTAAAATCTTATTCACTAAAAACAAAGTTAAAAATATCGATACACTCCAATACACTGGAAGGAGTGTATCAGTAATTTAAACTTAGCATTTTTTATATATATTTTTTTCAAAATTTCGTAGGCGATGAAAAATAATGTTACTTAACATTTAAAACAAATACATTTTAAGAGAAAAGCTTAAAATCAGTGTATCGGTGACATACCCATACAATACATATCAATCAAATTTTTGTCAAAGACAATGTGATAAGCTTTTCAATTCAGCAACCTTAATGTAGATGTAAGCTGTAAGCACTACGGATCCAGAGGCCAAGTATAGCCTTTGGACTCCTGACATTAAGCTTGGAGTTGGGACTTGTGGGGAGTCTCCCAAGATAATCAGCAAAAAAGGCCCAGACCCAATGGCCTGAGCTCCCTCCCCTACCCAAGTGGCCAGACCGGCCCATGAAGAGGATAGTATATATAAAATGGATGAGTCAGGCATCAATGTCAATGTAGAGGTGTGACCCAGTGGATGAGGAATCTGATTAGTGATCATTTGAGGTCATGGGCCATCAAAAAGGTCCAACCAATTGGAATTGTCTGGTCCAAAAGTGGAAATTGGGTTTTACCATTTTGGGTACAACCAACATGACCCAATACCAAATGAAGAGTAAGAAAAGATAGAAAAACGAAACCTCGCAGCTTGATAGTTGAAAAGGAACCAAGGTACATCAGTAGATGAGGCAGTACTTTTTGCAAATCATGCATTTATCTACATAAATTCCTTTTGCTATTGGATTGGAATCTGTTTATACCAATCTGGCCGTTGATAAGACATTGCGTGTGTCTTGTTATGTTGAACTACTACCTTTTTTTTAATGTTTTTTTTTTAGTGGAACTTGGAAAATGGTGATTTGGGTAATTGATATTCCAATGGAGAAAATTCACAATTATCCCCTCCAAGTCCAAAGTGATAATCAATCAACACCAATCACCATCCATGGTCTAATCTTGAGAGAATCCCTTACCCAAAGATAAGGCTAAGTATGATAATTTGGAATATATGGAAATGGAGGTGAAGACTTTGATGACACCAGATGACTCACTCTTTTGTTCTTTTTCTAGATTCAGACAGAGCTTGCTTGTCAGTCTCTCCTTGTACACATGCCAGGTCTGTGAGACTGTGAGGAGACTTTAATAGTTAAACGCATTAAGTCCATGACAATGCAGAGTTCAGACGTTGCATGCATGGCCATTGGTGATTATGGTTAGAGTCAAGCTAGTCAGAAGATTGAATGTTTTTGATTCAGGGGCTGGTTCTTGTCAATGAGATGGGCCATCGTTCAAGGACTATTGGTACTGGATAAAGAGAAAAGAAAGTGCTAGGTGGGTGCTCAGAAGCTAAGCATCATCTGGGGTGGATCTCTCTCTCTCTCTGCTAATTGGCATCAGATGATAGTTCTCAAAAGATAGTACAAGTCTGTGTTTGGACTTTGGATGAATGCTGAAGTGGAATTGCTGGGCATGCGCAGAACGAGGGGCTAATTCCTTTGCAAATTCTACTCTCTGGGTTTAATTCTGAATCTGAAAAGAATTTGAAAATCTAAAGACTTATTGGCTTTAATCCATATCTAGCGGATTTTGAACTTGGTGAAAAGGAGGTGACATTTCAATATACAGAATTGGATGTGGAGCTGAAACCAGTTCCAGAAACTCCTCAAGTGGAGCTTTTCATGAAGAAACCAATACTGGTAGCGTTGTTCATACTGGCTTGTCAAGAGAAGTCAAGCTTTGGAATTGTATAGTGAGTTTTGGATTAAAGGGTCCCTAGAGCCAACTTTTATTGGTTTACCAAAATTTTTTCTAGATCTCCAAATCTGTGTGTGCATGTTGAGCTTGTGATTAGTAGTTTCTGGTGATTTCTCTTGTAAATTAACCAAGCTATCAACTCTCAACTTATCTAGATTTCATTTGTTGAAGATAACTATAAATCAATGAATAAAAGGAACATATGCTGATAAATTATAAACAAAAGGATTTTGTGTTAGAATATTATTATCTTTAGTTCAGAGTATTCTCCTTTCTCTTTCATCCACATGGAGAGACATGGTGATTTGGTGACTAGTTCAAAGTTTTCACCAAACAAAGCCCATTTGAACATCTTTCCAAAACCTTAGCATACCCCCACCTTGTATTGGACCTATTGGTTGAATCTCTTAGTGAAACCAAGTGTATTTGAGAGAAAGAGAGAGAGAGGTTGCTTTTCAGAAACTATATTGGAAAAGGTTACCATTCAAAATGATGCAAATTAAGGTAAAGTGGTTATAGTTATCCACTGAATGGGTCCTTGTATGGACGGTCTCATCTGATTATTGGTTCCATGTGCTGGCTAACGTACTATGAAGTCTATGATAAGCAATAACAACTATTTTTTGTACTAGTTTATGACCTCAAAGTCAGTACTGGGAAGTGTATGTCATTGTACTCAGTTTGAGATCCATTCACTATCGAACCCATAAATCTGGATGCATTTAGTTTCAGCTTTTTACTTGATTTAGGAGACAGGCTCTGTTTGGATAAGCTTTTGCTTTTGAGCTTTGGGCTGTGAAAAAGAAAATTGAGCCATAAAGTGTTTTGAGTGACTAATAAGAGTTGCCTTTAAAAATGTTGTAGTCTAAGGCCCAACCACCTTCAAGCCTCAAAGTACAAAGCCTAAAATTGAGGTTTTGTGCTTTTGATCTCTGAAATCACAAATCCTTAAGCTTATCCAAACACAACCTAAATTGATTCTAATTTGTAAGTAGATAATTTACTTTATCTAGAATAATGGGAGACATTGGAAACAAGGTTTAAAATTTTGATACGATATGCCCCATAGTATCGTATCTTTAAAAAATAGATACGGGATATGCATGAAAATCAGATGTTTCGCCTTTTTTCATGCATATCGGACCTATATTGGGAGCGTATCGGGGCGTATCGGGAGTGTATCGGGGTGTATCGAGGGCATATCGATGGAAAAGATACAACCAAAAACTAAAAAAAAAATTTAAAGTCTTTTCCCCGAAATAAACCTTCTTTCACCCCCAAACGACTCTAAAACTCCAGACTTCATTCCTAGAGTGCTAGATTTGCAAAAATTTGCAAGAAACAAGTGTGAATCGTTTTTTTTTTTTTCAAATTTTGAAAAAACATGGAAAAAATAGGTAATTTTTTTAATTTTTGTTAATATCTTGTGATTTATTTTTTTTTATTGAATGTTTAAATTTATGTTGATCTACATTTCTTACATTCAAAATCACAATTTTTTTGTGTTATTAATAAATTTATAGAAATTTCATGAAGATATTTGGAGAAAATATAAATTATGAAAATGTAATTTTTTCTCTTAAGACTAAGTATGTTTTAGATCTATGGATTTATCTATCATATCCATAGAGCAATTGAAATTTCTACTATATTTTTTTTTTTTTAGAATTAAAAAATAAATAATAATTAATTATATTTTATCATTTGATCACAACAATTGAATATATTATAACTCTATGGATGATCTATCATATCCACAGACCAATTGAAATTTCTTCTTTAATAATTATTTTTTTTTTTATTTTTAGAATTAAAAAATAATTAATTAATTATATTTTATCATTTGATCACAATGATTGAATATATTATAATTCTATGGATGATCTATCATATCCACAAAGCAATTGCAATTTCTTCTTTAATAACTATTTTTTGAATGCATTATATAATGTTTATTTATTTTTCATAATTTTTGGAAGTAAATAATAAATAATTATTAATTATATTTTCACATAGAAGTTGTGCCAATGCATGTTTTATGGTTGGATAGGAGAGTTGGGTTTTTCCCATCCCATAAAACATTCAAAATTAAGAACTATAATTTATAAATTATAGTTAAGCATAAGATTTTTAATGAAATTACAATTGATGGAGCGCGATCCGGCTGGTCTTAGCTGTCCGCTGCCTTGCTTCCGAACGAGGTAGCAGGGAACCTGAAACGGAGGAGATGGGAAAGCTTCGGGGGGAACTCGGTGTAGAGGCTCCGAAACTCAAGTTAGAATCCTTCAAAAGCAAGGTAGTACCAGATAGCGCAAAGTTTGCATACCTCCGTTGTCGAGGGGCAGGGGGCTCTTATAGTCACTTCGTGTACTCGTCCCGAGGCCCTTGTCAGATCGGGTATGATTACCCTTGTGCTTGTCAATTCGGTCGTCATCCTTGTTGCTGAGATAGAACCGTCACTGCCTAACCGTCTAACTAGAGATGGCGGTGTCAATGGCAGTGGCAGGTGGCCGTTTAGAGTGCTGCTGCCAAACGTCAGATCCCAAGTCAGTCAGGTGTGGCGCCCTCGAGCACAGACTTCCCTAGTGTCAGGCATGGTACGACTTGTTTGGTTTTGGTGCCCAGAAGGTGATGCGAAGTGCTGAGCGAGGCGGTCTTGAGCTCGGAGGTATCTATAGGGCAGGTCAGTTTCGGCGAGGTGTATCCCGAACTGTTACAAGGTGGGTCAGTTCGGCGAGGTGTATCCCGAGCTGTTACAAGGTCGGTCAGTTCGGCGAAGTGTATCCCGAGCTGTTACAAGGTGGGTCAGGTCGGAGAAGTGTATCTCGAGCTGTTACAAGGTGGGTCAGTTCGGCGAAGTGTATCCCGAGCTGTTACAAGACAGTTTCGGCGAAGTGTATCCCAAGCTGTTACAAGGTGGGTCAGTTCGGCGAAGTGTATCCCGAGCTGTTACAAGGGTCAGTTCGGCGAAGTGTGTCCCCTTGTTCCCGCCTAGGCTTGGCCCCTTTTGCCGAGCTGTTGTTTCTGCAACATGTCACATAATAGAGAGGTCGGGCCAAATCTTCCTTCATCAATTGCCCCCCTCCTTGCGCCGGGGGTCTTGCCATGGTGCGGGGAGTTTTCGCGAGGTAGCTGGTGGATTTGTCCCATCCTTCGAACCTTCACTGTACGAGACGCTTTTGCTAGGGTTCTTTCGGTTTTCGAGAAGGCTGGAAACGTGCTTACTCAAGAACGCTGGTGGTTGTGACCACGCGTTTTAAATTTCAAACCAATTCGCGCCGCTGGGACGTGACAGCGGGTCATTTCAAAAAGGCACGCCACTGCTGTACGTGCGCAGTCGACTGTCAGGGAGACGTGCGGCGCATCAGTTTCGAAAAGACGCGTGTCGAAGCGACGTCGGTTTCAAAAAGACGCGCTGACGTTTCGCTTTTTTCAGAAAGATGTGCGCCAATCACGTCTCGACCTTAATGGTTGTGCGGTCAGTAAGAACGTGGGCCGTCGGATCGTCTTCGGTCTGCACAGTCGATTCTTGGTTGCTGTAGCTATAAATAGTGGGGGACCCCGGTTGTTGTTACTTCTGCGGTTTGTCTACTGAGTTCGCGTCCAACCTTTCAACTCGCGTCCAAGTCTTTTCCAGCTCGCGTCAAGGCTGGTTATACAGTTCACGGTTCTTTGGTTTTTCTTCAAACTTTCCGGTGAGTACTTTCTTGAATTCGTCTTTTCCCCAATGTCTAGCTTTGATAGCTCAGACGATTCTTCGAGTAGGGCCGATGTAGGTTCCACCAACCGAGCCGTGTCCCCAGAATGCCTCAGTGATCCGGAGGTGGAGTTTGAGGACTACAAACCAGAAGGTCGAGTCGCTTCGGGCAGTTTGGCGTCTACCTCCCGCCGAGGTCGGATGCTAGACCGGTTTGGCCCTTCGACCATGACGCCTGAGGGGCTTCAATCCATACTTCTGTCTTACAATCTTCCTGGGGGGTACACATATTTTATTCCTTCGGGGAGCTTTCCTTGGGAACACGATCCCGACGAGATCGTGATTTTTCGAGAGCAGCTTTGTGCATGGTTGCGACTTCCTTTCCATCCCCTTCTCGTCGAAGTCATAAACCACTTCGGTGTTACCATTGGCCAGCTTCATCCGAACTCTATTCAGAACCTGGTGGGGACAATTTCCCTTTTTTGCGAGCAGAACTTTCCCTTAGACTTAGAGATATTCTCCTCTATCTTGATGCTCAAGAGACAGGCGGGTTCTCTTCTTGGGGGGAGACGGGCGTATTACCTTTCTCCTCGCCAGGGTTTCAAGCTTCTGCACGATCTTCCTAATAAGGTCCCGGCTTGGAAGCGGGACTACTTCGGCGTGCGAAGTGCACAAGGATGGCCCTTTCAGACCAGGTGGGGTGAGGCCGCTCCCGATTTGGGCGTAACTCTTGATAAAGAGACGGTGAAGGGTCTCCGGCAATGGGCACGGCAAGGCTTAAAGTGCCACCACTACTTAACGGAGGCCAAGCTTATTGCAGCCGGCCTGAGTTCGGGTAGGTTTCTAGCTATGCGGTTTCTTGCTTGCTTTGTTCTTTCATTTTTTTTTCTGATGTCGAACTCGTTTCTGTAGGTGTGATGGACGTAGAGAGAACTCGTGGGGGGCATTTGTTCCAAGGTATGAAGAGGAGGAAGCGGGTCGCCAAGCGAACTCGTACCGAGCTGCCCCTGGATGAGGACCCCCAAGCCCCAGACCATACGCCAGAGGATCTGCCCAGGGAGCCCGAAGTGACTCCACCGGTGCACGAGACTGCCGGGGTGCCTTACACTGAAACCACTCCTACGGGCGCTCCTGCGTACTCAAGTGCTCCTGCTCACTCCGAGTCTGCTCATACACGGGCTGGGCCCTCAGGCTCGGGAGCTCAAGGGGAGTTTAGGAGCGTGTTGACGCCGAACTACGCTCTTCAGAAGAGTAGGGATGCTACTTTCCCCGAGGAGGTCGCGGCGTGGACCGATCTTCCCTTGAATCAGGTCGCTTGCCGCGCCGTAACACAAGCCATGGTGGTAAGTTAGATTCTGTCTTCCTTTTTTATTATGTTGCTTCTGCTGTCATTTGCTCACTTGTTTCTTTTGGTAGGTGAATTCTTCGATTCATGCATTGGAGGCCCAAGTGGAGAGGAGCTCGCGACAGGCGCGAGCTGCTGAGGCTGCAGCTCATGCTGTTGAAGAAGCCTTCCGTGCTACAGAGGAAAATACCCGGGCTGCTGAGGCGGCTGCTTATGCTGCTGAAGAGGCTGCTCGTGTGGCAATGGCCAGACAGGCGAGGTCTCAGCATGACGCCGAGGCCATGGGGGTAGTTGTCAAGCATATGGCGAACTTGAAGTTGGATTTGCAGCATCAAGTCGAATATCTTCAGGAGGACATCAGGGAGAGAACACATATTTTTTCCCAAGGCATTGAAGACGCCAAGAAGAAAGCAGTTGAAGACTACATTGCCTCCCCGCGTTTTGACGATCTGATGGTGGACTCTTACAGGAGGGGGTTCAAGTTGAGCCGGTGGATGATCCGGAATACATACCCCGACCTCGATGTAAGTGCCATAACCACTTCGCGTATAACTCAGGAGATGGCCAATGCTGTCGATGGCGAGCCGGACTCTGAAGGAGAGGCAGGGCCTTCAGGTGTTGTTGAAGTGCCTTCCGATGGCGAAGAAGTAGCTCCGGGCATGTAAATTTTTTTTTTTTTCCAATGTACTGTTTCTTGCAATGGAGTGTCCTTTTCCCCTTGCTCATCTTCCCCGAGCTGTTTCTTTGCCGGGTTTTTAAATTTTCGTGGTCTTTTATGCCGCGAACTGATTTTTTGCCGAGCTGATAATGTGTTGTCTACGCCGAAGTTCCTCGGCTTGCCTTGAGCAACATAGGGCCTAATTTCGTGCACTTCGCTAGGTGGTTTATAGGTAGTATCGCCTCAAGTTCATGATGTTCCACGTTCGGGGTACTCGTTTGCCTTCCAAGGTTTCGAGTTCGTATGCGCCCCCGAGCGCTATTTTTACTTTATAGGGCCCTTCCCAATTAGGTCCAAGCTTGCCGATGCCGGGTTCTGGCACCATAATCTTACGGAGGACCAAGTCGCCAACTCGGAAGCTTCGTTGCTTTACTCTGCTATTGTAGTAGCGAGCTACCTGCTGCTGGTATGCCGCTGTTCGGATGTGCGCGAGGTCCCTTACCTCGTCCAGTAGGTCGAGGTTGGAGCGTAACTCGTCTTCGTTCGTCCGATCGTCGTATGTTTCTAATCGCAACGTTGGTATTTAGATTTCCACCGGGATCATTGCTTTAGTGCCGTAGGTGAGGTTGAAGGGGGTTTCTCCCGTGGCTGCTATTTCGGTCGTTCGGTGAGCCCATAAGACACTTGGTAGCTCTTCGGCCCACAATCCCTTAGCTCAATCCAGACGTGCTTTCAGTCCACGCAGGATGGCTCTGTTCATTACTTCCGTCTGACCGTTTGCCTGCGGGTGCGCGACTGACGTGAAATTTTGCCGAATCCCCATGTTCTGGCACCACTCTTGGAACTTGATATCCTCGAACTGTTTGCCGTTGTCGGAGATTAGAACCCGAGGTAACCTGAACCGACATACTATGTTCTTCCAAAAGAAGTTATGTATGTTTCGAGCTGTAACAGTTGCCAGATGTTCGGCTTCTATCCACTTCATAAAATAATCTACCGCAACAACTAAGAATTTTCTTCCGCCTGTTGCTGGTGGGAATGGCCCTAGGAGGTCGATGCCCCATTGTGCAAAGGGCCACGGGCTGGCGAGGTATTTGAGGTCGGAGGCAGGTTGATGGTGGATGTTAGCGTGCTTCTGACACTTGTCGCATTTTCTGACGAGCTCGACAGCTTCTGCCTTCATCGTTGGCCAGTAGTATCCTTGTCAAAGTGCCTTTTGGGCGAGTGCTCTGCCTCCCAAGTGTCCGCCGCACAGGCCTTCATGAGTGTCGCGGAGTACGAACTCGGCTTCGGTAGGTCGCAGGCACCGCAAATAGGGGAGCGTGTACGATCGTCGGTATAACCGTTCACCTATTATGACGTATTTGGCCGCCTGGCGCTGCACCCTCTTGGCCGCATTGCGTTCTGTAGGAAGGGTTCCGTCTATCAGGAATCTCGCGAGTGGATCGATCCAGTTCGACTCTGCTTCTAAGACGGGAGCGACCTCCTCTGTCCCCCCGAGAATACTAGGCCGAGGTAAGTCCTCTATGTACATAGTTCTCATATTGTTGTGACTCGTACTAGCTAACCGGGACAGGGCGTCGGCCTCAGTGTTTTCTGACCTCGGGATTTGCCTGATGATGTGTGACCGGAAGTTGAGTAGGGCTTCTTTTACTTTGGCCAAATATGCGATCATGGAGAGATTGTGTGCTTCGTATTTGCCGGTAACTTGGTTTACCACGAGCTGAGAATCGCTGCAGATGACCAAGTGTTTTGCCTTAACCTTTCGTGCTAGGTCCAGCCTGGCGATCAGTGCTTCGTACTCTTCCTCGTTGTTGGATGCCGCGAACTCAAAGCGTAGTGCGTATTCTACTTTTGTGCCGCTCGGGCCGCACAAGACTATTCCAGCTCTGCTGTCTTGCCGGTTCGAGGAACCATCCACGTGAAGGATCCAGGGCTCCTCATCCCAATTCGCTCTTCGCCGGACCAGGAGAGATGCCACACTGGCTGCTACTTCACGGGGTTCGGACTCTATGGGCTCAGGAGCTCCGGGTTCGCCGCAACTAGGGACCTCAGGCTCGACCTGTGGGGCTTCATGGCTGAAAGTGCACTCGGCGATAAAATCTGCCAAAGCTTGGGCCTTGATAGCGGTTCTCAGTTTGTACTGGAGGTCGTACTCGCTGAGTTCGATGGCCCATTTCGTCAGTCGACCGGAGACTTCAGGTTTGAGTAAAACTTGTCTAAGAGGTTTGTCAGTTAGGACGATGACGGTGTGAGCCTGGAAGTATGGGCGGAGTTTACGAGTTACTATTACTAGGGCGTATGCTAGTTTTTCTATCTCCGGGTACCTTGCCTCTACTCCCTGCAAAATTTTACTAACATAATATATGGGTCGTTGAACCCGGTCTGTTTCCTTTATTAGTACCGAACTGACCGCCTCGTCGCTCGCCGAGAGGTACAGTTCTAAGACCTCGCCCACCTCGGGCCGGGCTAAGGTTGGCACACTAGCGAGGTAACCTTTTAGTTCGTCGAACGCGAACTGGCAGTCCTGGGTCCACTTGAACCCTTTGCCTTTGACTGCCTTGAAGAAGGGTAGGCAGCGGTCTGCTGACTTAGACAAGAAGCGGCTCAAAGCAGCTATGCAGCCGTTTAGCCTCTGAACCTCTTTTACTTTCCGATGTGGTTTCATATCTAGAATGGCTTTTATTTTGTCCGGGTTGGCCTCAATATCGCGTCGATTGACAATGTAGCCTGGGAACTTGCCCGAGGTAACGCCGAAGACACACTTGTTGGGATTCAACTTCATGCTAAACTGACGCAGGATTTAGAAAACAGAATCTAAGTCTTGTATTAACTCTTGTGAAAACTGAGTCTTGACGACCATGTCGTCTACATAGCACTCTATCTTCGTACCAATCAGGGGCCGAAATAGCTTATTTACAAGTCTTTGGCAAGTTGCCCTGACATTTTTTAGTCCGAAGGGCATGACTTTGTAGCAATACAGCCCGAACTCGGTTATGAAGCTGGTTTTTTTCTCATCGGATGGGTCCATCCTAACTTGGTTGTAGCCCGAGTAGGCGTCCAGGAAGCTTAGCAACTTGTTTCCCGAGGTCGCATCCACTAGGCGATCAATTCTGGGGAGGGGGAAGCAATCTTTCGGGCAAGCTCGGCTCAGGTCGGTATAGTCGACGCACATGCGCCACTTGCCGCTTGCCTTTTTTACCAACACCGGGTTGGCCACCCAGCTCGGGTAGTGGACTTCCCTTATGAAGTTTGCTGCGAGGAGCTTCTCGACCTCCTCGTCGACCGCTCTCCAGCGTTCTGGGGCTAAGTTGCGTTTCTTCTCTCTAACGGGTCTGACTACAGGGTCAGTATTAAGTTTGTGAGTTATCAGTCCGGGGCTAATGCCGAGCATGTCGGCCGCGGACCAGGCAAAAATATCTAAATTTTGAAGTAAAAAACTCACCAGTTCGGCTCGTAGGGGGTCTTCAATGGAAGCTCCGATGCTTAGTGTGCGAGCTGGGTCCATAGCTGAAGTCGGGATTGCGACTTTCCTCCGTGGGCGAAGCGCGCTCCTCACCTTGCTCCGCCGGCCGCTCCAGTTCGAGGTCGTCGGCCGCCTTGGTTTTTCCCTTCAGGGCGGCAACGTAGCACTTGCAGGACTCGAGCTGGTCGCCCCGCGCTACCCCTACACCAAAGTCCGTAGGGAACTTCATGGCCAAATAGTAGGTGGAGATCACCGCCCGTAGGATATGCGTGATCGGCCGCCCTATTATGGCATTGTATGGGGAGGGGGTCGCGACTACCAGGAAATCATGGTTGGATCTGACCACACAAGGCCATGTGCCGACTTCCACAGGGACAATTACTTTTCCGAGGGGCCTGACTTCCTCTCCGCTGAAACCTACCAAGGGAGTGTTCGCGGGCTTCAGCTCGCTCCTCTGTAACTGCAGCTGGTCAAATGCTGATTTGAAGAGGATGTCTGCTGAGCTGCCCGAATCTACGAGTACGCGCCTGACCTCGAAGTCGCTGATCCTTAGCTTACTGACAAGCGCGTCATCATGGGGGTAGTGGACTCCTCGCGCGTCGTCCTCCGAGAAAAAGATTGGTTCTTCGGTCTTTGGTCTCTTTGGGGGGTTCCGTTCTTCGAGGGCCGCTTTGCGAACTGAAGTCCGAGCTGCTGCCAAGGTACACCCCGCTACCACCGAACCTCCCACTATTACATGGATGGTTCCCTGAACTGGCCTCTCTTCCGGAGGCTACTTCTGCAACGGTTCGGCAGGTCTGTTGCTAGACTCGGGGGCATCCTTTTCGTGCTCCCTTTGCAGACATGCTTTATTGTTATTGCTGTGCTGTACAAAGTTTCTCAAGTATCCGCGACGGATGAGTCCCTCTATCTCGTCCCGGAGGTTATTACACTGTCTGGTGCTATGACCATGGTCTCTATGGAAACTACAATACAAATTCTTGTTCCTCTCGTTTGGATTTCCTTTTAGGCGAGGTGGCCACTTAACGTACGGAGCGTCTTTGATCGTCATTAAGATCTCTGTCCGCCTCGTGTTTAACGGCGTGTAGTTCGTCCGAACTGCTAGGGGGGCCCGGAAGGACTGGTTCGGCTTCGGCTCTCGGGTCGGGTTTTTTCTATTCATCGGGTTGGAGAGCTCGCCTTCTCTCTTTCTTTTCTCATTCCCGCCTTCGGTTCGTTGGTTGATTTCTTCCTCTGTCCTCATGAACTTATCCACGAGTTTGAGGAATTTGGCCACGGTCGCGGGCTGGTTGGCCACCATGTGCCATTTGAACTCTTTGTGCGTCACCCCTCTTTTGGCCGCCGCGAGCTGCACTGTGGGGTCCAACCGCGGTATTTTCAAGCATGCTTCGTTGAACCGCTTGATGTAGCCCCGAATAGATTCTCCTTCTCTTTGGACCACTCCGAAGATGCTTTCCTCTGTTCTGGGGCACCGTCGACTGGTGACAAAGTGTGTGGTGAAGACTTGCACGAACTGGGCCCAACACTTTATCGACCCGAGGACCAGGTTCCTGTACCAAGTGCGGGCTACCCCCCTGAGGGTGGTGGTAAAGGCCACGCACATGCACGATTCGCTAGCCCTGGCGATGTGCATTTGCGACTGAAAGGCGTCAACGTGGTCGTTGGGGTCGAAGGACCCGTCGTACTTGTCCAGAGGTGGGAGCTTGAAGTCTCTGGGTAAGGGGACCGCCAGGAGTTCCGATGCGAGGGGGGAAGGAACGGAGAGAGCCGGGGCAGCCCCTATCTCGTCCGAGCTCGTGTCTTTGCCTCTGAATTCCGACAAGGCGCGGGTGGGGGTTTGGAAACTTCGCTGGTGCCTTCGCCGTTGAGCGGGCCTTGTGCTGGCGCTGCTGGCCTCCGTGTTACCGAGCTCGATGAGCCCGGAATGCTGGTAGTCTGCCGCCAGGGCGCTGAATCGGTTTTCGGTGAGCGGGAGCTCGGGCTTGGAGCGCCGGGGTGCCGACCTTGCGGGCGAGGTTCCCGACCCGCCTGCGGGTTGCGAGGCAAGGATGACATTTTTCTCTCTTCGGCCTGGGGACGAGGCCTGGCTGTTGGGGTGGTTCTGGGGCTGGGAGGCCTTCGCCTGGCGGGGGCGCCCAACCTGCGGGGAGGCCTTGACTGGCCTCGGAGCGAGGTGGTGAGGTGGAAGTAGTGGTTGGTTCAGTGGCAGTTGGGGGAACTGCTGTTGATAGTGATACTGGGAGATGTTGTGCAACACTTGGTGCTGGTGAACCTGGTGTTGCTGGAACTGTTGCATTTGGGCTTGCATTGCCCGCATGCATTGTATCAGGTCCTCCAATCGGTTTTGGCTAGCTGCCAGGGGGACGGTAGTTGGTTCAGTGAAGGTTGTCTCAATGGGGAGAGGAAAGGGGACGCTTGTGGTAGGAGGGTTTACGGGTGCCACTGCTTGTGGCGTGTTCAAGATGGGGATCCCATCCGCCGAAAGGGCGATGGTGAACTGTCCAACGCACACTACGGGGACCTGAAGTTGCTCCCCGGTGGCGTTTGCCTCCGTGCCACATCCGGTGTTGCTGGAGGAGGCCATGAGTGTTGGGTTTTTGAAGAAAAAAGGGGGTATCGAAGTTTGGAGGGAGGCTTTTTGAAGCGTTTCCCACAGACGGCGCCAATTGATGGAGCGCGATCCGGCTGATCTTAGCTGTCCGCTGCCTTGCTTCCGAACGGGGTAGCAGGGAACCTGAAATGGAGGAGATGGGAAAGCTTCGGGGGGAACTCGGTGTAGAGGCTCCGAAGCTCAAGTTAGAATCCTTCAAAAGCAAGGTAGTACCAGATAGCGCAAAGTTTGCATACCTCCGTTATCGGGGGGCAGGGGGCTCTTATAGTCACCTTGTGAACTCGTCCCGAGGCCCTTGTCAGATCGGGTATGATTACCCTTGTGCTTGTCAATTCGGCCGTCATCCTTTCTGCTGAGACAGAACCGTCACTGCCTAACCGTCTAACTGGAGATGGCGGTGTCAGTGGCAGTGGCAGGTGGCTGTTTAGAGTGCTGCTACCAAACGTCAGATCCCAAGTCAGTCAGGCGTGGCGCCCTCGGGCACGGACTTCCCTCGTGTCAGGCATGGTACGACTTGTTTGGTTTTGGTGCCCAAAAGGTGATGCGAAGTGCTGAGCGAGGCAGTCTTGAGCTCGGAGGTATCTATAGGGCAGGTCAGTTTCGGTGAGGTGTATCCCGAACTGTTACAAGGTGGGTCAGTTCGGCGAGGTGTATCCCGAGCTGTTACAAGGTGGGTCAGTTCGGCGAAGTGTATCCCGAGCTGTTACAAGGTGGGTCAGTTCGGCGAAGTGTATCCCGAGCTGTTACAAGGCAGTTTCGGCGAAGTGTATCCCGAGCTGTTACAAGGTGGGTCAGTTCGGCGAAGTGTATCCCGAGCTGTTACAAGGTGGGTCAGTTCGGCGAAGTGTATCCCGAGCTGTTACAAGGTGGGTCAGTTCGGCGAAGTGTATCCCGAGCTGTTACAAGGCAGTTTCGGCGAAGTGTATCCCGAGCTGTTACAAGGTGGGTCAGTTCGGCGAAGTGTATCCCGAGCTGTTACAAGGTGGGTCAGTTCGGCGAAGTGTATCCCGAGCTGTTACAAGGGTCAGTTCGGCGAAGTGTGTCCCCTTGTTCCCGCCTAGGCTTGGCCCCTTTTGCCGAGCTGTTGTTTCTGCCACGTGTCACATAATAGAGAGGTCGGGCCAAATCTTCCTTCATCAATAATTAACTACAATATATTTCTTCATAAAACTATTAAAATATATTAATTTAATATATCTATCTATCTATCTATATATATATACCTCATTGACGTCTTATACTTAGTGTTGTTGATGTATTTTTATGATTTATTAAAGTATTTACAGTGTTTCCAAGCACATCTATGCATATCTTAGTTTTTCTCCGATACACATGCATATCCAAGGTGTATCCTAATACGACTTAAAATTACCTTTCCGATACACTTGGTGTTTCCAATACTTTAAACCTTGACTGAAATCTAACAATTTGAAGGCTTTTATGATGATAGTTTTTTATTGGCTAGGCTACACACAACTTAGTTCTTCAAGAATCCAAAACAGATAAAATATTAAAGCTGAGAGACATTGCATTGGAATCAAATCTATTATTTCGACCATATAAGCTAACTTGAATTATTAAACAACATGTTTTGAGAACTAGATTGGATACATTCCATTCTACACATATTTTATTTTTTCAATTAAAATTCATTTGTCCCTAGGGAGAGAGAGAGAAAGAGGGAGAGAGAGAGGGCAACCACATGTTTGAAGTCAAAAGAAAAAAGATAGATTACTTTAGAAGGTTAAAGTTAGCAAACAAAGCAAAATTTCGACTTTTGAGTTGAATTGGGATAACTAATAATATGGTCTTTGAAAGATATCTTGACTAAAAAGCTTCCCAATAGTATGGTTTGTTTTGACCCAACATATGAATAAAGGTAATGTAATTCTAGATTTTACTGAAGTTCATTGAAATGGAGCTATTTGTCATCCAAATCTTTGAACCCACTAAAGTTCCAAAATTTTTTGCATATTGAATGACTGAATGGCAGAAAAAGGGGAAATGATAACAAAGCAAGTCATCAATTTGGTTAAACTCCATTCACTAAAAAACAACTCTTTTGACATGATATGGATGTTTTATTTATAATAAATCCATAACAAATACATAATTTATAATAAGGAAAATTGTCTTAGTGCCATGTGGAGGGATCCTGTGGCCAATCTCTTATAAGAAATTATAAAATAAATAAATGATATAAACATGTGGGTATTTGTTCTGCTTTTCCCTATGCTCAAATCTCATTATTTTTTCTTTTAGCTGAAATCATTTCTCAATCTCCTAGATGCTTACATTGTGGGAACTGCAAGGCTTGGCTGAGTTGACTCAATTCAATCAGATTTGATATGTAGTAATTTGCCGGGTTACTCAAATCAATTTGAGAAAAGATGGTTAACTCGACCAGATCAACCTGATTGAATTGCCCTTCAACTTTCAAGTTTTAGGACACTGGCCATGAATTTCCAAAGCACAGTTGGTTTTGTGAAAATTGAACTCTGCTTGATTTACTACTGAATTTGAACCTAAAATCCGACAAATAATCTCCAGTCTTCACAATTATTATATTGTTCTAATAGCTTTTAGCTCAGTTTGGAAGGAGTATAAATACAAATACAAATATGTATAGTATAAATTTATACAAAATAATACAAAATACAAGGTTTTGTTTCTACAAATTTATATTTGTACTCATTCTAATATGAGCCTTTAAGGGGGGCATTTTTTTTTCGGATTTTGAGAGGGGGAAAAGTTGGTCAATGGGATTTTGGTTCCCATTGACCAAGAATCTCATGTTCTTTTTTCAGGTTTATGTGGGAAATATGGAAAGCTTATTTTCCCAAGTGGTGGGTAAATAATTTTCCCACCTAGGGGGAAAGTTGCCAATACTTGAATGGGACAAAAATGTCCTTTTCAATTATGGATTTTTATGACTAAAATGGTCATTGCCTTATTTACATGAAAAATAAAAGAACATGGGTAAATGCACTTACTCGGATAAATGTTTCATAGAAAAAACTTACCCAAATAACTGCATTTACTCAGATAAATAACTTATAGAAAAACAAACTGAGCTTAAAACGATTTTTACATTTGGGGCAACCTGCATTAAAGCTTAGAACACCCATATTGAATTTTTAAATTTTCACCAAACACAATTTTAGATTTATACGTATATCCCAACTCCGGGTAACATAAACCGCGTCCCTAGAACCCTACCAAAGAGACACATAATTAACCTTTTCAATCACCCAATATTAAGTAGCTTTTTTGTTGTAGACTAACTCAAAAAAATATTGTATTATCCAATCATATGTAAAGGGGATAACTTTGGCTGTTGGTGGCCAATAACCTATACTGTTGAGAGTATTTTGGGCTGGACATGTTGACCCATTCACGCCCATGTCTATATTTATAATCAAAAGAAAATAGGGGTGTAAGTACTAATTTACCCCACTCTAGTGCCCTTTGCCTACACAGTTTTTCTTATGTAGGGTATAGATAATAGCAAGCCAGCTAAAAGATACGGTTAATATAATACATTGCCCTTTTGCCTACAAAGTAGTGAAAGAACAGCTAATAGCTGTCTGGGTCCACGTGTTAAATGTTCAGAAGATCAGGACCCATCATTGGGTGGGTCTCAGCATGGATACAAAAAAGCACAATGATAGATTTACCCATCTAATTAATCTTAAAAGTAGGATGATGAGATCCATTAAATAGCATAACCACTAGACCTGTTCATGGTCGGGTAACCAGACGGGCTGTCCCTGCCCGGCCCGGCCTGTTATAAGTTTGGTTTAGTCATAATTTTAGGCTCGTGGGTTTGGACTCAGGCCTAAAGCACTGGGCCTATTTTTTTTGGGTCGGATTCGGGCTTTCTCAAAAAAGCATGGTCCAAGCTTAAGCCCAACTTGATACTATATATTAAATAATAAAAATATATTTTATTTAATAAAATAATTTTTTATTGAATAGTAAGATGTTTATTATTTTTTTAGTTTTAAAGGTTTTTAATATAAATAAAATATTTTTTTATTGAATAAAAAAGGAAAAATAATTCTATTTTCAAATTTCTGGCTTGGTTTGGGCTTGGGCCCGAGCTTTGGGCTTTATATGAGGGTTGAGCTCAGGCTCAAGACCTAGGTCCGATGGTTGGGCCATGCTCGAGCTCGGGCCTAAGTGTATTTTATTGATACATATACAAGTCGGGCCCTGCCCGACCCATGAACAAGTCTAATAACCATAGATCAGTTATAGGTCCCGTTTCTTCAATTCAAACACAATCAAATAGGTTAAGGGTAGGAACGACAATTTCTACGCTACCCGTTGGGTATTCACCCCTATTCTTTCCGACACAGTGGTTGTTTTTTTTTTTCTTTATTTTTTTAAGATTAGGTTTTGGGATTCTATAATCTGTACGTGTATGGGTAGGGTATACGATATTAGGCCAAGTCCGGCCCTCCCTAACTTGCATATTGTTGGAAGACATATAAACTTTATGTACTAGGTCTTGAATTTAATAATATTTTAAATTTTACATGAAGGACAATTGATAGTTTATGTGTTTTTTACATGCTTTAATCAAATAATTGAAAATTTTATTGTTTTTTTGTGTTAATTTTTATTTATTACTTGTATATGACAAGAAATAAAAAAAAAAAAATAGATGTGGGTTCTAAACCCAACCTGTCCCTACCCTTGAATGCGGGAGGGTTTTACATTTTCATATTGGATGAGGGTTTGGATTCTAAATTCAACCTGGTTTTGAGGCAAGTACAAGTTGAGAGGGAGGTGGATAGGGTCTAGAATTTACAAAACCCTCCACGAACCTCCTCCACTGCCATCCCCAGTTATAAGAAAGTGATGCCACATAGGATTCACTTCAGATATTTTCAAAAGTGGCAAAAAATATATCTTTATATACTGTTTGGTTAGCCATCTTTTTCAAAAAATGGCAAAAAATAATTCATTTTTTCAAAAATCTAGCCACCTCATAAAACATCATTTTGACGTTTCTATTTTCTTTTTCAAAATGTTTTGGGAAAATCTATGATTTTTCCATATCATATTGGATGAGATGGACCAATTAGAAATGCCTGGATCGTGCTGCATCACAACTCAATTACTAGTTCCCTGTACGTGCTTATTTTCAACTTCTCAAAGCATTTTTTTTTCACTTACTATGCCTTATGTTTATTGATTTTTGGTTTACAGACTACAGTTATGCCACTAGGAGAGGAGCAACTCCATTTGGTAGCCATGTTATCTAGGAAGAATGATAAACAATATTTTATGTTTTTGGGGTTTTAATATTGTTGCACCAGTGCTTTACAATTCTTGTTTTGTGATGCTAAATCTTAGATGTCTGGCACGGTATTTGATCTTGATGAAACACTAGTAGTTGTAAACACAATGTGATCATTTGAGGATCAAATTGATGCCTTACAGTGGAAAACAAATACAGAGGTGGATCCCCAACGCATTGCTGGCATGTTAGCAGAGGTTAAGCGCTATAAGGATGACAAGGTTATTTTGAAACAGTATGCATAAAATGATTAGGTTGTTGACAATGGAAAGGTGATTAAAGTTCAATCTGAGATTGTTCCAGCTTTGTGACAACCATCAACCAATGGCCTGTCCACTTATAAGGTTACAGGAGAGGAACATTATTTTGAATCGCATAAATCCTGTGGTATGTATTCACCAAATCTAAATCCTTTACTTAGGTCAAATCCATAACCCAATTGTGGATTTACAATTTGAAAAGGAAAAGTTCGACCAGAAGGGGGAAATCGAATGAGATAAGAATGGATAACAAGGATTGGGTTAACGGATAAGTTAAAGAGTGCTTTAAATTTTAATTAATATATAAAAAAATAATTACCGATTACTCAAATAAATTCGATAACTGCTGTATACGTGACAGTAATAGAGGTTTTAGATATGGTATGATTTTCCATATCATAGTGGGACCCAAATGTTTTTATTAAGCATGGTGGGTGGGTGGAATGACTCTAATATGCTGCCGTTTTATGAGAAAATGGTAATTGTACCAAACAACACCATTACATTGCGCCATTGCCATTTTTTTTAAACGCAACGCAATAGAGAAAAACATGAAGGAACCAAACGGCACACCATTGTCAGATGGGTACCGTTCCTCGCCATTGGATACGCAAGTGTCAAATCTGACGGTCACATAATGTACTGAGCTGGACCCATCTAGTCTCCAACTGTGGTCCCGAGATCCATAAAATAACCAGCAGCTAGGTCCGTATGGTCACATGTTTGGTAGGTTCTCTTCATCCCCACATTCAACAAACACGTGTATGGAAGAAGAAAGCAAGGCGGCTTGACTTGGATTCTCTGATTTTCCGACACCTGGAACTGGAAGTTGTGCCATCAGGCCCATCACCCTCTAAGATTCGCTTACTGAAGAATATGGACCGTCGGATTAAGAGACAATCAAACACAAATGACCAGAAAGAAGGGACAAAATCCTATCCATAAATTGATCCTGGTATTTCCCTTTATTTATTTTTTCTTTTGTGAATACAATAATGTACTTTACTTTTTTTCAAAAAAAAAAGGAATACGATAATGTACAGATGCTAATGGGCCTATGGCCCAACAAAGAGGACCTGTTTGATTTTGGGATTCAGAGTCTGATGGACAAGAGTGTACCGACATTTGGGTCATTGGGCATCGGGGACTCTTCTCTATATTCTATCTCTATGGACTAGAAGCGGCCACGTCCCCCCTCCCCAATTGTCCATGGGAGCGGGCGCTCTCTTTCACCACGTGGTATTTGTCGATGAAATTCAATGACTGATGGCGACTTGATCTGGACCCTACACATGGCAAAAACAAAAAATCCCAAAACGACGTACACCCATGACATAACTCCCATCTGATCACACCCATCCAACTGTGTCCTTTTATCTGGCCCTTATTTTACTCTAATTAGGAAAAAAGTAAGAAGAAAGGAATGGATTTACATAGTGATCAGATTCACATTTCATAATCATCTGACGGCCAAGATTGGACGGAAGATATGAAGAAACCAGTGGGCTGTGGCCCCACAGTTGATCAAATGGTGTGTAGAAATTGAAACTAGTTCGACTATGATGCCGAAACAACAAAAAGGATTCCAATCCAATGGTGCCTGTGGGCATCAACCACTGGGAAACTGGTGGCTAGCCAGCCACTAGGGTTGTTGATACGAATTTAGAAGAAGTTAAAAAGTGTCAAAAAGTATGGAAATGGGCCCCCAACCCATGATCTATTCTCAAGTTAATCGGCATTGTTTGGATTAGCGGGCCACTACCGACTAGCCCATTTACTTGGTGGTGCGGTGCAGGGAGAGGGAGGGGGAGAGAGGGAGAGAGAGAGAGAGAGACAGTCAAGTCTCTGATTCTGAGTTCTGACATGGACGTCGAACCATTTATTTAGGAGGGTAGGAAGTGGGAGGGTAGTGATTCAATGGAGATAGCCAGATAGGATACTCAGGGGAGCAGACTCTGACAAACACTTGATCTGGATAAATTGTGGAAACCTACACGACTGGGGACCATTCATTATTCCAATCCTATGGTGTGTGGTGTGGTGTGTGGGGTAACTGGGATGAGCTACAAAATAAATAACAAGAAAAATAAATAATTATGTATTTAATATTCTCGTGCGCAGATCACAGATCAGTCATCAGACTCATCAGACTCATCACTAATCAGTAATCAGTATGAAGGGAGATAAAAATAGGAAAAAAAATAGAAAAGGGAAGAAGCGAAGAAAATAAAGACAAAAAAGAAAGAGAGAGAAGGTAGAGCAAATGGATGACGATCACATGGACGCTTCCCATGTGGCGACAAAACCACCGGTTTCCATTACTGTAATCTTCATCGTCTCCTCCAACTCCTAAGCCGCTCCACATCTACATCTCCTAGGCCACCACGTCACACACACGAACTTCTACTCTCTCTCTCTCTCTCTCTCTCTCTCTCTCTCTCTTCTGAGTTCTGAACTTCTGATTATGTTATGCGTGCCTGATCTCGACATCGTCGTCGAGAATCCACCTGAAAATGGCCGCCGGAAACATCCACTTCCATGACTTGCCGGACGTGATACTCTCCAACATCTTCGCCCTGGTGGTCGACACTCGGACCCGAAACGCCATGTCGCTGGTATGCCGGAAATGGTTATTGCTGGAGCGGTCGACGCGCACCTCCATCACCCTGCGAGGCAAGGTTCGCGACCTCTTCCTCATTCCCACCAGCTTCAGGGCTGTCACCCACCTTGACCTTTCCTTGCTCTCGCCATGGGGCCAATCGCCCCTCGACTCCTCTCCACTCCTCGCCCAGCTCCTCCGCCAAGCCTTCCCACTTGTCACCTCCCTCACCCTCTACGCCCGTACGCCTTCCACTCTCCTCCTCCTCGCCCCTCAGTGGCCCTCCCTCCGTCACGTCAAGCTTGTTCGCTGGCATCAGCGCTCCAGTATCATCCCTCCCGGATCCGATTTCCTTCCTCTGCTGGAGCACTGCTCTACCCTCACCTCTCTCGATCTCTCCCACTTCTACTGCTGGACCGAAGACCTCCCCCCGGCCCTCCAGGCTCATCCTTCCGTCGCCGCTTCCCTCTCCCGCCTCAATCTTCTCACCCTCTCCACCGAGGGGTTCAATTCGCGAGAACTTCTTGCCATCACCCGCGCCTGCCCCAACCTCACTCACCTCCTCGCCGCCTGCGTCTTCGATCCCAGGTTCATGGATTTCGTCGGGGACGAAGCCTTGCTGGCTCTTGCATCTCACTGCCCCCGTCTCACCCTCCTCCACCTCGCCGATTCATCCTCCCTTTCCAATGCCCGTCCCGACCTAGACGATGATGGGTTCCCTGCAGAAGATGCGAGCATCAGTCGAACAGCTCTTGAGGAGTTCTTTGCCGCCCTTCCCTTGCTTGAAGAACTGGCCCTTGACATTTGCCGCAATGTCATGGATGCGGGGCCTGCGTTGGAGGTGCTGAATTCGAGATGCCCAGGTCTGAAATCGCTGAAGCTAGGACAGTTCCATGGAATCTGCAAGGCCATTGAATCTGTGTTAGACGGCATTGCACTCTGCAGTGGGCTGGAGTCTTTGTCCATCAAGAACACCGGCGATCTCACCGACTCTGGTTTGCTGGCCATCTCCCGTGGCTGCCCAAAACTGGCCAAATTCGAGGTTCGAGGTTGTAATAACATCACTGAGACGGGAATGAGGAACTTGGCTGGCATGCTCCGGAAAACGCTGGTTGATGTGAACATCTCCTGCTGCAAAAACCTCGATGCTGCATCCTCACTGAGAGCTCTGGTGCCAATCCGGGACAGGATCCGGCGGTTGCACATAGATTGTATGTGGGACAGCCTACCGCAGTCCGAGATTCCTAGCGATAAGTCCGCCCCTCGACATGCTTTCGACCTCAATGAATCTGCGGAGGAAGCCAGCACATCCAATTGCTCTGCTGCTGCTGGGTTCATGAATGATAGTCCCAAGAAGAAGAAATGCAGGTACGCCGTGAATGATAGTCCCATGAAGAAGAAATGTTGGTCTCGGCTGCAATACCTCTCCCTTTGGATCCCCGTTGGCGAGCTGTTGACTCCTCTGACTTTAGCTGGATTAGACAGTTGCCCTGTTCTGGAGGAAATCAGAATTAAGGTGGAAGGTGACTGCAGGAAGCGGCCGAAACCAACAGAGCGTGCATTCGGATTGAGCTCCCTTGCGCGTTATCCTCGACTGTTTAAGATGCAGCTCGATTGTGGAGATGCAATAGGTTATGCGCTAACTGCTCCAACCGGACACATGGATCTGAGTTTGTGGGAGAGGTTTTACTTGAATGGAATTGGTAATCTGAACCTGAGTGAGCTTGACTACTGGCCACCACAGGACAGGGATGTTAACCAGAGGAGCCTTTCCCTCCCTGCAGCAGGTTTGCTTCAACAGTGTTCCACCCTGAGGAAACTGTTTATCCACGGGACTACCCATGAACACTTCATGACGTTTCTCCTCAACATACCAAATCTCAGAGATATGCAGCTGAGAGAAGACTACTATCCAGCACCAGAAAATGATATGAGCACAGAGATGCGCGCAGAGTCATGCAGTCGATTCGAGGATGCACTGAATAGGCGCCAGATTCCTGATTGAGATGAGATGGGGTTGTAGACTTGGTTGGCATCACACAATTGCACAAGCTGGAAATTTTGTTTTGCTTCTATTTTTGCATGGTTCAGCAATGCGTAGAGATTCGGCTTTGAATAAACTTTTCTTGGGAAACAATTTGACAGTGCGATAAAATCTCAACAAGTTAACAGAAGAGGGTGATACTGGGATGGTTTCCAGTCATTAATTTGACTACAGCGTGTATTTAAGCTTGGCATTTTCAGTCGCATGGCATTCAACAAACTCTTGGAGTTGGAGAGATGAAAAAAATTTACTTGTAACTCGAGATGACCAATAATTTGTTTTGTTTTGTTTTGTTTTTGAAAATAATAAAAGCATTGACTATTTTTACAACTTCAGCTGACAAAAGTTGAAAACCTCTACACTGTTTTCTATACAATAAAAACTGAATCAGCAGAGTGTGTATTCACAGTCGAGCAAGCGCGAGAGTATCTCTTCACAGCTTGGTCGTTCATCCGGTTCTGCCCAACAATCTGCAGTCAGGATTCCACAAGGTGAGCTTCCCATTCAATTGTCACCAACAATAAATCCGGCATCAGATTTGTAATCTAATATATACCTGCAATCAACTTGCCCAGGGGACCTTCAGGAATTTCTAGCCGCGATCCCTCGTTAGCAACTGCATAGACTACCTGAATCATTGCACAAAAATCAATATTGGAGGATCCTGTGTTTCCTTTTGCAACTTAGATAGCAAACAGATTCCATGCCCTACTTACTTGCACTGCTGGTACACCTTCCCATGGTCTGTTTAGAGTGCAGAGTTCCCACATTATCACACCCAGACTGAACACATCACATTTCTCTGTGAAAGGTTCATTGCGGATGAGCTCAGGAGCCATCCATTCTGGAGTTCCTGCAGAAGAGGAATCTCTCATGGGACTCTCCGTCATTACTCGTGATAGTCCGAAATCACAGATCTTGACCGTCCAGTGCTTGTTCACAAGGCAATTAGCACTTTTGAGATCACGATGAACAATTTTCATCCGGTGTATGCACATCAATCCCCTTCATTTTCAGAAGAGTAACTCAGTTAGAGGTTGTGTTTCCATAACTAAAATCAAATTTATGAGGTTAGGTCATAATTGACATCTAATAGAGATGAGGCATGCGGATACTTGGTTCAACACCATGAGTCATGACATGTAATTGGATCAGTCACACTTGGTATTATAATATGCTTCTGATAGAGAAATTATTATGTTCAATAGCCTAGGTGGAAATATTTATCAAAAAAAAAAAAAAAGGCCTAGGTTGAAATGGCATAGCATCATCCATCGCCCAATTTGGATAAACTTGAAAAACCATATATAAGCTTGTATCAGTCCCATCAGCTTCAACCAAGCAGACAGGCTTGGAGAACAAAACATTAACTGCATGAAGGTGCAAATCCTTTACCCTGGAGAAAAGTTGGACTCAGGATATCTGCTAGCCATAATTGCCAATGACCAAAAGTCATAGGTTGCTCTCTAACTAGCTTACTAGCAGTTTGATACTCTTACCATTGTGTGGCTGCTAGATGTACCTGACTTGGATATTAGAACATAAATCAACTTTGGCAACTTTGTTGCAAACATTTTATAGTCCTTGGTACTGCTCAACTTGATACCAACATGTCTCTTCGGAGACATCCAATAGAGCTGATAGTCACTGACATGGAAAAGGAAAAGAAATCATGGAAAACAAATAAGTTTCTTCAAAATCCTGTACCAGTGGAAGTTTCATAGTTTTGGATTTTGGTTAATTTAAGTCATTTATGAGTTATTTTATAATTTTTTTAGTAGTAGCATTGACATGAAGTTTATACCTTTTTAAATGAAGATTATAGATAATTACCAGTGAAAGATAGGGGTGCTCATAAAAAATTGAAAAACTGAACTGCTCAACTGGTCAACTGGTTCGGTTTGACTTTGGTATTTTTCAAAAACTGAAGGACCAGTTCAGTTTCAAATATATGCCCATGGGAGCACCCCTAGACGTGGGGGCATCTAGTTGCCTAGGCAATAAATTATTTTTTTAAAATAAAACTGCTCAACTGGTTCGATTTGAGTTTGGTATTTTTCAAAAACTGAAGGACCAGTTCAGTTTCAAATATATGCCCATGGGAGCACCCCTAGACGTGGGGGCATCTAGTTGCCTAGGCAATAGATTATTATTTTTTGAATAAAAGCCATGAATCCTGGATAGTTCCCTAGGTTCATTAGCAATCAAAAACCATCTTTGACTAGTCTGAACTGTGAACACTCCTACACATGGAGGTGCCTAGTTACCTATGCAATGGATTTTTTTAATAAAAACCATGAATCCTGGGTAATTCACTAGGGTTCTTAGCAATCAGAAACCATCTTTCACTAGTAATTATCTATAATCTTCATTTAAAAAAGCATAAATTTCATATAAAAACATATTTACGAGAAGAAAAAAAGAAAGAAAATTCAGAAAAATATAGGATGAGACCCTGTTTCTGTCATAGGAAAAGAAGAATAAGAAGGATAGAAGAAGAAGATATGTGTTGATTGGATAAAATTTTAAGATATTCCTTGCTTATCAGTTCAGGTTTTGAAGCCTTCGAGGGTACAAGACTGCATACACCATGTGTATTGAATGAACCCTAACAAATAAGAATAAAAAGAAACTACTACATAAACCCCAAAAATGGATAATTTAGTTTAATAATTATTTTATTATTATAATCTCAAAAATAAAGAATATAAAAAATTTCATAGCACCATATACAAGCCAGGTAGGCACACAAGCAAGGAAACCTTCCATGAGCACCTTGTCACATAGGAATCGCCTTGACAACTATGATAATAATATGGTAATTTGCTGATGGTGCAGTTGGTTCCTAGATCAGCAAACAGCCTATCTGATCATTTTGCTAAACATAGGATCAATAGAGGGAATTGCTTTTGGGCTCAGTTGTAACTGTAATAAAAGGATTCTGTTGTTGTCCTAAGATCATGGGGTAGCCAAGGCTATCCATAATATTGTATAATTCCTTCTGATTTAATAAATGTCTTCATTCTGTTGCTGATAAAAAAAAAAGGTTAGTAATAGGGTAATTTTAATGAGTCGTGAATGCTTAAGTATAATTTTAGATATCTCTCTGAATTTTTTACAGTAAAAAGTTCTAAGAGTTACCACTTTACATTGTTTTGGTGTCATTAGATAGGCTATTGAGAAAGTTCTAACTGATAGGATGTTAATCTGTTATGTGATTTCAGTCTTTCAATTTTCTTGCTCTCTCTGAGCTATTTTTGCTTTTTTTAGTTTTAGTGGTATTAGTAGAGTGTTATCAGAAAAATTGTATGAGTTAGAGTCCTTATCTGAGCGTTGCTAGGGGTCAACTATAGATTTGTCTTAGTACTAAAGCAATGAAAAGTTGTTTTGGTTCAGTTTTCTAGTTGAGTCTGGAACCTGTAAAGGAAGAGCTGAACACTTTTGTTGAGTCTACAAATATAACAAAATAATAGAATAACTTGGCCGTTTACAATGACAGGGTAACCGGAGAGTGTAAAACAATAGAAGAGAATGGCATACCATGGGGTCATCGAAGGTGGTGGTGGTGGTGGTAAGGAACCTGAGGAAGGAGAGATCATAGCAGACAATTCATCTTCTGTGAACCAATATAATTTTTTCTTCTTCCACTTTCCTTTTCTAGTCTTCATCATTGACCCAATAAAAGCTTCATTTATATTTTCACATTGGTTATTTGAAATCTGAGTAGAGAGGTGTGTATGACATATGCTTACCCAAGTTAAAGGAGTATTGTTGTTCTGGACCCCATTTAGTACAGAACAAAATAAATGCACATAAAGAATCTTATGACATGTACAAGTTGAATGTTCCCTTGACAAAATTTTGTTTTCCTTGACTAAGACAAGAAGGATTAAACAACAATGCAAGTTGGCTTGGGATTAAGTACTGAAAAATGAAAAGCCAAAAACTATAACTCAGGTTGAAAAATAATAGGCACTTGGTTTTGTATGTATATATCAATGAATAATAATATAAGCTCCAATGTGATGGGTTACGGCTGAACCAACCTGCATATATCACGCAGCATTTTTAATCTTCTGCGCCAGCTGAGTTTCTTTTTGTGGCCACTCATATGAATCAAGTAATACAATGATCCCATCTCCATGTATTCAGTTACCATCGATAGGTGTGGAGGCTTTGTACATGCACCAAGGAACAAAATAACTGCAGAAAAAAACATTCATCACTTCATGAACATGTAAAAAATTCTGAGGTGAAATAATCACTTCGTACAAACCGTAAAGTGTCTTTCTTGTTGACATGCATGGATAATGTAGGACATAATCAAGGGAAGATATATCAAATATGACAAGGTAAAAAATGAGTAGTATGGCTAGTAAAGTACCGTTTGGGTGTCGAAGGCGGCTGAAAAGAACAAAACAAGCTCACGGTCAGAGAAGAAAAGTGAGGTTAATTAAGCTGAAACTCAACTAATCAATCAAAAAACTACCTTAGAATAGATATTTCATTGCAGAAATCCTCCATGTTTTCAGTGGTCAAATCTTGCTCTAGGAAAACCTTGATTGCAACATCAGTACCATTCCATATTCCACGAAAAACTTCTCCAAAGAATCCTAGAAACCAAAATATATATATATATAGTATGTTAACCAAAGGCAACAATTAAATCAAGATGCTGGTCTTTTAAGGATGACTTTTTTTTAAAAGTGATATGTTAATAAAGGATGAAAAAGCATACCTATCTCGAACAGAATAGAAAAAGAAAAACTGTCCTGGTGCTGAAATTGCTAAAAATATAGCAAACATATCATCCACTAGTCTATTCTAGGATTGGTGTAATCCACAAGAAGTGTCTCCAAATTCCTTTCACCAAGTTACCTTGCAAAGAAGTTTATGGACTCTGGGATCCATTTGAATCAGCTTTCGTTCTTTATTACCAAAATTCCAGACTCCCTAATATAATGTCCTAGCTGTCATTGTTTATCTGATATTATCCAATATACCATCACGTGAATCTCCCTGAATCTTCAATCCATCTACACCAGAGGAACCCTAAAATAGTGATAAAGCTTCTGTTCATATGGAATCTCCCTCCCCATTAGCCAATGAAAATCATCATCATCATCACCAATCATCAACCAAGCCTAATCCCAACTATATGGGGCTGCCTACATGCTAAAATAACCTCCTAATGTCAACCAAAACATTTTACTGGGATCCAAAAACAAGTGTCATAATACTCCACAGGCAAAGGGACAAATAAAAGGTGATGAAAGATCCTATGTTCTTGCAAAAGACAAACTTCAGGATAAATACTGAGACTTCAATCTACACAACTGATGCGTCCTGTAAGTGTTGATAATCTCAAGTATCACTTCCCAATATAATGCTTTTATTTTTTGAGGCGGCCCTGACCAAATAGATTCTACTAGGAATCCCTGGGGAAGAGAGGGGTTGTGAGGATTCAAAAAAAGCACTTTGAAAAGAACTAACATGAAAAAGAACCATTAGGACTGACAAACCACAAACTATTATCCCTCCCCTTGGAGAGAAGGAAAGCATCTTTCAAGTAATTAACAAGGAGATAAAAGTATCATTTGTATGGTCTCTAAAACCACACCTAATCCCAAATCCCAAGATAATCCATGGATGAGTAATAAACTATGGAGGATATGGAATAGTTTTTATACAAGGATACAGAAAAGTGACTAAGACTCCACCTGTAATGTTTTTTTTAATGAATAATTTAATATTTCATTGAGATATATTCCAACATAAGCAACCTTTTTTCTAAGTTACAAGAATTACCTTACATTTAGTTAGATCTAATTATTGATCTAAACATTCTTCATAAACAAAGGTATTAAGTTACAGCCAAAGATATAACAGCATAAGGGAGATTTTCCACATGCAGTTCACTAAAGGAGTAAGTCCATCAACACCTCTAAATGGAAAAGATCTCCAAGATCTTCATTCTACAAATACCACCCTAAAACACATATAGCTCCTTAGTTTGACTCTTGCATGGTCAGAATACCAGTTCCATTACTTCATCAAGGTACTGGCAACAATCTTCAGATTTGAAGTATAATAGCCATTTTTCCAAAAAAAAGAAAAATGTAATAGATAAATGCATTTCAATATGGGGCCATAGTTTAGTGCAATTCAGGCTTACAAATGTGAGAATGCAGGTTGAGTCTGCGAGTGGCTGCTTTCTGTGGTCCATATCTAGTCCATTCCTCCAAAGACCCCAGATAATTGGGATCAACATTGGGTAAAGGCCTTTCAATAAAATGTATTTCAATATGTAACAAGAATCCATGCTCACTAGAACCCAGATACCATGAAGCTCTGTACAAAAGTGCCTATTGTAATTTATTTGGCAATGTTTTTGTAGTTGATAAAAAATAATCATTTGAGGGTAGAATTTCATAGAATTGTGGTCAAGACCCTCCAGACTTTATCCAACAGGCATAGACTCGACTATAATTGAAGAGAGGTTATCACATTCCTTAAGAGATAGACCAAAGACCTGACACAAGCAAATCATGTAATGAACCCATCCAGATAACACAGGACTACCTACCGGTCCTACCCAAACATCTTGGTTTCACCTAATATTCATATGATATCCTGCATTTGTGTGAATTTGAGGTGGATAACTTACAAGGTCTTCTATATAACCCCCAAGTAAAATGAATTTTCATGGCTATATTTGGTTGCAGTGCAAATTCATTTGCACTGATGCAAAACTATGGTAGTGGAATGATTTGGGTGCAAGTTTTGATTTATTTTTGTTTCAAATTTTACCTTACTTTATTTGGTTGCAGTAAAAATGAAGTAAAATAAGACCCAAAGTAGAATGAAGTAAAATCCAAAACAAAATTACACCCAAATTTGCATTTTTTTTCATTTGCACTCCCATACATTTGTACTAGTGCAAATAAAATTGTACTGCAGCCAAACACAGCCTTAGGCTCAATTTTGAAGGAGTACAAATACAAATATGTAGTGTAAAACCCTGTATTTTCTATTATTTTGTATGTATTTGCACTGTATATATTTGTATTTGTACTCTTTCCAAACTGAGCCTCAGTTATTATAAGGAGCAGAAACATAATAGCCAAATAGCAGAAAAAGTTTGCACTTATAAATCTGTCGTTTCGTAGATGTGGGGAAATATCATCTTTGGTTATATCCCCATTAATTGTTTGCGTAGTAAGAATTGGCAATGCAAAATACATGCATGCACAAATAACATATGACATTATGGACCAAGCAACCAACAATTACCAGATCAACACGAGCATTTAACCATACCAGTCTATTGAAGTGGTGTATTCCGCCCTCCACAAACATACATGCAAATATGGAACTTCATACACAGATATTATGTGGATCTCAAAATGTTGAGATCCGTTCCTGTAAAAAGAGATCAAGTTTTGCCTTGCTCTTTTATTTTTCGGACTCATCATTTATTTTTATTGATCAAAAAGAGGAGGTAGTAAAAGAGCAGAGTGAACCAAGGCAAGATTAGAAACATAGAGGGCTAAGTTGGAAAATAATGCTCACCAATTCCAACACGAGTTCCAACAGTTAATTCTGAGAAATCAATGTTCCATTCTTCAAAAGGTAGTAATGGCTTGTTTAGGATCGTTGAAGATTCAAGGACTTTATTCCATGTTGAGACCATTTCAGCATTCCCTCCATAGTCTGAAGGCATACTCCTTCCAGAAGTCTGCATCCTGAATCCATGAGGAGATGAAGGTAATGATGTTGCCTTCTGAGAATTTATTTTCTTCCTCTGCATATCATACATAGTAGAACTTTCACTGCACCTCTCGTTATGGCCATCCAGACGAAAATTTAATGCCTGTAGGAAACATAACAATTGATTAACAATCACTGATACAGGAAGACAAAATAATGAATGTATTTGACAATTTAGCGTATGAACAGAATACATATCTTGCACCATCTGAAATTCCAGAGGCAGGAGGATTTAAGAAAAGCATCAAAGATAGAAAAATGAAAAGAAATAAAAGAAGCACTTACGTAAAATTCTTAGGCATTGATGCAAGTAAAAACAGTTATCGTCAAGGAGGAAGAGATCAAATTTGAGAAAAGTTCAGATGTATGCCAATGTGATACTAGAAGATTTTGGACAAGACTACACTACATGTGCATGAGTTTTCCTTCTATTTACACATCATGGCTCTGATCACAACCAATAGACATCACTTTCAATTTAATGAAACTTGATGTATGCCAATGCATCACTAGTGAACTATGGACAAGATAACATTGTCTTTATGTCATACATACTGTGTTTGCAATATCGATGCAAGGAATGGCATGAATAGTAATGGCTGAAGAAATCATGAGAAAAAGCAGAGCAGGTGGTAGCAACTGGCAATGCTAGGAGACATCATAATGAACATGGTGACAATGATGATGATCACTTTTTTTATCAGTAACAATCAAACATTTTATTAAAATCTTTAAAAGAATAGTTCACAAATACAATGTATATGGAACTCCTTTCATAGGCTAGTATACACTACCTACCCCATGATTTATATTTATTAACAGCTGGCTCCCCATTGGGACCAGTTCTCAATACAGTTGCACCCTAATAATTGCTTGTTTGGCTAAGGCATCAGTCATACTATTAGCACATCTATGAGTCCAATGGAATGGTGCAATTAGTTAATCTGCCAATATGCTGACTATCCTCAACAAATGCCACCATTACTTTGGAATCACCCTCCACCATGATCCTCTAATTGAGGTTTTGACTCGACCGTAGTCTTTGTATCACTTAAAAGAGTTCTACCCTTTTTAGGCCTCTATGTCCAATGGGGCCTGAGAAGAAGGCCATCATAGCTTCTAATTTACAATCACATTTTGGAAATATCATAGCCTCAACTGTAGTCTTTGTATCATAACTTCCTAGGAGGCCTCAGCAAGGCTGGAAAGGTAGCTTGGAGTATCCTCCCCATACTTTTTGAAGGCAGAAATCAAAAGAAGAGGTGCTCAACAGGATTGTGGGGATGGTGTTTTTGTGGCTGACAAACCATCCACTCTTTAAAACAGGCAAACTTGTTCCTTTTTTGAGCCCGATTTCCTTTTTGTAAAAGATCATAGAATTTTTTTGGGTTGTTTTTCGGAGGCTAGCTTTTCTGAGGTTTTTCTGTCTATTTCAGCTGTACAGTCTCTCATTGTACAGAGACCTTTTGTATGCTGCCCTTTTGTTTTTAATGAATTACTTTACCTTACAGTTTTCAAAAAACAAAAAAAAAGAAAAAAAAAAAAGATTTTGGAAGTATATTGGTGTCAAGTTAATCTGCTTCCAATGCAAAGAAGCTGTGTGGAAGATAATGTTATTGTCCACATTGTTGGTCTTCTTTCCACCTGCAGAAGCAAGAAGTCTTCAGCTCTATTGCATCAATGTGGTGGACATCTAGATGGTGTCTTCATGATAAATCTCCACTCAATGACTATTCTTCTCAATGGAGTGAAGCTAGAGGAGATCCCCAAGAAGATAGAGGTTTTTGTTGATAAGTTTTTTTTTTTTTTACCCAGTGTGGTAGGCGACCTCCATCGAAGCAACCCTATGGCTGGAGGCTCGCATAGGGTAAGGTAGAGGGTTTGAAGAAGAATGGCTAGGTGGCAGCAAGTGATTTAGTGATTTCAAAAGCTCTACAAAGTGCCAAGATTGAAAGTTTTAAGGCATGATGGAGTAAAAGCTGGATTTCAGATGAACAAGGTTTGTGACCTAGGCTCCCCTATAGCCTAGCTTCATCTTGGCAACTTGACAACCATGATTGGTAAATATAACTTTTATTAATTATGAAATAAAGAATATATAGTGTAGAAAAAACATGCCAAGCCTCTTTTTTAGTCTGACACCTGCCACCCAGTGATTTAAAAAGGCGTGCCTAGGCACACAGGCAAGGCGCATTTTGGAGTATGCGCCTCGCCCAGGTCCTAGGCGCACATGCCTCAGTCCAGGCATGCGCCTATTTGCTAATGTTGTTCATTCAATCATTGCAATAAAATATCTTCTTAAAAGGCAATGAAAGTTATAAAATCGTTATTTTTTATGAGAGAAATAAGAATTTCAGACCCTAACATAGACTTGTTTGGGCTTGCCTTGAGGGGCGTGGTACAAAGGCGACTCATAGAATCAAGAATGCAATATGTTTTACATCACATTAGCTACTTGAAGCAACGCAATTAAGAACAGAAAGAGATTGTGGGTTTTACATGCTTGAAAATGCTTTATATGTTTGCTTTTATTTTTAAATTTTCATTTGAATACACTTTATGTGTTATGTTTATGTATTTTAATATCAAGCCTGGTAAGAGGCCATTCATTCGTGTCCCCATTCCAATGACCAAAAAAAAAAAACAGCACCCTTGTGGGGACAGACACATTGGTTGTTGTGCTCATGCGGGGGCAAATGCATGAGCCTTCTATGGAAGGCATATTGTGGTAGTTTGAGTGGGGGAGTGACATGCTTCCTCACAGACTTCAGTTGCTGTTCACTTTAGTGAGTTGTGGGCGGTGCGCCTACATCCTGGTTTCATGACGGATGAGCCATTGTTCCGTAGCTTTGTTTGAGGCACTACTAAGGCGGGGACTACAGTCCGAAATTGGTTGGTATCGATGGTTGGTCAAGGAATATCACTGAAGTGGCAGTTTTGCACAGAAGCTACTTTCTCGCGGATGAAATGACGGTCAACCTCAATATGATTAGTTCTGTCAGGTTGGATGGGATTATGAGCAATATTGATAGCAACTTGGTTATCACAATACAACCTCAATGGTTTCTCATGGGCCATGGAGTTGTATTCCGCCTCAGCACTTGAATGGGCAATAACAATTCGCTTCTTGCTACACCATGACACAAGGTTACCTCCAACAAAAGCACAATACCCCGAAGTCGATCTTCTATCATCAACACATCCGGCCCAGTCAACATCAGTATACACCTCGATTTTTATATGACCATTATTTTCAAAGAGTATTCCCCGACCTGGACATTTCTTCAAGTAAGCAAGGATTCTTTCCACAACCAATAGATGAGTGGTTCTAAGAGAATGCATGTATTAGCTGACAACACTAACAACATAGGAAATGTCAGGACGAGTAAGACATAGATAAAGGAGCTTTCCAACTAGTCGTTAGTACATTGCTTTGTCTTCAAGAGGCTCTCCCCCTTCAACACTTATCTTATGAAGATCAAGGACATTGAAGATACCATGTCTAGAGCGGGCCACTTTAATTCCCAAGAAATAACATAAATCACCAAGGTCTTTCACTTCAAACCCCGCATTAAGGAATTGTTCGAGGGAATCAATCTCATCAGGATCACAACTAGTCACAACAATGTCGTCAACATACACTGCAAGAAGGGTGAGAGAAGCACCATTTCTCTTAATGAAAAGAGTATGATAGGAGTGGGCTTGTACATAGCCAAACCTTTCAAGGGCCAATCTAAATCTGTCAAACCAGGCTCTTGGAGATTGCTTTAAACTATATAAAGCCTTCTGCAATTTGCAAACTTTCTTTCCTATAGTAGCATCATAAAAACCAAGAGGTAGTTCCATATACACCTCTTCCTACAAGTCTCCATTAAGGAAAGCATTCTTGACATCAAGTTGGAACAGAGGCCATGAGAAATTTTCTATAGGGGTAGTAGAACTCTAATGGTATTCATCTTGGCAACAAGTCCAAAGGTTTCTAGGTAGTCAATGCCATAAGTCTGAGTATACCCTTTGCAACCAGTCGAGCTTTATGCCTTTCGACTAAGCCATCTGCATTATGCTTCACAGTGAACACATCTGCACCCAACTGGTTTCTTCCCTTCTAGCTTGTCAATTAGCTCCCAAGTCTTATTTTTAATGAGAGCACCCATGTCTTCCTCCATTGCATTCTTCCACTCAGGAACTGCATGAGTTTCCTGTAGAGACCTAGGAATAGGTATAACAAAGATAGATGCCAAGAAGGACCTAGAGGATGGTGAAAGATGATCATAGGTGATAAACTGAGATATGCAATGGGTAGTAGATGAAGTGCATCGATGCTTTCCCTTGCGGACTGCAATGGGAAGATCAAGATCATCCGAATGGGGTAGAGGATTAGAAAATGAGGGTAATGTATCAACATGCAAAGAGGGAGAAGTACCTGAATCTGGAATTGCAAAGGAGCAAGGAACTGGCCTGGACTGATTATGAGCACCAAAATCAACCTGCCTCCACCTCTTGTTGTAAACTCTCAACTCCCTACACCTCTAACAAGCACCCTCATTACACAACTCTCCTTCAAAAATATGGATAGGTAGAGGGACTCCAAGATAGAGACTATCCTTCTCATTATTCTCCCCCTAAGAAGAAACACTTGGCTAATAAGGGACATCCTCAAAAAAATGTAACATCCATGAAAACAAACTGAGAACCAGTACTAGGATCATAGCAGCAATATCCCTTTTGATTCTATGCATAGCCAAGGAATATACATTTAGCAGCTTTAGGATCAAGCTTAGAATGATGGGGTCCTAGAATTTGAACAAAACAAGTGCACCCAAAAACTTTAAGAGGGATGGTGTACAAATCTTTCTCAGGATATAATAATGAAAAAGGAGTTTTCATATCCAAAACACGGGAAGGGATTCAGTTGATGAGGTATACAACTGTATTAATAGCATCACCCCAAAAACGAATGGGAACATGAGATTTTAGCATAATACTTCTTGCAACTTCCAAGATATGCCTATTTTTTCTCTCGACTACCCCATTTTGCTGAGGTGTATGGGAAAAAGTACTCTGATAAACAACCCCATACTCAAGAAAATATGAATTCAGATGTTTAGTGAAATATTCTTTGGCATTATCGGATCTGAAAATTTTGATTATGACTTCAAATTGAGTGAGAACCATTTGATGGGTTAAGGTGGGAACCTCATTTCGAGAACGCATAAGATAAACCCATGATAAATGGGAATAATCACCAACAAACAATAAGAAATACTTATACCCCCCATAGCAGGAATATGATATGGCTCTCATACATCAGTATGCACAATTTCAAAAGGAGTATTGCTTCTTTTATTACTCAAAAAATAGGAGGATTAAAATGTTTTGCAAGTTCACAACTCTCACACTTTAAAAAAGACATCTGAACTGACTTAAACAAAGCAGGAAACAAGTTTTTTAAAGACCCAAAAGACAAATGACATAAACGATTATTCCAAAAGCATAATCTGACTCATAGACTTGAGAAACAAAAGACTTCGCAACTCCTTTATCACTTTCAAGGTGGTGCTTGAACAGGTAGATTCTATTCATCTCATGGCCAGTCCCAATCACCTTCCTTATCACCAAATCCTGGAAAATGCAACGGTTAGAAAAGAAGGTTATTGAGCAATTTTGGCTTTTGGTAAGGCTACTGACTAAAAGTAGATTACTGCTAAGCTTACTGAAAGGATGAGAGATCCATCGTATGGACACCCAAATCTTGTAGAATAAAGGGGGCAAATTTCAAAAAATTTTTCTCTCCCTTCAACTGGGAATCGCATTGCCTATTTAGAAAATCATATTTTCAATGATCATTCTTGAACCATAAACTGAACCAGATCTGAACCGAAAGGAGTAGGAGAGGATTATACCTGATACGGAGAAATAGTATCCCCCAACGAAGGTGTTCACGCCTAAAGAAGGATCCGAAGACTGCTCCCACTGAAGATGGCGCAGTGCAGGATGGAGCAGAATCAGCTGTATTCTTCTTCAAGAATTTTGTCCTTCGCAAGAAACAGCAAGATGGCACGTGACTACAGCTTCCTATCAATTCTTTCTCAAAGAACTGATGTTAAGATCGAATCTTGACTTCTCCCACAACTGGAGATCGAACTGGCAGACAGGGCGGCAAGAAAGAATTCTGCAGTTTGCTCAATTCTTTTTTTTTTATTTCAGCTATGAAGAGGATCTGATTATGTGTCTTCTAAAGGTTGTCGCCCCCTCCTTCTTTTGTTAACCTAAAAGATCAGCTTCCAATCCAATTGGGAGCTGCTTATCCAAATCATATTTGGATCAACCCTCTCTTTAGGTGATAAGGATAAACCCTTATCTTATCTGCAGATTAGATTAGCTTTCTCCTAATCTCATTAGGAGGTTTCTAGATCCGAATCACATTCAGATCTGGACTCTCTGAATGGATAGGGTCAAGACCCTGTCCTATCTGCTAATCCATCTCAGAATTCGCCCCATAATTAACTAATTAAATAGCCCAGTTCGAAATGAGCTTTAGGCCCATTAAGCTTATGTGCTCACTTAACCTTCCTAACGGCTGCCCAGTTGGGCTTCCTTGTATGGCGTGGGACCCAAGCATTGATCTACAAATCAGCCATATGGGTTCGGCCCAGCCTTTGTTACAAGGCCTGGCCGAATACACTGTTATGGACAGTGCACCCCCTGAAACCCATCAAATGGGCTCTATGGGCCCAACACTTACCCTAAGTGGTCCCTAGGCCAAGCCACCTTGTAACACCCAGGGACTGTGGGCAGATGCAAGATTAGCCCATCAGGTAATACCCTCAATGGTCTTACACATAACCTCTCAGCCCATAATGATCATACATTGCCCGACAAGAGAGGACCTCTCCCTCGGCTGCAAGGAACAGTGTTGCACTCTCTGCTTGTATGGATCCTGGGAATTAAAACCTTCTTGCAAACATTTTAGAAACCATAATACATATACTTTTATATCTCATATAAAATATATTTTGCAAAACAAATCTCAACGATTGAAAACAGTTGCCGGTAGTCTTGGTTTCCATCAGTGAGAGTGCATCCCCGATCATTACCTTTGACCGACAAAGGGGCTGATCCTGTCACCACGATCACCCACTCAAATGAATTCTCAGCCTGTCCCAACATACACAGGTTTTGACCTCCGCTAAGGATCTCACTGATTGGTACATCAAAGGCAGTCCAATCTGACACCTAGTGCAGTATCATAATCGAGTCTAGGGGTCAGGTGTAACTTTCCAGTTTTTCCCATTAATCTCCAAGGTCCAGGGCAATACTAGAAATATGGTCCAGTTCATAGATTCAATTAATCACACACTGTATGTGCCTAGAGTCTCACCCTGGCAGTTGAGACAGGCCACCCCAACCGACTTTGTGGCACCACAGTGTCAGCCTTATCAGGATTGGTCTCCCCAGACCAACCCACTGGCTGTGAACATTCTAAACTAACACGAGTCTCATTAAGTGTCCAGTTTAAGGGTATTACACAGAAACATACCAAGGGAACATAAATCAAATATGCACTTTTATTCATTTATAATAAACTCATAAAGTACATCATTCTGATTGAAGCTAAGGGCATACAAAACTGTCTAACACTTGGGTACATGCAAAGTTGAGGACAAAGTAATGGTGCCTGAAGACAAGTTGTACGTAGTAAATAATGAAGACAAGCTTGTAATGTGATTTGATGTACTAGAGTCAATAATCCAAGTAGGGTTAGTATTACCTGGAGCAGAGGCATGAAAAGCAATGGCTCTTGTACCTGAGTGGGCAAATGATGATGTGGAGGAAGGAGGTACAGTAGTAGTAGAGACAGCACCTGCAAGCCCAACTTCATTCTCCAACTGAATCAATGCTGCCCTGAATGCAGCTATGGCTTCCAAAGAAGTGGATCGAGGTCCCTGAAGGGAAGAACCATCTGATGTAACAGCTTTGACTCAGTTGTGTCTTGCAACTGCTATACTGCTAATGCCACTTGTGTCTTGCAACTGTTAATGCCACTTCCACCTGAGAATTTTGTAGCATAACCTTCCTCCTACTCTCTTCACTATGTATTAGGGAGTAGGCTTGAGACAAGGTAACATTTTCCCTAGTAAGAACTTGTTGTCTAAGAATGTCAAAATCAGAATTCAGACCCGCGAGAAATTCAAAGGCTCTATTTCTTTCAATCAACTTGTTAAAGATTGCTGCATCTTTATTACCCTCCCACTCAATTGTTTCAAGATGATCTATCTCGTGCCATAGGGATTTCAGAGTAGAGTAATAAACTGATATGGGTTTCTCCCCCTGCTACAAATTGTTAACTTCAATTTTCAACTCATAAGCCCTAGCCACATCAAGTGGCTTGAGAATAAGTCTCTTTCATATTGTCCCAAATATCCTTGGCTGTCTTTGCCCAAAGATAATTTCTGCTAATATGAAGCTGCATCGAATTGCACAACCATGTCATCACAAGATAATTTTCTTGAACCCATTTGGCATAGGAAGCCCCATCCTTGGCTGGTTCCTTAGTGTCTCCAGTCACATAGCCTAACTTTCCCCTTCCTCCAATTGCCATTATGGCAGATTGAGCCCACTCCAAATAGTTAGAACCATCAAACTTAATTGTGGTAACCTGAAAAGGGTTGTTATCAATCATACTAACAGTCATACTAACAGCCCTTTCAACACCCTCTCCAGCAGGTTTTTGTTCACCCCCAAAGAACTCCATGCTGAATCCAACATAAAGAAAAACAAAACCACACTCGGCTCCCCTATTGAAACAAAAGGATGATAGAACAGAGGAGAAACAACTATTCGGTCCATAAAATTTCAGAAAAAAATGGGCGCACCCCTCAAAGATATCAAAATCCCTAATCAGTCCAGTAAACTCCAGAAAGTAGCCGCACCTCTCAGAGGTTTCAGAAAAGAACAACTTTCAGTGATAATCTTTTGGAGAGTTAAGAAAAACTACCCAGAAATTTCTGGGCATCACCTACAATCTGAGATTTAAACCCTAAATCTCACCTCAAAATTTTTTCTCTGATTCTTCCTAACTGTTGGGCAAACTCCAAGAATAGAAATGTCCTGGGCAAGGCTTCGAACTCCACCAATCTCCAAGAATCAGGCCACAAACAGAACTAGAATTCTAGCCCTATTAAACTCTCATGTAGCCCCGGCTGGGAAGAGCCTACATGAGGGCCACAAGCAGACCTAAACCTGCTTTGATACAAACTTGAAGTTACTGCAGTTAGCAGAACTTCTGGGTACAAAAGAAAACATAAAACAATAGGAAGAAGAAGAGAGAAGAAGAGAAGAGAAAGAGGAGAAAGAAGAAGAGAAAGGAGAGTAGAGGAAGAGAAAGAGACTGATGGGCGAAAAATACTTACTGCCACCCAAGGCAGTATTATTTATATGTTTAACATAACATTAGGTAAAAGGACAAAACAACCCTGCTACCTACAACAGTACAAGTAAGCAAGCAGCATAAAGACAAAAAAGAAAATAAAAGAATGAACTTATGGGACCACATATAAAGAACATCATGTCTGGTTCATTGTGTCACTACATATAATATTCCTCAAGACTTTGATTACCCTGTTGCAGATTAAAATAATCTTGATACAGTTGGTAAACCCTAGTAATTGCCTAATTGTAAAAAAGGACACCTATTTCTAATTGTAAAAAATGACACCTCAAGAAACTTTTTAAGTTCTAATCTAAGTAAAAAAGGACACCTAATTCTAATTGTAATTGCCTAATTGGTTGCCTATTTGGTGTAAAAGACTATAAAAACTAGGATAGAGACAACTTAGTTAAATAGGAACTAGAAGACTAGGTTAGGTTGTAATTAGGAATTAGAATAGAGGCAACTTAGTTAAGTAGGAACTAAGTCGGTTCGGTTCGGGTCAGTTTCGGTTTTCTTGTACTATCGGTCTATGAATTTGTACAACACGAAACCGACCGGTGCTTATGAAAACCCGACCAACTCGGGTTGGGTCGGTCCGGGTTGGTCGGTTTGGTCGGGTTGGGCCTTCTTATGAACAGCCCTAACATTGATCTTGGGTTCCATACTATTCCATAACCATGTCATAATCTGTGCATCTTCTTGCTCCCACTCATCGTACCCCTGAGAGTCATATGAGGGTTTATCTTCCACCACACGCGTCACTTTCCACTTAGCTTTCATAAAAACTTCAACAAATTTAGCCCAAGGCACATAATTCTCACCATTTAGTTTGATAGATATCATCTGCACATTCAGATAATTAGAGGGAACCATTACACTAGACTTGCCTTCATTGTTGTTTCCCGTGGCTGCCAAAAAATAACTATCACTAGTCTGTCACTCCACTTCACTAAAGAGTCACAACACTACACCCCAACAGCTTATTATTGTTAGAGTACCTACTGTCACAAGTTTCAGCAACAACACCACTGCTGTCTTCCACTTTCAGCAGCATAAACCACCAAAAATACATCTCACATGCATAGTATTAGGTTCTGCAACACATCCCTATAACACTCATGCAACCTACCTATTTGAACCCCCCCCACAAATCAGACTTGTGCTGTCATTCAACTACACCACTGAAACCAGCCCTCTTCGAACCACACAAAACAGCCACAACACCACCCATTGGAGGCATGGAAACCTCCATAACAAAGAAACAATCACTCTTTTTTAGCCTCTCTGTGAATCTCATATCGGTTAGTGAGAAACCTGCAAAACCCTAGGAGGATAGGCATTGAAAAGGAGAAAGATAGGTTGGCCTGAACTGGATTATATTGGCTCTGATACCATGATAAAGTTCAGACTAGAGATATTCTTAGGTTCAAAATAATAAATAGAAATAAATACTGGAGAAAGATTAGGAGAAGAAGAGAAGAGAAGGAGAGAACACAACCTGGTTCGAACTAGCGTAATCTCTCCCTAGTCGGCCAGTTCTATTTGTAGCTTTCTAAAACATTGCACAAAGTATATTGTGCCCTCACTTAAGTGTGGGACACATCACTTAACTTATGATCTACTTGTAACTACAGCAGCATATAAAACAATGTAAAATGACTATACTACCCCTCTGATATTCATTATTTCCACACGATGTTTCCAACATTTCTGACATGCTTTGTATATTTGGACAGCTGATGTTTACACCAACACTGATATTTTAAACCTTGATTGTACTATGAGTTCAATATCCCCGCCTGATAATTTGCTGATCTCTTTTTTTTTATGAATAAAATTATTTGCTGATCTATTAGCCAATGTTTTAAAATGTGGAAGCATGACGCAAGGTTTAGAACACAAGAGGTGTAAGCTTCCCAAACAAAATGAAGCTTATGCCTCCTTAAGAGAACGGGGGATGAGGAGGAAGGAGGAGGAAGAAGAGGCAGAAGAATCTCATTTTCTTTATATTTAATAAAAAACTTTTATATTAAGAAGAATGAAGATGCATAACACTAGTTAAAAGGGGATATTTTCTTTCTTTTTCTCTTTTTTTTTCTTCTCTTTCTTTCTTTTTCTTTCCCTTCCCTTTCTTTTCCTTTCCTTTCCTTTCCTTTTTTCCAGTTTTTCTTTCTTTTCTATTTTCTTCTGTCTTTTTACATGAGGTGTGCATGAGGCACATGAGGCATAAACCTCTAGCACGCCTCATTAAAAAAGCGTATGAGGCATACGCTTCTTGCACCTGAGGTGTACGCCTCAGAGGTGTCGGCACATTTGGCATACGCCTCAGGGTGTTTTGGGGGCACATTGCCTGGAGTCTTTGATATTTACTATATTTCGATTATAAAGTTAATACCACTTCGGCAAACCATAGACTTTTGATAATGAACTACATAAAGCTATTTGTAAATTGGAGGAAATTACTATTTTTTACTAGTATAAGACATACATGCATAAATACATATATAAGAATATAGAAGATGTATAACAAAAGAAAACTAAGAGGGCAAAATAAATGGTTTTGGCTTTCTGAGTATGAATCTAGGCATATAAGATAACTGGGATAAGAAAAGAATACATTATGCTGAGAAAGCAATCCATCATCTCCTTGTTCCTTCAAAAGGCGGTTTTGCTTCAGTGTTTCATTCATTGCACGCACAGCCCTGGACAAGTTAATTAAGCAGATAATAAGCACAATATGCATTAAATTACAAGGAAAATTATAGTGAATCCTAAACACAACAGCAAAAGAATATGGGTTCAAGTCTGAGAGTAACCATTTGTGCAAGGAAAAATGCTGAAGATGTTAGGTCCATATCCGGCAAGACCACAGATAGAGGGGAGCGATGTAATGGTTCTCAGGACATGACCACAAAGTTAATACATGCTAGTAAAGTGAATCATGTTTAAGTAAGTATCCCGTTTGCCTTTACATTGATGTAGACAGCCATAACCTTTAATTGTGAAGGTGGAGTATACTAAAACTAAGCCAATTTTATGTGGTGGATTCATAGGTTTCAAGGCACCAAGGTGAGGGATGGATTTTTTATAAGTAAAAGACATATATCCGAGGGTAGTTCCCTAGGTTCCATAACCATATATCCTTAATAATTATCCATAATTTTCATAAGAAAAGTATAAACTTCATGCTATAAAAGTACAGAAAATTAACATATTCCAACATATTCATGAGAAGAAAAATAAGAAAAAAAAAAGAAAATTGAAAAAATATAGGGGCTGAAACCCTACTTTTGTTAAAGGAAAAGAAGAAAAAGTAGAAGAAGAAAATGTGTTGATTAGATAACATTTTAAGTTCTTCCTTATTGGTTTAGGTTTTGAAGCCTTTAAGGGTTCAATACAGCACTTAGCAATGTTTGTCTTGATTAAACCCTAACAAGTAAGAAAATAATTAAAAGAAATTAGTATATAAACACACAATGAATATTTTAGTTTAATAGTGTCTATTTTATAATTATAACCTCAAAAAATTAAGAACATAAAAGTATTTTATAACACAGTACAAAACTGCTTGGCAATTAGGCAAAGTCAGCCTCCAAGGGTGCCTTGTCGGCAAGGTGCGCACCTTAGCGTTACCTTGACAACTAAGGGTGGATTTCCCTTTGTAATACCATGAAGTCTAATGAATATTTTCTCCTAGTACCTCCAAGAATTTTTATTCTTATTTTCCTATAAAGTGAAAAAGCAAGAGAGAGTGAGGGAGTAAAATATTTCTAAGAATGTCAACATGTATTTGATTGGTTTCAAAGAGTAGGTGGAGACCACAAAAGAATAACGATTCCAAAAAGTTTCTTTCAAGTAATGGTTATTTTCATGCATGTATGCACGCATGTATGTATGTATGTACTTACAAAGAAAAAGAGTGCCAAGAAAGGGGTGGGTGAGGCCCACTAACAATTAACTTTTTTCTTGCCAACAAAGATAATTTATTATCAGTTACTGATAAAAAAATGTTTCATTAATGCCATGAAGTGATGACTAGTCATTTGGGCATCCCTAGTTGCTGCTTTGACTATTTGGTGCCTAGGCACTGACTAGTCAACCACAAAAATGTATGTTCCAAATATTAGATATTGATGCAATCTCACATATAAATTAAATATAGAATGAAAATATGCAATGAAAGAATGATAATAGAGCATCTAGTCAGTGATTTTTCTTTTTTCAGTAATAAACAGAAAAGGAAATTTATTAAAAAAGAAATGGGAAAAACAACAAATATAAAACAACAAAGTACAAAACAAAGACCAAAGCCTCCATGACCCAAAATATAAAACAATGACCAACCTTGCTTGCAAAACCCACTCCCCTTGAAATAACCCAAAAAAATATATAGAAAACTTAAAAGATCTCCACTTTCTTTTAATGTTTGCATCATTTCTTTTTATATACTATCAACTAATGATGCACCATTACAAATTCTTAAACTCTAAAGAAACTAGCATGAAAATCAAAATAAAAGCACATATGATACTATTTTAAATAATTGCAGGTAAATACAAACAAGTCTTAAAATAACTTTGTAGTAGGATAGGTCAACCTAGTTTATGCCTAGTTGTCCCAAGTAACCTCATTGTGACTATCAACTGACTTTTAGTGGGTCAGTATGGCCCTCAATAGACTAGTCAGTTGACAAGTCAACAACTAGTTCATGCTTTGGTAACACTTTTTTTTTTTTGAAGTAATAGAAGATTTTATTAATAAGGGAAAATCTCTTAAAGTACCCCCAAAGTTTTAGGAAGTTTACTTACTCTACCCCTACTGCTTAGAAGTCTTAAAGTATCCCCAAGATTTCTGACAATTGACTAAATCCTCCCCTGTTGTTAATGCCCATTAACAGAAAGATTGAAAAGCCTATTTACCCATCATTCTTTAAATTTTAAGAATGCAACATTTGAATAAGGGTGCAATATTTGAACAATCCAAGTATCATTTGCTTACGGCTTCTCATAAAACTAGTTGTCTCTGGTCAAGATATTTCTTATTCCACATCTTCTTCTTCTTCAGCCCCTATATTTTTTGAATTTTCTTTCCTTTCTTCTTTTTCTTCTCATAAATATGTTGATTTTCTAGACTTAAACATAAAGTTTATAATTTTCTTATGAAAATTATGGATAGTTATTAAAGAAAGTTGGTTATGGCACCTAGGGAACTACCCTAGGATATGTGATTTTTACTTAAAAAAAAATCCATCGCCTAGGCGACAAGGTGCCCCCCTGTCGCCTAGTCTCAACTTGGCGCCTTGAAAACTATGGTCACATGTAAATGGGGGGTACTTTAAGGGGAGGATTAAGTCAATTGTCAGAAAACTTAGGGGGTACCTAAACAGTAGGAGTAGAATAAGTCAATTTCCTAAAACTTAGGGGTACTTTAAGAGATTTGCCCTATTAATAATTCATAAGAAACATCTTATACAATGAGCTTCCCACAAACATGCGTGAGATGCAGCCTCAAAAATAGTAACATATTACAATTGAGCCCAAAATAGATGATCCCTATGCACCCCTTGCTTAGAGCTAAACAGTCAGCTAATCCATTATCTGATCTCCCTTCCCACTGAATTCTTATTGTTCAGATCACTTAGCCACCCAATTATCAGCTTCAAGTCCCCCCTCAATTAGAAATCTATCAATTTTGATTTCTCTAGCAAACTGTGCCCCCTGCAGAACAGCTTGAAACTCAGCTTGGATAGAGTCCCCTTCACCTACAGGACCTGAGAATAAAGCAAATATATTACCATGTGCAATTCTGAACACACCCTCTATTCCTGAAAGTCCTGGATTCTCCAAGCTGCTACCATTTTTTTTTATTGGAAACAGTTAACTTTCATCGAGGATATCAAATAAACATCTTATACTGTCAACCACTCAGACAAAGAATGATGACCCCAAACAACATCAAGAATTACAGTACAGCCCAAAAAACAAAAGTTTTCCCTGAACGTCCCCTGCTTTGCCAAGCTATCTGCCACAGAGTTGGCTGATCTCCTTACCCATTTGAATATTACTCCAGATTCCCTTGCCAAGCAGATTATTTCCCCAATTTTCGGTCAAAAATTCCATACACCCAACTTCTTTGTTTGCAGCCACCCTATTAATAATTTAGAGTCCCCTTCCACCTCCAAGTTCCGAAATCCCCAATTGCTTGGCAAATCTCAAGCTTTGTAGGAGAGCCAAAAATTCAGCTCTCAAAGAGTCTCCCACTCCTATGGACCAAAGTATAGTGCCACCATTCTACCCTCCCCATCCCTGAAGACTCCCCCAGCTCCTGAGGGTCCTGGATTACCAATGGAGCATCCATCAAAGTTTAATTTTACCCTTTGTTCTGCTGCAGGTGTCCAAGAAGGCTGAAAGACAGCTTGACTGGTTGAAGAGTTTTTAAATAAGTCACTTAATTTCAGCCAATGTATGACTTTAATGGCTACGCAGTCAATGATTTGTTCTGTTGATCTTTGTGCCCCTTGGAATATTCTGTTATTCCTTTCTTCCCATAAAGAACAAACAATGGCTGCTCTTGTTTCCCTCCACATCACTTTTCCCCTTTTCTTTGGTAGGAAGAAACTTGGGTTGAAAAGACTTGTCACATCCGAGGGAGGGGTTCACCTACAGCCAAATAAGGAAGAAAACTAACTCCACACACAAGAAGCAAAGGAACAAGAAAGTAAAAGATGTGTTACTGTCTCACCATTTCCCAAATAGAGGCAACAAACATGAGGATTGAAGGAAAGGGGCCTCCTGGGTGCAAGGATTGAAGGAGGGCGAAGAAGAAAGAGGCACAGGTAAAGAAGCCATAAAGGGACTCTGACCAAATCCAACTGTCCTGACAAGAGAGGTCTAGGAATGCAATATTAAGAAGGGAGATAAGATCACCAACTAAGCTCATTTCAAATTCCCTTAACCCTCTCCTTAATCCTAGATCCCAAGAGTTTTCATTAACAAGCACTGAAAAAACCACTCTCCCTTTGTTGAGGGACAAAGAATAGATAGGTGGAAATCTGTCTTTGAGAAGAGTGTCCCCAAGCCAGACATCCTCCCAGAAACATACTATATTACCTTTTAGAGTTGGCCGAGTAGGGGTAACTTAAGTCTTTTTCATTTTACTTTAAGTGATGCTTGGAAATACTGTTTTATTTTAAATTTCTTGTCCCATACTTAAGTAGGGGCATATTTGACTTTGTACCCTTAATGAATATAATAAAAGGTTATGGTCGACTAGGAGGGTTTAGAGTCTCCTGTTCGACAGATTTCTGCTCTCTCTATCTCTGAACAGAACTTGTCTGAACCATCAAAACATGGTATCAGAGCGATAAATATGAAAAAGGAAGGCTGTGATCTCAAAGTTTCTGAACCTGTGATCTCTCCTCTTCTTATTTTCTCCTTTTTTTCTGGGCTACGACCTAGGTTACACCAAGTAGAAGGCTGTGGCAACCCTTTTGGTGATTACAGGACAAATGCAATCTTCATTACAGGTGTTAGGAAGGTGCGGCAGCCCTAGGTTGGTGATTCTAAGATTGCTGTCACCATGAGTGACAGCCCTAGTGTTTGTGCAGTCGTGTATATGGTGGTTCATACCCTCTACTAAGCAGTTTCAAGAGGGTTTTCTTCCTTGTTCGTTGCAGTTATGGTGGTTGGCTATCAATAGTGGGGTGAGGAATTTTTTTTGAAGGAGATGGCTGAATGGGTCTGAATGTCTGAATGGTGATAGTTATTTTTAGGGTGGTTGGTTGAAAGAGTGCCATGAGGTGACGTGTAGACTACAGTAGTGTTGACTTAACAGCAGAAATATTTTTCATTGGTTGGTTGATAATTCAGAAGTAGGAAGAGCAATTGATAGTTACCAGTATCGAGAACACCATGGCAGCAACTGGAGATGGTGGTAGTGATCAGAAATCTAGTGTGATGATCCCCTCAGACTATTAAGGTGTGCAGATGACATCAATTAAACTTAATGGTGAAAATTATGTGCCATGGGCCAAGTCGGTGGAGGTTTTTCTCAAGACCAAGAGGAAGGTGAAACATGTGAAGGAGGATAAACCATCAGCTAAATCTCCAGGGTTTGATGATTGGGAACAAGAGGATGCCCGAATCATGACATGGTTATGGGACAATATCAAACTCAAGATAAGTGCAAACTTTATGTTCTTAGATACAACCAAGGAAATATAGGAACATGCAAAGAAACTTTGTTCTGGACAGGACAATACTACGAGAGTATATCAGCTCTATCAGGAGTACTTTAATTTACAACAAGGAAATCAAACCCTTGAAGATTATTATGCTAGTAATGTCTATCACCCCCTCACTTCAGATGTCAAAATTCAGCAACAATAGGAGCAACTTAAATGTAACTAGCTTTTTAGTAGGGCTGAATATTGGGAGGTTCTGCTCTTCCTACACTTGAGGAAGTACCACAACTTCTAACAGATCAGTGTTTGTTGTAGCGAGAGGAGGTGGATGTGGAAATAGAGGGGGAGGACATGCATTTCAAGGAGGTCATGGTAGTGGAAATGGTGGAGGTCGTGACTCAAGGGAGGCCATGGCAGAGGAAGAGGGCACACTACAAGGAGGTGTACACATTGTGGCAGGGAAGGACATTCAATTAATTTATGTTATCATCTACATGGCCCACCTTCCACATGGGCTAACCATGCAATTCTTGGTAGTGGTGATGTGAGTGATAGTCAATAGACAGACCAAAGACATTCTACATCTACATTTGCTTCCAGGAAGAAGATGATGAGTGTACCATGAGATGAGTATGAGAGGTAAGCATGTCATAGGTTGTAGGTTGTAAATGGGTGTATACTATTAAATATACACCCAAGTGGGAGCTCACCGCTCTTCTACATCTACATCTTTTGTTGTTCAACACAATCACACATGGGAGCTTACCACTCTTCTTCCAGGTAAGCATGTTGTAGGTTGTAAATGGGTGTAAACTATTAAATATTTACTAGATAGTAGTGTGGAACGGTTTAAAGCCCGATGGTTGCTAAGGGTTACTCTCAATTGTAAGGGGTGGATTATATGGAGACATTCTCTCTTGTTGCTAAGATTGATTCAGTTCGTGTCTTTATTTCCTTGGAAGTTATGTATGATTGGCCTTTGTTTCAACTTGACATTAAAAATGCCTTCCTCTATGGTGATCTTTTCGAGGAGATCTACATGTACAAGCCAGGAGGAAGTCTTGAGATAGTCAAGTATACAGATGCAGATTGGGTAGGCTCGATGTCTGGCAGGAGATCCACTACAAGGTATTGCACATTTCTTGGAGGAAATCTGGTGACATGGAAAAGTAAGAAGCAAACTATTGTGGCGAGTAGTGCTGAAGCTGACCACAGGGCCATGGCACATACCGCATGTGAACTAGTATGGTTGAAAAATCTTCTTAAAGAAGTTGAATTCTCAATGAACAAACCGATGAGATTGTACTGTGATAACCAAGCTACAATCCACATCTCATCTAATCTAGTCTTTCAATGAGCAAACCGATGCCAACTCACCCATGAATACCTTCCACCACTTCATGCCAAAGTCTCTCCCTCTCTAGTAGACACCTCCATAGCCACTTACCCAGCAAAGCTGTATTCTTTTTTCCTAAGTTACCAATTCCAAATCCCCCCTACTCCATACTCTTGCAAACAACTTCCCATTTAACCAAGTGATCCTTCCTTCCCTAGGCTCCCACAAGAAATTTCTCATGATTTTCCCTACCTTCAACACCTCCCTTTGTGGCACTAACAAAGAAAAACCATTCATTGGGTCCCATTTAAATTATCTTATCTCCTATTAGGTTACATAAGGCAAGAGAACACTTTGGTTAGCCAGAAAAACTAAACAGGGTTTCCCATTTTGGGGGAACTAACATCATCCCTACAACTAATTAGTAACCCAGTCCTCAGTCCTCAACCATCCATTCATCCCAACGTAATGATAAGAAGAGCTACAAAGAATGGAGCATGGTTCAAAGTATAAATACACCTCTATGTATCGATACTTTCAACGATACTCCCCCCATCCCCCCATTGTTTTTTTTTTGTTTGAAGTTTCAATTCTCTCTCTCTCTCTCTATCTCTCTCTCTCTCTCTCTCTCTCTCTCTCTCTCTCTCTATCTATATATATATATATATATATATATATATAATATTTTAAAAGAATGGGCTCCCGCAAACAATTGTAAATTTCAATTAATTTTGATATGATACAAGGCATATCATATCAAAATTTTGACGAGGCCCATCCCTTTCAAATAGCTTTATCTCCATCCTTTAAAAAAATACATTATTGAAGAAAATTTCAATTAATTATTAAGGGAAACGAATATTTGATAGAACCACAAACGTTAGAAAAATAAGGGGAAACAAGAAATAAAGAGACAAATAATTAAAATGGACCTGTAACATGTCAATAGCTTATGGATAATAATAATAATAGAAGCAGTAGAGAGGAAAATTGTGACCAAAACTATGATATTATCTAAATAATAATAGAAGCCCCAAAGCAAAATGATGATGGATAATAAAACCAACATTAGGCCTGGAAGAATTTGATGTCATAGAAGCTTTCTATTGCTATAAATTAGCTATCTCTTGCATTCAGCATGAACCTCTCTGATAAAGTTCATGATAAAAAGAAATTATGTATAGCAACAGATAGCAAGCCTAGAAAAGATGAAAAAAAAAAAGAAACAAAAATGAATTACAACTACTAGGGATCCATCTAAGAATGGCTGGACTGGGTTGCAGTCAACCGTAGCCTAATCAGATGTGTTGAACCAGCCAACCATAAACCTAATTCGATCCGATCTTCAATTGGATATATATACAACCCTAATCCAACTTAGTTATTTAAGGAACAGAAAAATAGTAACTATAAACATCCTAACCATCACAATTTCACAACTTCAAGGTTGTTACATCAGGGTATTTTTTAATATAAAATTATGATTTATGTAGCTGACCCCATATAGTTGGGACAAGGCATAGATAATGATGATGAAGATGATGATGATAATGATGATGAGGTAGGTAGATTCTAGATTGAATTAAAACCATCAATTGTGAGATGTTCTCACGTCAAACAATGAAAGAAATATTTTGGAGCAGAGTGTAGTTCAATTTTTATTTAAATGCACATGTAAACCGTTGGCCTCTGATGACTTAAGTTCAATATTTTAAATCTGAAAGGATCCACCGTGATGAGGGTGCTTATAGGTGAGTTACGGACTTGCGGTAGAAGACTGCTCTCCTCTCCTATGTAGGACTATTGGACGTCATCCTCACTCTCTCACCATAACTGTATCCCTACTCTCTCTTGATGGTAAATGCATCTCTTTCTCTAGCTTGTACTCATAATTCTCTAGCCCACCTTAAATTGCAATTTTATGATTTGCATTCCCCCCTTCTCCTCCTAACACAAACACAAAGCACAAACTGAACACATAAAAATGTTACCAAGAAAATAGCCACCACAACCTACATCAAAATACTGATTACTGATTACTAATACATATGGGTTCAGGTTATTAATAAAACTTATATTCATTGCTGTAGATGTTATATATGTACATATAGATAGATAGCTAGATAGATATAAGTCCTTGTGGTGTTGCCCAGTGCACCAACCCATAACACAACCTCATCTTAAATCAGGTTCTTTCAAGTTCAACTCAGCCCAACCAGATTTTGGCCCAACCTAATTCACTCTTACTTTATACAGAAAAAAAAGTAAGGAGCACAAATATATGAGGCTACATTATCATGTTGGTAGATATAACTCGAAACAAAATTCAACCTTACGATGTCATCACCAATCTCTGGAGTAATGCTGATGCTTCGCCTTCTTATTCTACGAGTCTCAGATATTGATCCACCGTCTGACCTATATAATGACATTTTAATAGAAGTTAAAATATTTTATAATTATATTTCAACACATAATGCCTTGGAAAAAAATAGATTCAAAAGAATGAACATGGACTGGGATTCAATAAATGAAAACAAATCACTGCTAAAAACAAGATTATACAATTGAAAGGAAACAAATGAATATGGTAAATAGAATTAATTGACATAACACCGGGTCTCAACTATTTGGGGTCTTGGGAAGGGTGGACAGGATACAGACCAAAAAAAGACATTATTATTGCACAAAATGACCGCTCTCACTCTAATACACAATTCCCACTATTTATCTGAAGATTTTAATGCAAAGAAATGGCCCCTATTTGAGTGAAAGGAAAGGTGGCTGGAACAACAAGGTCACTAGGGCTATGAGAAGTTTTAGGGAGTTTGTAAGGAAGAACAACTTGATTCAATACAGCAGTTTCGGATCCACTTACATTGGTCAAATGGTCAAGACCCACCTATTCTAAGGAGGCTTGATAGATTCCTTTGTAATGGGGAATGGAAATTTTTCCAGATTTGGTTCACAAAACCCTAACTTCAGATATTTCAGATCATAAGCCTATCCTATTGAGAAAATTTAACAAATTAGATGGGCAGATGCTTTTCAGATTTGAAAACAAGTGGCTAAAATGATTGATCAAAGAACATGTGGCTAAAACATCCACTTTTTGCGGCTTTTGTTGAAGAGAAGTTGATAAGTTATCACTTTGAAGGAAGGCCGGGCTATACTCTAATGAAGAAGCTAATGGCTTTAATGGAGGACCTAAAAGTATGGAATAGGAAGGTATTTGGGCACATTTCAAATCAAAAAACAAAACTTCTTAGAAAAATGGCAGATTTGGAGGGGCTAGAGGAAAGGTATGTGGCGACAGAAATCAAAGGCCTAATGGCTAAAGGAGGGAGACAAGAATACATCCTTTTTTCATGCTTCGACTGGGGCTAGGAGAAGAAGAAATTTCATTTTTAGGTTGGAAGAGAATAGAATCATTGAAGACCTAAAAGAAGTGGATGAAATCAGGAATTTCTACATTAATTTGTATAGGGAAGCTCCAAACATAGAGGTATTCTTGGAAGTTAGAGCTTGGAAGATTTGGGGAGGGCTTAAGAGATTGGTTGGAAAGAGAATTTGATGAGGCAAAGGTATGGGAAGCAGTAAGTAAATTGAAAGGTGATAAGGCTCCAGGTCCATATGGTTTTAATCTCTCTTTCTTCAAGAATTGCTGGCATGTACTAAAAGAGAACATAATGTGGGTGTTGGATGAATTCTGGCAGGAAAAGTTGATTGAGAAGGATGCAAATGCTATATTCATTTCACCAATTCCAAAAGTGGAGGGTGCTTCTAGAGTGAAAGACTTTAGACCAATCAGATTGATTTCAAGTCCTTACAAAATTATAGCAAAGGTGCTGTCTCGAAGACTAAGATCAGTTTCGCATGAAATTGTGGGCCCAACCCAAATGGCTTTGGTGGAGGGTAGGAGAATTCTTGATGAGGTGATAATTGCAGGTGAATGTGTTGATTCAAGATTAAAAAACAGCCAAGAGGGATTGATCTGCAAGCTTGACATTGAGAAAGCTTATGACCATGTAGAGTGGAGTTTCATGGAAGAAATCATGGCTAGAATGGGTTTTGCGGAGAGGTGGAAAAGCTGGATGTTTGCTTGTATTTCCTCAGTTTCTTTCTCAGTCCTTGTTAATGAAATATCCACACCCTTCTTTCAAGCATCATGGAAACTATGACAAGGAGACCCCCTGTCTCCTTTGTGTTTGTTTTGGTGGAGAAGTTCTTTTTTTTTAGATAATGGTAATTTGTAGCAATTTTTTAAAACGCGGAGGCGTGACGCGAGGTGTTCCACAACCTAGAGGCATGAGGCGTAATTCAAAACACAAGAGGCGTAAGCCTCCCGAACACAAGGAAGCGTAAACCTTCTTAAGAGGAGGGGGGTTAGGAGGAGGATGAAGTGGAAGGGGAGATCTCATTTTTTCTTTATTTTTAATAAAAAATTTTATATTAAGAAGAATAAAGATGCATAACAGTAGTTTAAAGGGGGCTCTTGTCGAAAGAAGGGGCAGGGGGCAAACCATTTTCTTTCCCCTTATCTGTTCTTCCCTTCCCTTTCCTTTTCTTTTCTTTCCTTTTCTCTTTTTTTCTTCTCTTTCTTTTCCTTTTCTTTCCCTTTCTTTTCTTTTCCTTTCCTTTCCTTTCCTTTCCTTTTCTTTCCCTTTCTTTTCCTTTCCTTTCCTTTTCTTCTTTTTTCTTTTTTTTTACTATATTTTCATATCAGGTGTGCATGAGGCACAAGATGCGTACGCCTCTAGCACGTCTCATGAAAAAAGCGCAAGAGACGTACGCCTCAGAGGTATCAGCGCCTCTGGCATATGCCTTAGGGCGTTTTGGAAGCACCTCACCTGGAGGTGTGCCTCCAGGCGTACGCCTTTTAAAACACTGATTTCTAGTAATTAAAGAATCATAGGATACATCTAACAAACTCCCCACAAAGAGGTTTGAGGTACAGCCTCTAAACTATATCATAAAGCTTACAAGTGAGCCCAAAAGAGATGATTCCAATGTACCCCTTGTTTGGCTAGAAACTCTGCCAACCCATTTGCCAATCTTCTTTCCCACTGAACTGTGACTGAGATATTTGATGTCAACCACTTAAATCTTCTAACGCCCCCTATACAACCAGGCTGCAATCTCCAGCTCTTTTAGACATCCAATAACTAATTTAGAGTTGCTGTCAATAATTAAGTGTTTCACTGCCAATTCTTTTGCAATTTCTCCTCCTAGTAGTACAGCTTGGACCTCTGTATTAACTGAATCTCCCATCCCAATAGGACAAGAAAATAGAGCTACAATCTGGCCCTCGGAATTTCTGAAGACTCCCCCACAATTCCAGAGAGCCCGGGTTACCCAAACTGCTGCAAGCAAAATTTAATTTAATAACACCTACATCAGGAGGTTTCCATTCCACCAAAGGCTTCTTTCTGACAGCAGAACTTTTGGCGACCTGCTCCCAATATTTCTGTAATGAGAATGGGCCAAATAGGCCCTACTGTTCTTTATTTCCTTTAAGTAGTGTTTAAAAGTTATGTTTCTTAGTTATGGGCCTTATTAGCCTACTTTTATTTTCTTTAATTATCTCTTTAGTGCTGACTGCCCCATTAAGAGCATCCAAATAATTGTACTCAGACTTAGAATTATTAATAAAAGTGATGAAAGGGGACTAGAGAGAGAGGTTCGATTTCTTCTTTTCTCTCTTCCCTTTTCTTCTTCCACAACCTATTGCTGAAACTTCTTTTCTTCTTCTTTTTCCCTCTCTTTTCTTCTTGTCTTGCATTATCTGAATTGCTATAGGTGTAGTTTTCAACTTGGAACCAGAGCGGGTTCTCACTTTCGACTTTTCTCTCCTTTCTTTGCCCATACATAGTGTGTGTGGAAAACTGATCGGTTAATCAATCAGCTACTTATGCAGCCCAGTTAGGAAGGTTTTTGGAGAGTTTTGTGGAGGTTTTTCATCCTTAGTTGAAGCCCAGGGCAGGTTCTTGGGGATTTTTCCCAAAAACCCGAGATAATTGGATAAGCCTTGTTATAGGTCATAGAGACAGTTTAAACCAGGCACTTGGGGATCGGAGGTAAGACTTTTGTTTTCTATTAGGGGTGGTTTTGGTTGGAATAAAATCCGGAACCTCTGGAAGGGCCGGTTGAAGTTTCTCTCTTTCTCACCATCCTGCAGAACCATGTGAAACCCTAATTTTGGGGGGTTGTGAGGTTGTTCTTTGCTAAGAACAATAAATCTATCCTAGTAAAGCCCCAATTTGATTTTGGGAAGCTATGACTACTATGAAGCTAGATGGGACCAATTATTTAGCTTGGTCTCAATCTATTAAGATACGTGCGTGTAGAAGAGGAAAATGGGGTTATATTATTGGGAGCAAGAAGAAACCAAAGGAGGAGGATCCTACCTATGAAAGGTAGATACAGGAAAACTAAACAGTAGTGGGTTGGCTAGTGTATTCTATGCAACCACACATTAGTTAGCATTACCTATGGATGGAAACTGCAAAAGAAGTGTGGGGTAGTGTCACAAAGACCTATTCCAAAAAGCTTAATGTTTTTTGAGCCTACAAATTGAAGCATAATGTGAATAATCTAAGACAAAGGGAGAAGCCCTTGGCCGTCTACTTCTCTATGCTGAAATATCTTTGGCAAGAGATTATTCTGATGGGGACTGTTGTTTGGGGTTGCACAAAGGATGCAGAAACAAATAGGAGGTTGTTGGAGAGAAATCGGGTTTTTGAATTCCTCACCTGACTCAACTCAGAGTATGACATTGTGAGGCAGAATATTTTAGCAAAGGATAAGGTGACTTTGTCTCAGTCATATGCTATGGTGAGCAAGTTGATCACTACGCTAATGCGGCGATGAAGTCAAAGATTAGCACTGGGAAGAAAGATGATATATGTGAATGCTACAAGAAGCCTAAACACACTAAAGACGCATGTTGGAAGCTACATCCAAAGCTTGTTCCTACTAGATTCAAGAAAAAATGGTGGGAAAAAGGTTGAAACTAGAAAAGGTGGAAATGCAACACCTCTTCACAAGGTGAACAAGGACAGAGTGGAGAGAAGGTGGTGGGAGAATAGCTTACAACCGCCAAGGCTGAATATGAGAAGTACGGTCAAATCATCAGTCACTTCGAGTCCATTGCTATAGCTCCTTCAGAGTTCCCTCCTTTACATATGCTCATTTAGGTATTCATGCCACTGCATATCATGCTTTTGTCTCAAGTACTCATAAAACCCTTTGGATAATTGATCCTAGTGCTTCTGACCATATGACCAATGTTTCACATTATTCACCTCTTACCAACTTCTTTCTGGCCGAGATACAATATCCCTTGCTAATGGCCCTTATCATTTGTTCTTCATGTACCTAAAAATAATACCAATTTGCTTTCAGTTAGTAATTTGACAAAATCCCTTAATTGTAGTGTGACCTTTTTTCCTTCATATTGTGTTTTTCAGGACATGGAATCTCAGAAGGTAATTGGGAGTAGCCATCAGGCGAATGGGATCTATCTGTTAGACATGTCTGAGCAGAGCCAAGTACAACCTAAGAGAACTGCATTTGTTTCAGAGTCCACTAGTCGTATTATGTTATGTCATAGTCGTTTTGGTCATTTGTCCTTTCTTCATTGAGTTAGTTGTTTTCAAAGTTATTTAAAGGAATTAGTCTATCGAGTCTTCATTGTGAGCCTTATGAGTTCTCAAGGTATTGTAAGAGCAGTAATCCTTCAAGTAATAAAAGATCAACTATTCCTTTTAACATTGTTCACTCTGATGTGTGGGGGCCTTACAACTTACCATGTACCGGTGGGTATAAATATTTCATCTTGTTTATTGATGATTTTTCACGATATACTTGGATTTACCTTATCGCTCTCAGGCTGAAGTGCCTAAACTTGTGCAACAGTTCCATGAACACATACTCAATTTAATACCTGCATCAAAATATTCCGATTAGACAGTGCTAAGGAAAATTTTGAGAAGAACCTTACCTCCTATCTTGAGAAGTTTGGGGTTGTTCATTAGAGTTCTTGGCCTACACTCCACAACAAAATGGAGTAGTGGAGAAGAAAAACAAACACATTGTGGAAGTTGCAAGGAGCATTCTTTTTACTACCCATGTTCTTGTGAAGTTTTGCGGTGATGCAGTTTTAACAACAACATACCATATTAACCGCATTCCTTCTCGAGTCTTGGGGTTAAAATCTCCCTTTGGAGTCCACTTTCCTGATGTTGAGATTTTCCCTATTCCTCTGAGGGTCTTTGGTTGCACTTGTTATGTCCACATTCCCAGTTCCAAATGATACAAGTTTAACCCCAAGGCTCAGAAGTGTATCTTCCTTGGTTATGCCTCCACACAAAAAGGGTGACTATTGTTTTGATCCCATTAGTGGCACCCGATTTGTTTCTATAGATGTCACCTTTGCTAAGTCAGTTCCTTTGTATAGCCATCCTTCTAAGGGGGAGAAATTTCTCAAGTTGTTTTCTTCATCCCTTCCGTTGCCAACTCCAGTTAGGTCTTTTGTCGAGCCCTCCACAGTTATCCCCATTCTCGTGGAAGGACCTTTTCCTTTGAGGTCTTCCACTCCTCCTCCTCCTCCTCCTCCTATTAGTCCTCCAATTGTTTTCACTAATCCTATTCTCTAAAGGCGGTACCAGTGGCAATGGCTAAGACAAACACAAGTTGATCCCACACCTCCAGGTGAGACTCAGGCACTCCCAATTACTGACGAGAGGACATATCCATAACCTCCTCCACCAGCACCCTCGTTTCCAAACCTTGACCTACCCATTGCTTTGAGAAAAGATAAGAGGAAATGTACAACTCATTGTATTTTCAAACACCTTTCCTACAGCTTGTTGTCCCCACCCTACTATGCCTTTCTAGCCTCCATTTCCTCTCAATCCATCCCAAAGTCTATTTCAAAAGGCTTAGTCACACCAGATTGGAGGGATGCTATGAGTACTGAATATAGAAGCCCTTCATAAAAACAATACCTGGGATATTGTTGACTTGCCAGCTGGGAAGGAACCTATTGGGTGCAAGTGGGTTTTCACTATCATGTACCATGCAGATGGGTCAATTGAGAGGTATAAGGCTCGGCTTGTTGCCAAGGGATATACCTAGGTATATGGTATAGATTACACTGAGACCTTTTCTCCAGTTGCTAAGATGACTTCACTGAGAGTTCTATCCTTAGTTGTGACCTATGATTGGCCTCTGTATCAATTTGATGTTAAGAATGCATTCCTGAATGGTGATCTCACTGAAGAGGTATATATGTCCCTTCCTCCTAGTATATATGGCAAGAAATGCAAGGTAAGGTGTGTAGATTGAAGAAATCACTTTATGGCCTAAAACAATCTCCATGTGCTTGGTTTGACAGGTTTAGGGTTGCTCTTGTTCAGTTCGGCTACACTCAGACTCAATCAGATAATAGCCTTTTTGTTAAGAGAATAGGCACTCTGGTGGCATTCCTTATAGTTTATGTAGATGATATTGTGGTTACTGGAAGTCATACAAAAGAAGTTAGTGCTCTCAAGAAGTTTCTCAGTTCTAAATTTGAAATTAAAGATTTACGGGAGTTGCAGTATTTTCTAGGCATCGAGGTTGCTAGATCCAAGGAAGGTATCAATATTTCTCAACGGAAGTATGTGCTAGACCTTCTTATTGAGACTGGAATGGTGCTAAACCTACCTCTACCCCTATTGATGTGAATCATAAACTCTCAGCTAATGATGGAGAACTTTTAGCTGACAGGGGAATGTTTCAACGATTACTGGTGAAACTTCTTTATCTATGTATCACTCGTCTAGCCATTTCATATGTTGTGAGTGTCATCAACCAGTTCATGCATGCTTCCAAAGACACATATGGCTGCTACAGAAAGTGTGTTATGCAACCTTAAGGGAACCCCCAGGAATGGTATATCATTTGCTAAACATGGACACATGAAGGTAGAAGCACATACAGATGTCGATTAGGCAGGAAATGTGGATGACAGGAGATGCACATTAGGATATTGTGTTATGGTAGCCAGAATATTACTTCCTAGAGAACCAAAAAGTAGTCAATGGTTGCTAGATCTTTAATTGAGGTAGATTATAGAGCTATGGCCCATGGTGTTTCTGAGTTGTTATGGCTTAGATCTCTCCTTAATGAGAAGGGTGTTTCATGTGACAAGCCACTGATGGTGTAATGTGATAACCAAGCTGCTATTAACATCGCTCACAACCTAGTTCAGCATAATAGAACTAAGCACATTGAGGTAGACAAGCACTTTCATTGCATTAGAAGAGCAGCTAGCAGATTTTCTAACTAAGGGAGTCCCAAAGGCAAAGCTTCAACATTATATAAGCAAGTTGGGCATGATTGACATCTATGCTCAGCTTTCATGGGAGTGTAATGACAATGGGCCAAATGGGACCTAGTGTTCTTTATTTCTTTTAAGTAGTGTTTAAAAGTTATGTTTCTTAGTTATGGGCCTATGGGCCTTCTTTTATATTCTTTAATTATCTCTTTAGTGTTGGTCGCCCCATTAAGGGCATCCAAGTAACTGTACTCAGACTTAGAATTATTAATAAAAGTGATGAAAGGGGGCTAGAGAGAGAGAGAGAGAGGTTTGAATTCTTCTTTTCTCTTCCCTTCTTTTCTTCTTCCACAACCTACTGCTGAAATTTCTTTTCTTCTTCTTTCTCTTTCAATCTTTTCTTCTTTTCTTGCATTATCTGAATTACTGTAGGTGTAATTTTCAACTATTTCCATATATCATCGAAGGAGAAAGGTAAGAACAGGTCTAAAGACTTTACCCAACTAATGGCCCTATTTAAAATACTTTCCTTCACACAAGTTTGACCCCTCTCCTTATCATTGAAAATTTTGGCATTTCTTTCCTCCCAAAAAGTCCACACCAAAGCATCTCTAGCACACCTCCACAAGTTTTTAAGTCAGTTATTAGGTAAAGGAGCAAAAGTTGGGATGTTTGAAGGCTTTAAAGCAGGAAGAAAAGGAGTTGCCATTACCCATCTCCAGTTTGCTAATGACACCTTGATATTCTTGGATGCTTCAACTGTGCAAGTGTTGAACTTAAGAGTGACCCTAAGGTTCTTTGAATTGCTGGCAGGGCAAAAGATCAACTTGAGTAAAAGTATGATCATTGGGGTAGGAAGTATTTTTGAGACTCTTTTGGAAGACTGTGCTGCTACATTGGGTTGCTTGGTGGGGGGGAGTTCCCTTTTACTTATTTGGAAGGGGAGGTTTCTTTCACTTGGGAGGAGGATAAATTTTATTAAGAGTGTGTTGTCTAATCTACCAATGTACTACCTCTCATTATTACAAGCTCATGGTTCTGAGATAAACTCAATAGAAAAAATGCAAAGGGAGTTTTTTATGGGGAGTCAAAGGGCAAGGAAAGATTTTCACTTGGTAAAGTGGGACAGGATCTGTAGGGAGAAGAAAAATGGAGGTTTCAGAATAAAAAAATTGAAGCATTTCAATAAAGCTCTTTTCGGGAAATGGCTATGGAGATTAGAGAGATGCCCCTTGTAGGAGGGTGCTGAAGTGCAAATATGGAGTGATTGGGTTCAGGTGGGATTCTAGAGAAGTGAACACATCTTATGGAAAATTGTGTGACCTTTGCCCACAATTGTATGGATTGAGAAAGAAGAACAGCTCTCTCGTGGAGAATTTTCAGATCAATCAAGGTAGAGCACTGTGGTGCCCAAGATTTAGAAGATCTCCTTTACGACTGGGAAATTGAGGAATGTGAAGACCTACTTGCAAAGTTACAATCATCCAAACCGCAAGTGGAAAGGAAGGATTCGAAGTAGTAGAAAGAATCTCGAAATGGACTGTATTCCATCAAACCCTTCAAAAAGGCTCTATCAAGGAATAGTGGAGAAAGTTTGGAATTAAAAGGGATTTGGGGAACCCTGCTCCTCCAAGGGTGGAAACCCTTTGCTTGGCTAGTGGCACTAGATAGTATTCTGACCCAAAATCATATTCAAAGCAGAGGTTTCCATTTGGCTACCAGATTTTCTTACATGAGAATGCAGAGGAAAATGTTTATCAATTGTTTGAGTGCCCCCACTCTAAATTCATCTGGTGCCACTACCATAATGTAGATGCATACGAAGGTGAATGTGAGGGGTCTGCATCTATGTACTATCCATGACTTTAGGCCTTGATCCCTCGTTGGAACAAATTGATCACTATAAGAGCCAACTAGGATTCAGTCATACAGATGTGATAAGGAGAAATGCTCCATGATCCAACCCAAAGCTTGTAGGGAAGAACATGAATCAGAAATTTCATTGAGGTCTGTGGTGGAAGAACCTGAAGCCCACCACTGACCTCGGACCTCCTCGGGGGATGCAGAAACAAAGCCACCACAGTACCAAAAGAGCTTTGGGGTATATAGTGGATGTCTGCTACTCTCTCGCCTGTGGACAGAGGCCAAAGGCCGAACCACGTAAATCTATGTATTGTTTCTTCTCTCTTCTTAGTATCTCTGTTTTACCTTGTGTTTGTGTCATTCAAACCTGTTTGATTCTTGGATTGTCGTAACAAAACTGCATATTTGAAATTCCTGCTGAACTGAATCCAGGGTATGATTTGACTCAGTAGGTACTTAGTTATGATATAGTTAGTCAGCCTCACAACTATGCTCTTCAAGGGAGGAAAGTCAAAGAGCTACTGTAAGACTCTTCTCCAGCTTGGATCATACTGTTTTGGTGTCCTTTAAGGGGGCTCCCAAAAGATTATACAGATAGACTCTAAATAGGAGGTAAAGTGTGATCTGTGTAGGAAACCAAGGCATATGCACAACTCTTGTTGCAAGCTGAACCTTCATTACCTGTCTGATTCACCAAATGAAAGAAAAGCAATGCAAATGTGACAACCACAAGTGTTCTTCAATCCACAGCAGGATCCAATGGTTTAAATAGGAATTTAACATCAAATATAAAGCTGATGGTTCTCAAAAGAGATGTAAAGCAGGACTTGTGCCTAAGAATTACACATAGGCCTATGGAATTGACCACCAGAAGACTTTTATATCTTGCTTCTCACTTCTCTTTGCCTTTATATGTTGGAAATAAAGATTGAATTCTTAATAGAGATCTATATAAGGAGGTGTATATAAAGCTACCAAAGTTGTATGTTCACCAAGGAGCAGAGGAAAACTGTCTCGCCTCAAGAAGTCTTTTTGTGGCATGAAAAGTCTTCACATGCTTGGTTTGAAAGTTTCAAAAATGTTGTTCAAAGAGTTAGAGTTAGTCAGTCCCATGCTGATCAAGTTTTGCTCATCAAAATAGACTACAACCTAATGACAATTTTAAGTGTTTATGCAGATAACATTGTGGTTTCAATGCACAGCCTAAATATTTTCAATTCAAAGCAGTTTCTTACTTCTAAGTTCAAGAATAAAGGCCTTGGTGATACAAGATATTTCTTACCTGTCAAGGTTCCTGAATCCAAGAAAGGAATTTTAGTTCACAAAAAAAATGTCCTGGATTTACTGAAAGATACAAGGAAACTTGGGAGTAAATATGGCTGATACTCCCAGAGACCCTAATGGACCTAATCACAATCTCAGAAGTGATCAAGGAGAGTTACTTAGTGACAATAAGTTTCAGAGGCTTGTGGATAGAAAATTGTACTTATGTATGACAAGACCAAATAAATCCTGGGCAGTAACTGACTAGTGTAATATGTTAGTATATGCATCAGCCCAAAGTTCTACATTTGGAAGCTGTAGAATACATTTTATGTTATCTAAACAAAAAAAAAAAAAAAAAAATCCATGGTTCAGCTTCCCAACCGCATCTTCTATGCTCCCAAATTTCAGCAGTCACTGAATCACGTGATTATCTCACCCTTCTCTCTTAATTTCTTCAAGAATAATTGAATCTAATCTCCACTTCCTTAAAACAAATTTTACTGTACTTCTCTTCTCCACGGCCCCCAGGCAATTAGAAAACTGTCACCCTTGGATGCCCCCCTCTGTAAGCTCCCCACATCTCCTATCTCTATTTGAACGCAGAACAGACATCTTTGTCAAAGCCTCCAGAAATGGAATTGTCATTGAGTGTCCATTTCAAAAGATGTTTCTCCCCACACAAGTCCAGGCACTTTTTCAGCAATTTGTCAAGGACCTTGACTCTCGTGCTACTGTTTCTTTTTTCTAGAACCAAAAATAGGGCTAGCACTAATTGCTCGTAACTGTCAAACGACACACCCAAGAATGAACTGATCACCAAATTGTTCTCCCTAACCCAATCTGAGATCCCTCTAAAGAATTGAAAGAGCAAAGCAGAAACTAATGACTTCAAGGTACTCTGATAATCAGGTCCCATTTGGTTCATGGAAATAGGGGTCTAGAATCGGAATCGGAATGGCCCATTCCAATTCCAACTGTTTGGTTAAGCAGAATCAGAATCCGATTCCCATTCCTGGTGGAATGGCATTCCCCCATTTGAGGGAATGGCCATTCCCTCCCCCTCCCTTTGGAATGAAATCCCATTCGAACTGATTCCAATTCCTATTCCGATTTCTGTCTGTTATGGGAATAGACCATTCCGATTCCGACTCCGAAGGATTTCAATTCTGATTCCAATTCCGACTGCAAACCAAACGGACCCTAAATATGAATGCAATCAAGCAATGAGTAAAGTTATATAAAAAAATACAAATCAATGTCTTAAATCCAGACTTTTATAGAATTTGTGATAAAGATGTATTAGTGAATATGTAATATTCAATAAAAAATACCTCCACAAACATTCCAACCCCAAAAAGGTAAAAGATAAGCATATTAGCAGCAGCTAAAAATGCAAATTACAGTCCCACAACAAGCATCACAAAAGGGAAAAGTATACCAAATAAAAATGAATAGATGTGAATAGATTATACATCAGAATCATTCAAGCATAATAACATCCAATTAAAAAGAAACATTTTTCAGGTAGAACCTTGATGCAGCCATATCATCAGCATATTCCCTATGTGATTGTCTATCACCGCTAAGCATGGACCTTCCGCGTGCTTGAAATAAAGGATGTTCTGGACTGCAAAAGCAACAAAGAAAAACTAGTTTAAAACTAATTAAAAGTGCATTAAAGAATTAAATTTCTGATGAAAAACAAGAAAGTGAACATACATAATGATACTGAAAAAAAAATGAGCATATATGTGAGGATGTACAAAGGAGGGGCAGGATATTCTCAGTTACAAAAACAACTAGTTTACAACTAAAGTAACAAAACATTAAACAACCATATTCTATAAATGATTAAACCAAGCAAACAAGTATACACATTGACTTTAAGAATGTACAAGGAAGAGGTCACTTCATTAATACCATGAACAAAAAATTATGGTGGCATCAGTCTCAGCATACAACAGCAATTCCAGCTCCAGAGTTGGTTAAACTATCCACCACATGTCTAAAATCCCTTATTATCCCATTTAATTGAATCAGAAAAGGTGAAGCTCTGTTGCATGACTACAATACAATCCTTTTCAAGTGTCAGAGGTGACAAAAGTTCATAATAGGACTACTAACCTGAGTCAAATTTCCTCATTCTAGAGGATTGCCTTCTTCCTTTTCTTTATTTTCCAATTTGTTTCTTATCTTGTCTATAACAACAAGCATTATTGATTATAGAAACAAGGTAAACCTCTATTGTTTGAGGTGTTTCAAGAAAGGGAGCAATCATAAAAACTAGACCTACCATCAAAGATGCAAAAGAAAAACAGAGAAAATACAATTCAGCCACTCAGTTGCACACCAGTAGAAGGAGATCCTCAAATAAGAAAGCCACTACCTACCCCTTCTCTTGTGGGATAATCAGCTATGTTGTCTAATGATCTACCATCCATCTAAATGAGCAGTACAAATGAGTAGTCAAGCACTTTGCTTCTCAACTTTCAATCATTAATGTATGAAAAAGTCATCTAATACTAGCTTGGTCATTCTTAACGGTAGTAAGAGCAGTAAACATTAGAAAACCTTGAAAACAAGTCAAGTAAGGAGTTTATACTTTCAGCTTTTAGCAACCTTAAAAATTATAGTATGGGAATCAGCCATGGACACCATATCTGTATATCCCCTTCATCCTATTTCAAACAAGTTGGTTTTGTAGAATCCACAGACCACCCATGAAGACCTCTCAAAGAATAAATAAATCTGATCCAGCATCCTAAATTTATGGATGGCCTGGCGTTGTTTTTTGACTTAATTTAGTGGGTTTTTCTCTACTATCATGAGGGAAGAATTATCCTTTTATCCTTGTACAGCAGCATCTTGTACCATCCTCATGTGTCTCATTTCAAAGTATCCAGCTATTTCCAAATAATACCGTGTTCATTAACCACAAGGGTCTCAAACCCAAGCCACCTCTTTAGATGGAAGTATGCACCATGCTTCATTCTACTAGATGATACATCTCAGAGATGAAATAGTTCCATTGTTCATATTATAACATAAGAAACTGGTTATACATGTTTTGTTCATGACAGCCAAATTTCCCAATGCTTCCACGCTATTGAAAATGATCATAGACATGTTTTACAGGTATCAAGAGAAACAAAGCAAATAATCAAGCTGTAGGTAAAATTACAAAACAAGGACCACAAAATTGTATGCTGTTATTGCAAATGCCCAAGCAACAAAAGGCTAATAAGCTATACTGAAATACCAATGCAAGTATAAACTGGTTCAATTTTCATCAGTACAACATGCCAAGACAAATAGTTTGAACAAGTAAAACCTTGAACTGGCTGTCCGTTGTTCAGCAATTGCTTTCCTCCGGCTGCGTCGCCAAAAGGTGTTTGCAATGTTAGGTTCACTATGTGATACACTGATAGAACCAAAAGAAAATTCCTTAGTAACCATGTTATGCAATTACGACTCTTCAATTATCAGAATGGAATAAGCACTGAAATGACAACATTTCTGGTGCACGAAGAAATCCCATAGGATAAGCAAGCAATACTACCTAAGCTTTCTCTCAATAGTTGGTTGCAACATTACATTCCGCAATGAAGGACCTGCTACATTCAAAGAAGCTTCTAACTTTCGCTGATATATAGTTTGAAGGCTCTCATCTTGCTCCATGCTGCAGTACATAGAAAATTAAATCAAAATAAAAAATGGATGTTAATATTAGAATCATTTCATTAGAAATGAAGAAAAGAAAGAAAGGAGGAAAGAAAGAGAAAAGGGCCAAACATTCAAGATGCAGCAAATCCTAAGCAGCCATATTACAATTTTGGGCAACACTTGAACTCAGAAACGGTTAACCCATGGAATATGGTAAAAAGATAAAATTTTAGTCTGAAAAGTTTTTTTATCACAATAATCGAAGTTTGTTTGATGATAACAGAAAATTTTAGTAAAAGAAAAAATTAAAAAAAAAAAGAGTTAAAGGGACAGGTCATAAGAAATCATTGACAAAGAACAGACAACCAAAGCCCCTCACATATATAACATCAATACCCCCAACAAATTCCTTGCAAACCCATTACAATAAAAAAAGTCACCTAAAAAGGCCTGAGGAAGAAGAAGTATAAAATGCTAAGTTGGGCCAACCTAAGTTGCACCACTACCTAAAACTGTCACTATCATTTTTCCAAATGCAATGGTGCCTACATGAACTACAGCCCAAAAAGCTTCTAGACCATCCCAAAAATATAATACCCAAAACAAAATCCAAAAGCAGAAACGCCAACATCCACTCTATGCTAATTTCTTCCATCCCTCAACTCTTTGACAAGGCAACTGAATAACCCACCTTCAAACCATCTACCTACAAGAACTTGAACTTCATCCTTGATTCCTTTAAAACTATTTCTTCTATACCACACAATGCCTCCATCACCACTTCCCAAACAACTCCTTAGGATACTAAATTGTATATGCATATGAGTTTTTGGATTCCTTTTTTTATGGGTAATAGTGAAATTTTGTTAATTCAGGAACTGATTTAGAATTGTAATTTCATACGGCATCCCATGGAGAAGCACGAGCTACAGCCTCTCGCAATATCTTACAAGTAAACTAAGAATAAATTACAGAAATCACAGCTGAGCCCAAAACAGTTCTTCCCTATTTACCTCGTGCTTGGCTAACACATCAGCCAAAGCATTTGCTGACCTCCCCACCCACTGTATAGAAACCAACATATTCCTTGTCATCCAATTAAATTTCTTAATTTCATTCTTGTAGCACCATATAGAATCTCCAATCCTAAAGGACCCCAGTAGAGCAGAACAACCTCTCCAATCTCATTCCTCAGAACAACCCCCCCCCCATCTTGCTACTGCTGACCAGCTTCTCCAAAAGTCGTTATATGAGAATTGAGAATACTTTTCCAAAGTCTTCAGCCAAAGTATTGCCCTATTCAACACACAATCCTTCAGTTCCTGGCTGCTCCTTTCCTTCTCTTGACATAATCTAGCATTCCTTTCTTCCCATAACCCCTTAATTCTTTCCCTTTCCTTCAATTTCAAAAAACACTTTCTTTGCAGTTTATTCACCTCCTAAACCTCCAGACCCTTTCTTGCTTGAATTTGTGTCAATTGCCTTTTCCAAGTTCATCTTCTTATCTATAAGAACAATTTCAACAGATAAAGTTTGTTGTGGAGCCTAACATTATGGGCTTAGGCCCTCTTATGTTATGTTTATATTATGTTAGTTATCACTGCTTCTTCCTTATTGGGCCTAATGGGCCTGGGTTTTTATATTGTATTTCTTATGTTTCTTACTGCCTACTAATTAAGGGCAGATTCGTCATTGTACATTTTTTTCTTTCTTAATGCCCTAATATAAAAGATAGTTGGGGGCTGGTAGACCTGCCAATTGGGTTGGATCAAACACTTCGGGTTGATTTCAGGTTGGGTCGGCAAATGCTAGACCCTAACCCTAAATGTTCAGGTTAGGGTTGACCCACTGATCAATTCAGCTCATCCCAAAAATAACTGAAATATTTAAAAATAAAGAAAAAACAACATGAAAATGCCAAAATTAAAAGAATTAAACTTAAAATTCCAAAAGTAAAATAAAAAACTTGAACATTTAGCAATTCAAAAAGTAAAAACTAAATAGTAAAGATTAAAAATTGGAAACTTCTAACAATACATAAATATTCCTAGTTAGACACAACAATAACCCAGTTTCTTCGGATTGGGTCGGGTCGGGTCATCCATGTATTCAGATAACTAAATATAAGACCCTAATCCTGTTTTTTGGATCTGGTCAGGTCGGGTTCGCGGGTTGGGTCAACTTTTTGCTAAGTCTAGGGGCTGATTATAAAGTGCTGCCCATTTCTCCCGAACTTTCTTCTACTGGTTCAAAATCTGATCTTTTGCTGTCTCATCTTTCTCGTTTCTCTTATTTCTGCTTAGGGTTGTCAAAGAAACCCTATTTCCGTTCATGGTTCTCTAAAACTAGTTTCTTCCTAGGGTTTTCCCTTGGGAGAAGAAGGGAACCCAGAACAGGTTTGGTTATGTCCTCCTAAGGCAAGACAAGCTGTGAATAGTTTCTGGACTACTAGAGTAACCTGTGGAAGTGGTATCCAGTTTAAGACTGAAATGCAAGCAGGCACCGCTCAAGAAGCATTTCTGACCACATTTTTGGGAGATTCATGCCCCTGTGCAAACTTCCAATTGACTGAAGATAAAGGACAGCTCGTTGACTTGCTACTTCAAGGGTTTAGAGACTAAACAGTAACAGGTTGAAAGCCAAGAAGTGCCTTGTTGTTGGTAATTCAGAAGTTGCAGACCAGGTGTTCGATTAGTGTTGCAGCCCAATTTTTTCTTCACATTCTCTTGCTGTCTTCAAGTTCAGCAAGTGTCCATTATGTCCCCAGGCAGTGTATTGAAAATCGTAATCATATCGTAAATCGTAGAGAAAGTTGAATCAAATCGAATCGTGAATCGTGAATCGTATCATAAATCGTAAAATTATTTCTATTTTTTACAAACTTGTCAAAAAATTAAATATAGATATATTAAAAGACTAAATATATATAGGAAAGTGACTTTACTCTATTTTTAATCTGTATCTGCCATATATGTACTTAAAACAATACAATTCAGCACTAATGCAATAGAAGCCTAAGATGATATAATCAAGTTGGACTTGAAAATCAAGCAAATCTACATAAATGGCTCTTTAGCATAACATATAATGAAAAATAAACTCAATTTCTTTTCCTAAATAACGTAAATAAAAAGTTGTATAGTAAGGACTTAAAAAAGTCTCCTTTTGGAGAAACTAAATATAAACAAAAATAATAATAATAATAAAGTAGATAACTAATTCTTAATTGAGTTAATTTGAATCGTAGTGAATCGTACAAATCCTAAGATAAATTAATCAAATCATAGGATTCAAACAAAAATCGTTAAGATTTTTGCAAAAAAGGATTCAGACATAAGATTTGAGTCGAAACACCTGGGATTCATGATTCAAATAAAGAATCATATCGTAAATTGTAAGATTTTGACAACATTGTCCTCAAGTTTTAGTGGGGTAACTTATAAAGAGAACCAGCCAAGTGAGAGTTTCTATAACATAAAGAACCCTAGTTTCCTAGTCTTCAAATCACAAATGTGAAGTTAGATGAATACAACTTCAAGGAGTGGTCTATTTCAGCAAAGCTTAATACTACAAGTCATGGTTTGCTACGGTTATCAATGGATAAGTCAAAGAACCTACATATGGGGCATGGATAGAAAAAAAATGCATTGGTTATGACATGTTGCTATCCTCCATTACACCAAAGTAAGGTTCAAAGTATCGATACAGTCTGATACACCAAATTGGGCGTACCAGACTTTGTATGAGCATACTTAAGAGGCCTGGCTACCCACTGAAACAAGTCTTACCCCAAAACTCCCCTTATTTCACATATCGGTCAATACGTGACGAAAATTTGCTAGAACCATTCAGCACTACCCTACAGCCCATAAAATTTGCTAGGACCATTCAGACTTAACTCAAGAAAATTTGTCAGTTGCAACTTACTTTGCTAATCTTGAAGGGATTTGGAAGGAGATTGTCATCATTGTATTATTGATTGAAAGAAATTTGAAGACCAAGAAATGTATCAAAAGCAAATTGAAGAAAGCAGTGTGTTCAAATTCTTTGCTAGACTTAACACTTCTTATGAGAGCATTAGATCTTAGATTTTGGGGAGAGATGAACTTCCTTCATTACAGCATGTATTCTACTTGATAAGAAATGAGGAAATTCAGAAGAAAGAAATGAACGTGAAAACCCCTACACAGCTAGGTGAACATTCAGCCTTTGGGCCTTGCCTCAACCACTCAAAAAGGAGGAAGAGGGGGAGATAAGAAAAATTTGAAGTGCTCTCATTGTGGAGAAGATAAAAATACCAAAGATACCGGCAGGATCTTGCATCCCTATCTCATATCAGCAGCTCTTAAGAAGGAGAAAAAGAAAGGCCAGGGAACTTATGGGCATGTAGAAAGTTAATATATGGTGGATGGAGTGTGAAAGCCTACAACCCCTAGTGCTTCATGTTTGGGAATAACCACTACTCCTAACAGCTTCCCTGAGTTCACAACCAAAGAGGTAGACATCCTCAATTGAAACAATCCACTATTGCTTCCTCATCCTATGCCAAGACAGGTATTGCTTCTACACTTAGTGGTAAACTGGTAATCTAATCACTTGGAGAAGCAAGAAACAAGCTGTTGTGAAAAGATCAAGTGCTGAAGCTGCACATAGGGCAATGACACATAGAGTTGCTGAACTACTTTGGCTCTGGATTCTTTTGAAAGAGTTGGGCATAGATATAACCGGACCCTAAAGTTATATTCTGACAATTAGGCTACAATCAACATTACAAACAACTCAGTCCAACATGATAGGACAAAACATATCAATATTGATGGACATTCCGTACATGTTTCTGGAGACCTCTGTATCCCTTATATGTCATCAACAAGACAACTAGCTGATGTTTTCACCAAAGGGCTTACAACATCAAGACTTAAGGAGCTGTTATGCAAGCTGGGCAAGATAGATATCTATGCTCAGCTTGAGGGGGTGTGTTGCGGAGTCTAACATTATGGGCTTGGATCCTCTTATGTTTATGTTTATGTTATGTTAGTTCAATGTTCAAAATTTCGTAGCGTATCAGCCAATATCGTCCAATAATATCATATTGATGGTTCACCAATACGCAAAATAAGGGGAGTTTTGAGGTAAGATCTGTTTCATGGGGTAGACAGGCCTTTAACCGACCCCCCCCCCAAACATGTTTGAAAAAAAAACTAAAAAAAAGTAAATGTGTGTTGATACAAAGTCCGATACGGCCATCTATACTTAGAACCTTATGTTATTGGGCCTAATGGGCCTTAGTTTTTATTGAACTTCTTGTTTCTTCCTTATTGGGCCTAATGGGCCTTGGTTTTTATTGAATTTCTTATGTTTCTTACTGCCTACTGATCAAAGGCAGATTTGTCACTGTACTTTTTTTCTTTCTTAATGCCCTAATATAAAAGATAGTTGGGAGCTGGTTGGAAAGTGCAGCCCATTTCTCTCAACCTTTCTTCTCTTCAAGGCTGAATGTAAATAAAGTTGCTTTATCAGTAACCAATTAGGATCTTAACTTATATGAAAAGAAGAGGATGTCATTACAAATTGGTCCAGTCACCCCCCCTAGAAGAGATTTACGCTGGTCCCTGCCACTTAACCCAACCTTCTCCCACATATTCGTATATTACATTATTACCAAGTTACAATCCCCTTGTATGGATGAATTCTTTACACCCTTTGCTTTGCAAAGTATCAGCTAGATTATTAGCCAACGTTTTGCGTCCATGTAAAGTTTGTACCCATCAGTCTAGTGACCCACTTTGCCTCCCTCAGTAGATTTTTTTTTTTTTTGAGCAAAGGTAAGTTTTATTAAATTAAAACAGGAACAAGTACATGAGAAAATGTACTACAAGCTAAAGCAGCTGAGGAAGAGGTATAGAGGTAAGCAGAAGTCACCATACAAACTTTCCCTAGAAACCCCTGATTTTGCAAGGCTGTACGCAACAGTGTTTTGCTCCCTAGGAATCCAGACCAGATAAACATTCAATGACTCTAAGATATCTCAAGCTTCAGCTAGCAGATTCGATGACTCTAAGATATCTCAAGCTTCAGCTAGCAGATGAGCAAGTCTCCAAGGCCCTCCTTCCTTCTCCCTTAACCAGGCTACCGTATTTGCAGAGTCCCCTTTTATAGTTAAGGAGAAAAAACCCAGCTGTTTAGCAAGCCGAATTCCTGTAAGTGCTGACAAGACCTCTGCTTTTGTAGCATGAGCTCTCCCAATCGGACCGCTATAAGCCAAGCTGATCCCCCTCTCCCCACAGAAGACACCACCAACTCCTGCTTGAACGGTAGATCCTTGGGCTACCATCAAAGTCTAAGAATCATCCCACCTTCTTCCCTAATAAGGCTTCTCATGGTCGATTCAGATCTAGGAGAGGACTGCGGATAGCTGGAAGATTACTTTGGACGTCATTTAGAGACAGGCCTTTGAAAGCTTGAGAGTTAACCACCCAAAGGTTACAGAGGAAAGTTATGTAGGAGATTAGGTCTTCCACATTTCTGAATTTGTTTTCAAAGGTTCTGTTGTTCCTTTCTTCCCAAATACCCAAAAGGACTGTGTTAGTGTCGATTATGTAGGGGTATTTCTGTCTTTATACTTATGTTGAGGTTGCTAATCTGTAATATTATATTAGAACTAGTGTCCCTCACTTAAGCAAGGACACGTGTCTTTTCCATTATGTAAGTAATATAAAACATGCCTGGCCGAATGGGAGAGGTAATTTTTCTCTCATTCGAACCAGACTTTTCTTCTCTCCTTTTCTCCTCCTTTCTCTTTCTCTTTCTTTCTTCTTTCTTCTTCTCTCTTCTTGGCTGTTATCAGACTAACAGAACTCAAGGGAAGGCCGAATCATAATATGGTATCAAAGCACAACTAAGCAACTCGGATCTGCCCAGATTTCTGTTTTCTACGCACTCAGTCTAGGGTTTTCTCTTGATTTCTCTGCCACCAATTGGAGATAAGGGAAAGGGCTGAAAAGCAATGGTCGCCCTCTTCCCTTGGTGGTCTCTATGCCTCCAGTTGTGCTGTTCATGGTCGGTTGCTGTGGTTTCTAAGAAGCCCTCCCCTAATCGATGAAGAGAAGAGGGCTGAGTCATGTGGTGCAGTGGGTGTCTTGCGTGGTCTGATTTTTTTTTGTGGTTTGTTTTTCGGGTGATGAGGTAAGAGATTTCTATGCATATTTTTGTTATGAATCAAATAAGAAGTATGTTTCAGATCGTATGGTGGGATCTCAGACTGTAGTGTGCTAGGGTTTATGTTGTTTTTAGTGTGATTCGAAGGGGGAGTGGTCCTCATATATGTGGGGAGATTTCAGGTAGTCATGGGGTAGGGTTTGTGGTGTAAAGAGTGCAATCTTCAGCAATAACAAGTGCTGAAACCAATGTGATCAGTGTGATCAAGTAGTGTGCAGTGTGCCAAATTCAATAATAACAAGTGCTGAAACCAGTGTGATCACTGTGATCAAATAGCGTGCAGTGTGCCGAATTCAGTAATAACAGAATTCAGCAATGGGAGATAGCAGTGATAACAAATCTAATGTGATGATACCTACTGACTACCTGAATGTTCAAATGACCTCCATTAAACTGAATGGAGAGAATCATGTACCTTGGGCTAAATCAGTAGAAGCTTTTCTGAAGGCAAAAAAGAAGGTGAAACACATAAGGGAGGAGAAACCATCCACTGATTCTCATGAGTATGATGGCTGGGAACAAGAGGATGCACAGATTATCACGTGGTTATGGAACAGTATGGAACCCAAGATTAGTGTAAATTTCATGTTTCTTAACATTGCCAAAGATGTGTGGAACCATGCTAGGAGTTGTATTCTGGTCAAGACAATACAACCAGAGTATATCAGCTGTTCAGGAATACTTTAATCTGCAACAAGGCAATCAGAGTCTTGAGGAGTACTATGCTAATATGAGAAACATACGTAATGAGTTGAATGTTTATCGCCCCCTCACTTTTGATGTCAAAATTCAGCAACAACAGAGATAACAGCTTGATGTAACTCGATTTTTGGTGGGGCTGGAATCTGAGTATGAACCAGTGCGGCCTCAGATACTAGGAGGGTTAGCTCTCCCTTCCTTAGAAGAGGGGTTTGCTCGACTTCAGAGGATTTCCAATGGATCTACTGAGAACTCTAATGTTTCTAATAGATCATCCTTTGCAGTATCAAGGGGTCATGGTGTTAGAGGTAGAGCTTGGAGAGCTCAGTCTGGCCAGTGCTAGCAGCGGTCCAGTATATGGCCGGAGTGGTGGTAGTGGACCTACATATAACCGTGGTGGTGGTCGTACTAGAGGTGGAGATTCAGGGGGAGCCCGTGGCAGAGGACGTGGCTTGGGTCAGAGGTGTACTCATTGTGGTATTGATGGACATACCATTAATTATTGCTATGACTTGCATGGTCCACCCTCAACTTGGGCCAATCATGCCATGACTAGTGACACCAATTTCAGACGAGCGTCGTTCAGCTGATCAAATGCCTCCAACATCCAAAGATGTTCCCGGGAAGGAGATGGTGTATGTTCCCCGTGATGAGTATGAGAGGTTTGTCCAATCCACATCTTAGCAGAACACGACTACTCTAACACAATCAGGTTTGGCCTGTTTGGTATCCAAACCCAATCCCTGGATTATTGACTCTGGAGCCTCCGATCACATGACTGGAACTCCATGTGTGTTTTCTTCCCTCTCTCATTGCTCAACATCATAATATGTTACCCTTGCTAATGGTTCCACATCCTCCACTTGTGGTGTTGACAATGTTAACATGACCCCCTTATCTTTATCCTCAATTTTGTATGTCCCTAAATTGCTCAACATCATAATCAAGTTTGTTAGTAAGTTGACCAAGTCACTCAATTGCTCTATTAGTTTTTACCCTTCTTCGTGTGTTTTTCAGGATCTCAAGATGGGGATGAAGATTGGTAGAGGGAATGAAACAGGTGGATTGTATTATCTTGACGATGGTGGAAGAACATCAACAGCTCTCCTGTCATCTCTCTCTCCTCTCCAGTGGCATTGTCGATCTGGTCATCCTTCGCTGAAAGTTTTGAAGTCTTTGGTTCCTTCGTTGAGTCAACTTTCTGTTTTAGATTGTGAGTCGTGTTAGTTGGGGAAACATCATCGTGTTCCCTTTAGTCCTAGGGTTGATAACCGTGTGTCGAGTCCTTTTTCTTTGGTTCATTCAGATGTTTGGGGTCCTTATAAAGTGATGTCATACAATGGATATAGATATTTTGTCATTTTTGTTGATGATTATTCAAGGATGGTGTGGCTCTATTTAATGAAAGAAATGAGTGAATTGTTTACCATCTTCCATAAATTTTGTGTTGAGATTCGCAACCAATTTGGTGTTCATATTAAAATTTTTCGTTCCGAAAATGGCCATGAATATTTCTCTTCATCATTTCAAGAATACTTGGACCAATATGGCATTATACATCAGACCTCATGTACCTACACCCCACAACAAAATGCAGTGGCTGAAAGAAAGAATCGTCATCTTTTGGAAACATCTCGATCCCTCATGCATCACATGAATGTTCCCAAACCCTTTTGGAGTGATGTGGTGCTTACTTCTTGCTTCTTGATTAGTCAGATGCCCACGTCTATCCTTGATGGTCATTCCCCATTCACTACCTTGTTTCCCACCTTGTCTTTGTTTCCTCTTTCTCCTCGGGTTTTTTGGTGTGTCTGCTTCGTCCATAATCCGGGCCCCGGGAAGGACAAGTTAGACGCACGATCCATTAAGTGCATCTTGGCTATTCCCGGACCTAAAAAGCGTATGTGTTATCATCCTAGTTCTCGACGTTCCTTTGTGTGTGTTGATGTTACCTTCTCTGAGTCTACTCCTTTTTTCTTGGGGTCCGGTGATGTTTCTTCCTACTCTTCCACTTCTAAATGCGGATTGTGTTCCCCTTGTTCTAGTTGTGACCAAGTCCTTGCCTCCAATGCCACCACCTATTAAACGGCCACCTATCCGTCAAGTGTATACACATCACCCACATGTATCGGCTGCTACTCCTCCAGCTCCATCAACATCGACAGATCCAACAGTTGTCTCCACACCAGCCCCAAACCCAGTATCTGATCTTAATCTTCCCATTGCCTTGCGGAAAGGTAAACGCACATGCACCCTTCATCCTATTTCTAATTATGTTTCACTCACTCACCTTTCCGCTTCCCATCACCAGCTTATCTCTTTATTATCCTCAGTTGTTGTCCCTAAAGATGTCCAAGAAGCCCTAGTCTCTCCAGGGTGGTGTTGTGCAATGGAAGAAGAACTCTCAACACTAACTCATAACCATACTTGGGACCTCACCACTCTTCCTCCTAGGAAGCATGTTGTCGGTTGTAAATGGGTTTATACTATTAAGTATTTACCTGATGGTAGTGCAGAGCGCCCGAAAGCTAGTGGGTTTATACAGTTAGGGAGAGAAACTAAAGCCCTTCAATCAGATCGAGGTGGCGAGTATCTCTCTGACGAATTCAGGGACTACTTGAAGGACAATGGGATAGTGTCACAGTTAGCTCCTCCTGCTACACCACAACTTAATGGTGTTTCAGAGAGGAGGAATAGGACCTTATTGGATATGGTCCGGTCACTTCTCATGCACTCAAAGTTACCCACATCCTTTTGGGGTTACGCATTAGAGACTGCGATTTACGTGCTGAATCGGGTTCCAACCAAATCGGTTCCGAACACTCCATATGAACTTTGCCCGGAAAGAAACCAAGTGTCAAACACTTGAAGATTTGGGGTTGTCCATCACATGTTAAAAGAACAAGTGCAGACAAGTTGGAATTCAAAACCAGTCGTTGCCTATTTGTAGACTACCCAAAAGGCTCTGTGGGTTACCTATTCTATGACCCAAGTGAGCAGAAGGTGTTCTGTAGCCGAAATGCACAGTTCTTGGAAACCGATTATATCCTGGACACCCATCGTCAGGAAATAGTTCTTGATAAGGAGGGCTCAGGAGCAGTGGGAGATGTCCCACAAGTTCCAGGTAGTGACCAACCAAGAAGATCCACTCGGGCATCCAGGCCACCAGTCCGTTATGGTTATGACCAGGATAGTTACCTTGTGGAAACCTTGACTAGTGAGGAGGATCCCATGACTTACACGGAAGCTATGTTGGACATAGATTCCCATAAGTGGGTGGAGGCCATGAGAGCAGAGATGGACTCAAAATGGAGTCTGGACTCTGGTAGATCCGCCCTCCGGGGTAAAAACAATCGGTTGCAAATGGATTTACAAGAGGAAGAAGGGCCTCGATGGTAGGGTTGAGACCTTCAAAGCTCGTCTAGTGGCGAAAGGGTGCACTCAGAAAGAGGGCATCGATTATGAGGAAACCTTTTCGCCTGTGGCCATGCTTTAATAGGATCCTGCTAATTGTAGCAGCATACCATGATTATGAGATTTGGCAGATGGATGTCAAAACTGCATTCCTGAATGGAGATCTTACTGAAGATATCTACATGCAACAGCCGCAAAGCTTTATTGCTACAGGTCAGGATAACATGGTATGTAAACTTAACAGATCCATTTATGAACTTGAGCAAACTTCTAGAAGTTGGAACATCCGTTTTGACTCTGCTGTCAAATCGTTTGACTTCAAGCAGAATCCAGATGAACCCTGTGTCTATAGAAAATACAGTGGAGAAAAGGTTACCTTCTTGGTTCTGTATGTAGATGACATTCTACTCATTGGGAATGATGTAGGAATGTTAACTACGGAAAAAGTATGGCTTTCACAGCAATTCTCCATGAAAGATCTTGGAGAAGCCTCCTATATACTGGGTCTTCAACTCTTTAGAGATAAATCAAAGCAGATAATAGGATTATCCCAATCTGCTTACATTGACAAAATAATCAAAAAATACAGCATGGAAAACTCCAAGAAAGGAAATGTTCCTTTCAGGCATGGAGTCACTCTCTCCAAGAAGATGTCTTCCAAGACTTCTGATGAGTTTGATGGCATGAAAGATGTTCCCTATGCCTCTGTCGTAGGGAGCATCATGTATGCCATGCTGTGCACTCGTCCTGACATTTCTCAGGCAATGAGTATAGTAAGCAGATTTCAGGCCAACCTAAGGTAGGAGCACTGGACTACTGTGAAAAACATACTTAAATACCTTCGAAGGACAAAAGAGTTTTGTCTAGTAATCGACGGTAGCTCACTACAGATCCTAGGGTATACAGATGCCAATTTCTAGTCGAATCCAGATGATAGAAAATCTACATCTAGATATGTTTTCACGATAGGATCGTGTACTGTTTGCTGAAAAAGCAACAAACAGGGGTCCACTGCAGACTCCACAACAGAGGCCAAGTACATTGCCGCAAGTGAGGCTGCCAAAGAAGCCGTGTGGATGAAGAAGTTCGTTCACGAGTTGGGAGTAGTTCCATCGAGCACATCACCCATCCCGTTGTTGTGTGACAACAATGGAGACATTGCTCAAGCTAAGGACCCACGAGCCCACTCGAAGTCGAAGCACATCGAGAGGAAGTACCACATACTGCGGGTGATTGATGGTAGAGGGGACGTCCTGATTCAGAAGGTAGCATCAGCAGAAAATGTAGCAGACCCATTAACGAAGCCACTATCACAGAAAGTGTTTGAGAAACACGTGGAAAGGCATTTCCACGGTACTGCTTGAACCGTGGAAAGGAATCAGGTTGCTGCTTGGATTCCCACCAAAAAGGCATTTCCAAATAGTTAATAGGAAGTTTCTCCAATTTACAACCTAACAACTACTTGAACCTTTCCAGCAAAGAGCCATTTACATTTATGCCTACGGTACTGCTTTTGGTGAAGTTAATTCTAAGCCCAGTCACCAACTCAAAATATTTAATATCCTTTTTAGGTTGAAGATGTTTTGCCAATCTGCCTCCAAGAACAAGATTATGTCATCTGCGAACATCAAGTGAGATACCTGAATTTCTTCCCTACCTACCTCAAACCTTTTAGCAGGTTAAAGAGGAGGGAAAGAGGGCACCCTTGTCTCAAGACCCTGTCTGGATTAAAATAGCCAGTTGGCTCTTCATTTATTAGGATTGAAAACCAAGCAGAACTTATACACCCTCTAATCCACCTCACCCATCTCCTTCCAAAGCCTCTAAGGTTTAAAATCTTCAACAAGCAGTCCCAATCGACTTTATCGTAGGCCTTTTCTAGATCCAGTTTGATTACAACCCCCGCCTTGCCACTTTGTCTTCTTTCTTCTACACATTCATTTGCAACAAGTATACTGTCAATAATTTGTCACCCTTGGTTGCTTGAAATTAAATCTTTCAGCACCTCCTTTAGTCTACTTGCCAGAAGTTTAGCCACAATTTTGTATAAGCTCCCCACCAAACTGATAGGTCTGAAGAAGGTTCCCTCTTTCTTTGGAACTAGAGTGATAAAGGTCAAGTTGTTGCCTTTATTCATGATGGCCGAAATGTAGAAATCTGAAAGCACCACCAACAGATCAAACTTAATTGTATCCCAACACAACTGAAAGAAAAGGATAAGGAATCCATCCGGACCAGGAGCTCTATCACCATCCATCTTAAACACTGCTTCCTTAATTTCTTGCTCTTCAAAGCTTCTTTCTAGCCACAACTTGTTGTCCTCCAACAACTTAGGTCCCTCCCAATTATTCAAAGGAATCCTACAGGACCAGTCTTTTGAGTACAAACCTTTGAAAAACTTTCTAAAATTTCTCGTTTGTCCTCTGTTTCTCTCTGCCCCCCCCCCCCAGCTTTGAGACATAGTTTTTCCTTCTTCTCCCTGATGCATAACTATGAAAGAACATTGAATCATTATCTCCTTCCTTTAACCATTACACTCAAGACCTTTGTCTCTAAAAGATTTATTCCCTAATAAGCTTCTCCCAATCCTTTTTTAAGAGTTTCTCTTCTGCTTCAACCCTCCTCATCCAAAGTCCCCAGTTGCTCTCTTTGATCCAGATCACCTAGCTCTTGAGTCAGTTTATTTTTGTCTTCCACAAACTTTTTAAACTCCTCTTTACCCCACACTTTTAGCTTCCCTTTTAAGTGTTTTAACTTCTGTTGAAACCTAAATCCTGCCCAACCATCCACTTTGCATTCCTTCCACCATTCAGAATTTTTTTGTTGGAACTCCTTGTGAGTAGTCCACACCTTTTCCAGCTTGAACGATGCCTTTCCTTTCCTAAATACCACACAGTTGTGGTATAGTTCCTCCCAGTCATTGGATTTGAGAAATCTATTCAGTCTGCTGCTTACTGCACACTCCCGCATATTAGACCAGGTAAAGGAGTCGTTGCTAATAGGGAGGTCTTTAAGATTGTGTCTAGCAATAAAGTTCAATAACTCCTTCATGCTTCTTGTTACTCTCCTACAGTTAGAGCTCTCACTGCAATACCTCATGACATTAAAGTCGCCACCAACACACCAAGGCAGGTCCTCCGATTCATAAAAAGAATCTAGTTCCTCCCATATTCTTCCCCTCTCTGATGGAGAATTAGGCCCAAACACCCTTGTCAAAATCCAATTGCTCCCATCGGAAATGTTTGTGAACAGGATAGAATGCTTTAATTAACTTTTTGTTAATTCCACCCGTTGCTGGGAGATTTGCCCATTTTCTTCCTCTGATTACCCAAATTGCTTTAATTAACTTTCTTTTAATGACTTCTTTCTTTGTTTCTTGTAAAATTACTATGTTTGGGTTTTCCTTCTTTAGGGTATCCTTAACCAAGCTTCTCTTCATAACCCTCTCAGCCCCCTTACGTTCCAAGTCAAGATCTTCATGGTTTGTGTACAACTGCCTTTCCCTTACTTAACCTTTTATCAATACTGCTTTCAGGTCCTACTCCCTAGTTGACAAAACCCCATTGAAGTCTTTTGAGCTCTGTTTGTCCCTTTCTTCCCTCCTACTTCCAATTTCTTTCCTTTACTACTTCCCTTTATTTCTCTCTGTTGCTTCGAGCCTGGCCCACTGTTCTTTTTGTTGTTGATTATCTTGCAACTCTTCACAAATTGAGTGGCTCCTTGACCGCAGAGACTTGCCAACGGTTTGGATAGAATGCCACCTTAACCTGAAAAACAGGAAACAAAGGGATTGGAGTAAGGCTCAAAGGTAGAGAAACCAGGAGAAGAAATAGTTAAAGTGTGACAAACTAAGGGGTCAATCGGAGAGCTTGGAAGGGTATTTGCCGCAAGTTCCACCTTTCCTCCTTTCCCTCGGTGTTTGTCTTCAGATTGACCATAATTTGAATTAACTAGCTACATTGGCTTCAAAGTGTCCACACTTTCCCAATTTCCTCTGTTCTCTAACAATACTTGAACTCTTTCTACCTCCCGATCGTTGACATCTGCTTCGGATTCATACGAACTCAACGCTGAATCAGTCACCACCTCCAACTCTCCCCTCTCCGAACTTGAGCTCCCTGAAGTTAATGGTGTGGGAGGGCGATTAACCCCCCTAACTTCTCCTCTGCTAGAGAGAGGTGTTTCAGGAAAGCCTTCTCCAAAAAGTAGAGGGGTAGCAGGGGAGTGTCAATCTCGTCAACTTGAACAAAATGGGCTTTTGTCTTTATTCGGCCCAAACTCTCAGGCTTGTCAGGAACGAGAAAAGAGGGTCGGGTCTCCCTCTCGGGTAGGGTTTTGTTGGGATTGCCCGTCTGCTTCTAGCTTTCTCCTTCTCCTTGAACAGCTTTTTGCTTAAAATTTAAATTTTGAGTGGACTTTCCTTTTCTTCCCCAAGCTTCCTACACATTACCGCCAAACTTCCTAAAACAGTTACTGCGCTTGGCCTTGCTTCTTCCCAATGTAATCTCTCTGTTGCAGGTGCACCCCACGCAAGTTCACCTGGTTAGTAGTTGGCGATGTGACTCTCCCTGACTTGCCATGTGTGCTAGGCTTGGGTTGGTGAGTTGACTCAGTTCTTTCCTCCCCAGGGTGGATCTTCTTCCTTTCGACCTCGATTGAACAGTGGAACCAAACTTCTCTGTCGAGAATGAGAACTACTCAAGGTATCGTGAACACTCCAGTCCCCCACAGAGATTTCCTATTAGGATAAACGTCTCCACTATCCACAGATGAAAGGGGAGGTCGTGTATCACTATCCAACCATCAAAACTCAGATTTACAAGGTTTTCATTCACTTTCGGCCACCACTGGTCCATCAACACCTTCTTCCCATACACAAACACTGATTCCAACCTCACTAGCTGATTGTCTCCTCCGACGGGGCAACCCCACCACCTTGTTTGCTTCAAAGGGTTTCAGAGTTAACAGCGTTGGAAAATGTAGGTTCGCTGAATTGCCCAGTTCCACGTCTCTCCAACTTACATCCTCTGACTTGGTGCAAACAAAGGCTGCTTTCCAATTTCCAAACTGACCAAGTCTATGGACCACAGATATGAAAGCTCTTCCTCCAACCATCATCACTCTGCTTCTTCCTTTCTCTAAGCCTAGAAATTCCTCTGTCAAAAGGGGAGAACAACATCTGGTCTTTCCTTTCTGGCAAGAAACGAACTCAGTTTTTGATATCGTCTCTCACCCTAAAGTGTTAGCTTCTTCTGGAATGCAAATGTTTCTTGTTCTTCTCACTCCTTCCCAAAGGCTTAACCTTATATATCTTCCCCATCTAATTTCAGCAACTGAAAATGAGGTTATCCTTCCCCTATCCGCTCGTCTTAACAGTTCAAAAAGCCTATTGAGGTTTTCTAGTAATTTTTCCAAAGCACCTACAATCCAGCTTACCTCATCTTCTTTAAGAACAATTCTGGACCATGCCCCTCTTCCCCTCTCTGTAATCACCAACACCCCATCCCCGAGAGATCTGCTTGTATCAAGTTCGAACGTTTTGGAGCCAATGGCAATACACCTCCTTTGACCTTTTAACACCATTTGGAACCAATGCCAGAACAGACTATCCTTGCAACAGTGGACACCATCCCAGAGGTCCCCCAAGATCATGCCCCTTACTTTAGTTGACTTTATGCTTCAATGGACACAGGTTGTCATTTAAGAACCACCCCACCGAAACTTCAGAGTCCCCCTTTACAATTAGTGTTCAAATTATGTCTTATGTTTTTTTTTTCAGTTTTAGTTATTAGGGGCAGTCTTTATTTTCTGTTTTGTTTTAATGGGCTTATGTTTCTGTTTTGGTGAAATGCTTAGAGGCACTAAACTGGTCATTTAAATTGTATTTTATTTTTCTAATATAACTAGAAAATTGGAGTCAGGTGTGGAGAATAGATTTTTCTCCTCTTTCTTTCTTCTCTATAATTTTATGTTTCTTTCTCGTATTAATGACAAATAGCAGGAGTGCAGGACACAGATTTTCACATTCATCCATGTCAATTATCTTCAAGGATGCTTCCCAACAAAAGACTTGATTTTGGAGGATTAGGGCCAATCCATGGAACTTTGTCGAAAGGTTGAATGAAGGGGGCGGAGACGCATCAAGGGTCTTAAAAAGGAAAGCACAATAAAACAATCAGAGTATTGGAAGACTGAATTCACTGCTTATCACCACCGGAAGAAAGAGAAATGTAATTTAAAAAATCATTCAAAAGGCTATTGACAACAAATTCAATACTTTCTTTCATGATCCCTAAAACTCAAGTCCCAAGATATGCTGCAAACAAGGAAGCCATGTCGAATAGTGGTTTATTTTTGTGCAAAGCGGAGTAAAATCTAGAAAACTGAGGCAAAGAGGTTACTGACCTACCCAATCCAATACAAATATGTTGCAGAAATCTAATTTTGTTACCAGAAACAGCATCACAACCAGTTCTCAAGAAGGTAGGATAAATTGGCTCAATTGCTTCTTGTCATCCTGTGAACAGCAACAGGTGACTCTGCCAGCAGATCATAAGCCCCAGCAAATTGTGATGCAAGCCGTGCTTGTTGCAGATGACTGAATGCCAAAGGGAATCGGTTTTTTTCCAAAAAAATCCATATACCCAATACAGCACCGCTTTTATCTTTAATTCTCTCAATTATGCAATCCCCCATCAGACAGACTTATTGGTTATTTTTCCCGTTTATATTAGCTAGTGTTTCGTATATTTTGGGATATATGTTGAGGCTGTTGTGAGTGGTGAGCCAGCCTATGGTTTTTTTATTCTATTTTAATATCTCTTGTTTGCATTTCCTCTTCCACTTCTCCAAAGTAATAAGATCTCTCTTGAGATTGTTGCAGATAAAAATAAATGATGCTGATGCAGAAAACTAAAATATAACCAGTGAAGTAGAACATAATGCATGCAGACAAACTTTACCAAGCCAAGAGAATGCCCAATGTGTATGGCACAATTGAACATTTCAAAAACCTAAACCTGATACGTGTCAGAAAAAAAATACGGAATAGAAGAGAATTGAAAGCAATTGAACAAGATCCCACAGGCACAGCATATACCGTGTAATAAAGTAAAAACAGAACTCAAGAGAGAAGTAAAACGAAATCTTATACACCAACGGAGAAACACGGAGAAAAACAAAACTACTTAACCAACTATATTACAGCATTCCACCACCTTAACTGTTAAAGAATTTATAAAAATGATACTCTCCAAGTAAATCATAAGAAATAATCTTACATTTAACACATACCTTTCAGAATCCACTCTATCTGAAAATCCATATAGAGGACTGTTTGGTTCAAGGGGTGAATCACAGGAGTCATTCTCTGCAGAATCACTCTCCCCTGCAGCAGAAACATGGGACATGACGATTGCCTTGGTTGAACATGGTATTAGTTGCCCTGGAAACCGCATAAGATCAACTAGTAGTTCCACTGAGTTCAACACAACTACGACTGACATATGCTTACATGAGTCTGCATGCTCAATAGCACCATCACTAGGTAGACCCTGACAAAAGAACAGGGAAGTATGTCCCTTGAGAAACAATAGTTACCAATGAAATATAACTGGAAAATATCTTTCCCAATGCGACAACTGGAAGCAACAGTAGAAAATAAACTCAAGAGGTGTATACAACAATCTAGATAAATCGAGTGATTTACTCCAACATATCCAACAGATGAAGGAAGATCTTACCACAACAAGCCTACTCTCAAGACCTACAGTATCTGCAAGAACTTTAAATAGGATTGCACGAGGTCGACATGAACCATGCCTTATTTGTCCCAACAGCTGGACACCTCGATTCTCTGAGACATGAGAGATGTCCTCAATTGCAGCTTTCGCTGGACTTAGTTCTGAATTTGGTCGTTTATAAAAATCAGAAACCTACAAAAGGACAATTGAACCATGGAAGTAAACAAATGTGAACCACATGTACAAATTCCTTGTAATGAAAACAGAGTCACAGACCCAGTTCTGGGTCTTCTTTCACATGAAAACAGTTAAAAGAAAATTGTTTATGGAATAAATACACATGAAGTTTCTGTGCCTCAAATTTATTGAATATGAAGAATGAAGAGGCAATAAATTTTTATGGAATTTTGTTACTTTCCCTCAGATAATGAAAAAGCACTTCCTTGCAGGGATAAATTACCTCCTAAATGTGAACTTTAAAAAAGAACCATATTTCATTTAAACATTCAACATAAGTATTCTCCGAGGATAAAAATTAAAACTGATTTTCAGGAGAAAAAGAAAAGCAAAGAAAATAATTTTGAATATCACTTTTTTTCTCGAAAAGAAACATTTTTGAATATCATTTTGGTTCAAAGGATCCATATACACACATACCTAACCTTAGTTCTACCTGCACATCTATAAGCCCAAAATGTATCATAAATCGTAGAGAAAATTGAACCGAATAGAATCATGAATCGTACCGTAAATCGTAAGGTTATTTCTATTTTTTTTTATTTTGTAAAAAAAAATAAAATAATAGTTATGCTAAAAGGCAAAATATATATAGAAAAGTGATTCTACCCTATTTTTTAATCCATATCTACCATGTATGTACCTAAATCAATAGAATTTACCACTTATACAATAGAAGTCTAAGATGATATAATCAAGTTTGACTTGAAAGTCAAATACTCTACATACAACGACTCTATCTTATATATGATGGAAAATAAACTCAATATATTGTTTAAATAATGTAAATAAGTCAATTTTTAATAAGGTCTTTAATAACAAGTCACCTTTGACAAAACTAAATATTAAAAAAAATAAAATGACAAAGTAGAGAACTAATTCTTAATTGAATTGATTTCAATCGCAAGAATCATATAAATCGTAAGATTTTGTAGGATTCAAACAATAATCGTAAGAGTTTTGCAGAAAAAGATTTGGACATAAGATTCAAATCGGAACCCTTGGGATTCATGATTCGAGTCGTGAATTATATCATAAATCGTAAGATTTTAACAACATTGACGCCAATATAAAAGGAGATATAATTTCTTTTGCCACCACTAAGATGTCAGTGCACCCTACCTAGTTGAGTGCACAAGTGATTCCCCTCTCTCCTTGATATAGCCCAAGATAGAGATGTGTTAAAGTGAGCAGAATAGGGGTAGTTTAGTCATCTTATGTTTGTTAAGTGGTTTGCTTATGTGGCAGTTTTATTAGACACACTCTGCCCCACACTTAAGGGCAGTTTAGTCCTTGTAAATGTCATTAGAATCTAATAACTATTAAGGGGGTCGACTGAATGGGATGACCATCAGATTTCGACAGACCCTTCTTTTCCTTCTTCTTTTCTTCTTCTTCCTCTTCTTCTTCCTTCTCTTCCTGGTTCGGGTTACTGTAGCAGCATTCGAAACATGGTATCAGAGCCATGTTCCTGACCTAGTTCAGTTCGTAAATCATCTCAGCAATGTTCGGGACCCATCTTCCTTCATTTCTGGTGAGTCAATGGAGAGAACTGGTTCGCCCTAGGCCTGAAATATCACAGCTCGTCTCTCTCTGTTGCGCATAAACTTCTTCATCAAGAAAAGTGGCTTCAGCAATAAATGGTTGGTTGAGACTCTCAAAGGAAGGTCAGTTATCTCTTCTTCTTGTGTTGCTGGAATTTCTGGGTAGAAACCCTTCAAGAATCCGTTAGTACTGATCAGAACCTAGAGAACTAGGTTCATTGTTTCCCTAGAACGGGTTGTGTGTACAATAGCCGAATGGTGTAGGGGCTGTTGTAGGTGGCCGAGTGGTGTAAGGTGTAATGCAGTGACCTAGCCGAGCTCTTTGTGGTTGTGTAATGCCCTCTTAAAAGGGTTAAACTAGTCTGAACTGGGTGTAACAGGTTTGACTATGTTGTGGTGCTTGTGGTGCACAATCTTTATTGAGTGGTTGTAAAAGGGCTTACATGTGATTAGTGAGTGTTAAATTGATGCTTATGTGGTTCATGGTGTTTTGAAATCAGCAGTAGTGCGAATAAGAACAAGGTGTGTGTACCCATTGTTGTATTTAGGGGCTGCTATAGGTGCTGGAACATCAAACTTTGAATAACAGCAGTCAGCTTGTAGCTGAGAATTCAGGTCAGAGGTAACTGTGAAAGAATACAATGGCAGCAATAGAAGATGGGCAATAATGATCAGAAACCTAGTGTGGTGGTTTCCCCTGACTACCAAGGTGTACAGATGACCTCAATTAAACTGAATGGGGAGAACTATAATCCGTGGGCTAAATCAGTGGAAGTTTTCCTCAAGGCAAAGAGGAAAGTGAAGCACGTAAAAGATGATAAACCACCGGCTGACTCTCCAGGGTTTGATGATTGGGAACAAGAAGATGCTCAAATCGTGACTTGGCTATGGAACAGTATGGAACCCAAAATTAGTGCCAACTTCATGTTTCTTGATACGGGTAAGGATATATGGGAACATGCTAAGAAGTTGTATTCTGGACAAAATAATACAACAAGAATATATCAACTTTATCAAGAGTACTTTGATTTGTAACAAGGAAACAAAACACTAGAAGAGTACTATGCCTGCATGAAGAATATAAGGAATGAACTCAATGTCTATAATCCACTCACTCCAAATATTAAAGTTCAGCAACAGCAAAGGGAACAACTAGATGTTACAAGATTCTTGGTGGGGCTGAAATCGGAGTATGAACCAGTTAGAGCCCAAATATTAGGGAGCTCTACCCTTCCTACACTTGAGGAAGTATTCTCGCGGCTTCGTAGAATTTCTTTGGGATAGATAGAGAATCCCACAGTCTGATGGATCAGCACTTGTGACAGCTAGAGGCGGTGGACACAGTACAAGAGGGGGAGGACATGCCTCTCGAGGAGGCCGTGACAGTTCCATGATTGGTCGAGGTGGTCGTGACTCAGGGGGAGGCCGTGGCAGAGGGAAGAATAACTCTACAAGGAAGTGTACTCATAGTGGCAGGGAAGGACACACAGTGAATTTCTGTTATGACCTACATGGCCCTCCCTCTAAATGGGCCAATCATGCTGTAGCAGGTGAGGTTGATATCGGTGACAGTAAACAGGCAGACCGAACTCCTCCCACATCTACATCTACTTCTGGGAGGGAGATGGTGAGTGTACCGCATGATGAGTATAAACGGTTCCTTCAAACCACTTCACAGCATACCACTGCCACACTTGCCCACTCAGGTATTGCTTGCATGCCATCTAAAACCTCTCCCTGGATTATTGACTCTGGAGCCTCTGATCACATGACTGGGACTCCAGGTGTGTTCTCTTCTCTTTCTGAAACCTCCACATCACAAACTGTTACACTCGCCAATGGGTCCTCATCTCCCATCTGTGGTGTTGGTAATGTTGACATGCCTTCTCTGTCCTTATCATCTATTTTATATGTACTTAAGTTTCCATTCAATCTTATGTCTGTTAGTAAAATAACCAAAGCTCTTAACTGTTCTGTTACCTTCTTTCCTTCCACTTGTGTTTTTCAGGATCTCACGACGGGGAAGAAGATTGGTGGGGGGCATGAAGCTAGTGGATTGTATTATCTTGACGGTGGTGGATCTTCAAATGCTCTTCAGACTTCACTTACTCCTCTGCAATGGCATTGCCGACTGGGACATCCATCTCTCAAGGCTCTCAAGATATTGGTTCCGTCTTTGAGTCATTTGTCAGTTTTGCAATGTTAGTCATGTCAGTTTGGGAAACAACGTCGTGTGTCCTTCAGTCCAAGAGTTGAGAGTCGTATGTTGAGTCCTTTTTCTTTGGTTCATTCAGATGTTTGGGTCCAATCAAAATAGAGTCTTATAATGGGTACAAGCATTTTGTCTCCTTTATTAATGATTGTTCAAGAATGACATGGATTTACTTAATGAAAAAAAGAAGTGAATTATTTTCCATTTTTCAAAAATTCCACGCTGAAATACGCACACAATTTGGTGTTTCAATCAAAGTTCTCCGTTCAGATAAAGGTCGTGAATACTTACTTTCTTACTTCATTTCAACAGTATTTAAAACAGCATGGCATTATTCATCAGACCTCATGTGCATTCACACCTCAACAAAATGGGGTAGCTGAACGGAAGAACTATCAGCTTCTTGAAACTGCTCGGTCTATTCTTCATCACATTGATGTTCCTAAACGGTTTTGGAGTGATGTTGTACTCACTGCATGTTTTCTCATTAATCAGGTGCCCTCTTTAATTCTTCATGATCGGTCCCCCTTCTCTATCTTGTTTCCCACTTTATCTCCATTTCCATTAACTCCTCGTGTCTTTGGTTGTGTGTTGTGTCAACAATCTGAGTCCTGGAATAGACAAACTAGATCCACGCTCAATTAAATGTGTCTTCCTTGGCTACTCTCGGACTCAAAAAGGGTACAAGTGTTATAATCCCATTACCCGAAAGTGTTATGTCTGCCCTGATATCACCTTTTTTGAGTTTGTCCCCTTCTTCTCAAGACCTAAAGCACCTTCGTCTCCACCCTTCCTCTTCCTCTTCCTGTCAGTGATCCAGTTCCAAATGTTGTTGTTGGAGTAGACTCATTACCTCAGCCAGTGCAAATCACCACCGAACAACCACCGATCCGGCAAGTGTATACACGTCGTACAACACCGGCCCCTCCTCCAATTTCTACCTCATCTGTGGATCCTCCCATGGCTCCTATTTCTTAACCTTCAGGCCTCGACCTACCCATTGCCTTACGGAAATGTAAACGCAGTTCTACCCTCGATCCCATTTCCAATTTTGTTTCATTATCTCGTCTTTCTACCTCACATCGCCACTTTGTTTCACTTGTGTCCTCTATTTCCATACCAAATAATGTCCAAGAAGCTCTTAGTTCACCTGGATGGCGGCAAGCAATGGAAGAGAAACTTTCTGCTCTTCAAAATACTCAAACGTGGGAACTTACTACTCTCCCACCTGTTAAACATGTTGTGGGTTGTAAATGGGTGTATACTGTGAAATACTTGCCAGATGGTAGTGTGGAGCGTCTGAAGGTCAGACTTGTTGCTAAAGGTTACTCGCAGTTGTATGGAGTGGACTACATGACATTCTCTCCGATGGCTAAGATTGGCTCTGTTCGTGTACTAATTTCCCTGGCAGTTATATATGGTTGGCCTTTGTTTCAGCTTGACATAAAAAATGCCTTCCTCCATGGTGATCTGGTGGAGGAGGTAAATATGGAGCAGCTACCTAGGTTTGTTGCTCAGGGGGAGGATGGTAAGGTGTACAGACTGAAGAAGGCAATTTATGGGTTGAAACAATCGCCACGTGCTTGGTTCGGGAAGTTCAGCGAAGTGGTGAAGAGTTTTGGAATGAAGCAATGCCAGGTTGATCACTCGGTGTTCAGCTATGACTCAGAAGCTGGGAAGATCTTATTAGTGGTCTATGTAGATGATAGTGTCATTACTGGCAGTGATAAATTGGGGATTGGCAAACTAAAGGAATTTCTGCAAAATCATTTTCAAACAAAAGACCTCCAAACATTAAAGTATTTCTTGGGAATAGAAGTTGCCAGGTCAAAACAAGGTGTAAATCTGTGCCAAAGAAAATATGTTCTTGATCTACTAAAAGAAGCAGGACTGTTAGGTGCAAAACCGGCTGAGACCCCTATGGAACCAAATGTTAAGTTGAGCAGTGATATAGAAGAAGTATTTGAAGATCCCAGAAGGTATAGACGACTAGTGGGAAAACTGAACTATCTGACTATCACGAGACCCGACATCTCCTTTGCAGTCAGTGTGGTGAGCCAATTCATGCAGAACCCTCGTATACCTCACTGGGATGCAGTTCTTAGAATTGTAAGATATCTGAAAGGAGCTCCAGGCCGTGGACTATTGTATAAACCAGGAGGAAAACTTGAAGTAGTTGGGTATACAGATGCAGACTGGGCAGGCTAAGTGAATGACAAAAGATCTACTACAGGCTATTGCACATTTCTTGGAGGAAATCTTGTGACGTTGAAAAGTAAAAAGCAGACAATTGTTGCAAGAAGCAGTGTTGAAGCCAAGTATAGGGCCATGGCACACACTACCTGTGAATTAGTGTGGTTGAGGAATCTCCTACAAGAAAGTAGGTTTCACAACGATAAACCTATGAGATTGTACTGTGACAATCAAGCTGCACTCCATATCTCATCCAATCCTGTCTTTCATGAGAGAACAAAGCACATAGAGGTTGATTGCCACTTTGTGAGGGAGAAGGTTCTTGCTGGAGAGATAAACACAGAACATGTGGGCTCGAATGATCAGTGGGCAGATTAGTTTACAAAAGCTCTAAGCTCGGGGAAAGTGAACTATCTATGTTACAAGCTGGGATTATATGACATATATTCTCCAGCTTGAGGGGGAGTGTTAAAGTGAGCCAAATAGGGGTAGTTTAGTCATCTTATGTTTGTTAAGTGGTTTGCTTATGTGGCAGTTTTATTAGACACACTCTGCCCCACACTTAAGTAAGGGCAGTTTAGTCTTTGTAAATGTCATTAGAATCTAATAACTATTAAGGGGGTCGACTGAATGGGATGACCATCAGATTTCGACAGACCCTTCCTAATTCTAATCTTCTTCCTGGGCACAACAGGCCCAAAAAGTTAAGTGGGCCAAAAATAACTGGCCCAAGAATCAAGTTTGCGTGTGACGATTTAAAGGGGCATGTGATAGGGGAAGGACCTCGGGTAGACAATAAACAAGGTCTACCATCGTCTTCCTCGAGCTCGCACAAGTTAGTGAACAGTTCAACGAGAACTCCCAATTCGTTACAGTGGATACCTTCGACAAAGAAGACAAGTACCTCCGCACAGGACCGCCACAATCCTAGGTGTGTGAAGTGAAGCGAGTCACTTGACTCAGATTCTGACTGACTGACAGAAGATGAAGAGCTCTCTGATTCAGACTCAGAATATGGAGGAACAATGAGTCTGGTAAGTATCGACCTTCAAAAACCAGAAGATATTTTGGACGAAGGAAGTTTAAACACAGAAATCTTATTTCCAGAGGAGGAAATGGACATGCAAGACACTAGAAACATTAGACGACAAAGAGTCCTAAATCTCAGCAGCGGCGAACAAATGTCTATTAGTCCAGGTATTCCGAACAAAAAACAGAGGGAGTTGGGAACTCTTGAAGAGGTTTGGCAATTGACATCTCCGCCAATAAACGACTCTACTCCACTTGCTCAGCATAGTTAGGACATCGGACCAGAGAAACAGGAATCAAATATGGCACCTTATCAAAGGATTCATGCAGAGGAAAAGCATAGGGAGGAATCTTTGACTGCAGGGGGTGAAAAAGTATTACCTGAACCTAGTTCACTTCCATGGCTGAGTCAGGAAAAGGGGATGGTTCTGGCTCAGAATCCAAGAACTGATACCCAACAGCCGATCCATTTGCAATCATCTAGGCCACCTTCAGGTAAGCCTGTCCATTTGTTTTTAGATACTAATAAGGGCCCTCAGCTTGTGACAGATATCCTGGAATCTCAACCAGACCAACCAAGCGTCAGCAGGGGGATGGTGATTGATAAGGTGGGATTTCGAACTCAGGAGGGAGTTACATTGGTAGTAAGGAAACAGGAGGAAACTAGAATGGATATGGAAGCAGATTTGTACCTTGCTGGAGGAATATAAACAGAAGAGGAAATGTTAGAGGAGAGTCCAAAAAAATCTGAAGCAAATACTAACCCAAACAGTTTGGGGCAGGAAACAGGAAGTAAAGGGCCATCTAGGAAGTCAGTGGGTAATAAGGGCAGGAAAAAGAAGAAGTCTGAAGTAGGGAGATTAATTTTAGACATTGAAGAGGATATCAAATTTAGTGGAAGAGAGGAAAGGAAAAAGGCAACCAAATGAAGGAAATATTGTTCTAGGGCTTATTCATGAAGGTTAATGAAGATAATCAGTTAGAATGTGAGAGGTTTGGGCAGTGCTAGAAAAAGGAGATTGATTAAGGAATTACTTAGGAAAGAAAGACCTGATATTGTGATGCTACAGGAGACCAAAATAGCTGAACTTGATAGGAGGTGGGTTAGAGAGATCTGGAAAGTAAAAGGGGGTCAGATGGTGTTCAGCTCCCTCATGGGGAGCTTCGGGGGGATAGTAACTCTATGGAGGGAGGACTTTGTAGAACCAATAGAGTTGATAGGAAACTTTATGGTACCCTTAAAATTCAGGATGGTGGAAGATGGCTTTATATGGGTGCTAGCAAATGTGTATGGACCAAATAATTACATAGAGAGGAATAAGTTATGGGAGGAGCTTCACGGCATTCAAGGTTTATGGGAAGGCCCTTGGTGTTTTGGGGGGAGGGGGGGATTTTAATGCAATTAGATTCACAACTGAATCAAATAATCCCAGACAGGCCATCACGACTAGTATGAGGAAGTTTAATGATTTCATTAACTCCTGTGAGTTACGAGAACTTCCTCTACTACAAGCAATCTTTACCTGGTCCAACTTCCAAGAAAACCCAATTTGCTCGAAGATTGATAGATTTCTCTTTAATGAGGGTTGGGAGAGCCACTGGAGAGGATTGGTGGCTAAGGCACTACCTAGAATAACCTCTGATCACTACCCCATAGAAGTAGGACAAGAACCTTTTGGAAATGGACCTAGACCATTAAGATTTAAGAATATGTGGTTAACACATCCAGACTTTTTGGCTAAGATTAAGGAATGGTGGAATGAAGAGATGAGAGAAGTGAAATGGAATGGGGTTAGATTCCATAAAAAAAAATTAAAAAGGTTGAGAGGCAAAATAAAAGACTGGAATAGGGACCAATTTGGAAGAGTGGAGGAAGCAAAAGCTAGATTAATGGCTCAGATTGAGGACTTGGATAAAAAAAGAAACTCAAACGATAATGGATGTGCAAGATAGAGAACAAAGATGGAGATTGAAAAAAGAATTAGAGGAGGTTTTGTTGAGGGAGGATATATCGTGGAAACAAAAGTCTAGGCATAACTGGATCAAGGAAGGGGATGGGAATACCAAATTCTTTCATGCTATGGCTAATGGGAGAAGGAGAAACCTAATACTAAAGCTTGAGATTGATGGAGTAGAGATTACTTATCAAGAGGAGATTGGTAGTAGGATTGTGGACCATTTCAAATCAATATTCCAAAGACCCCTAGAGAATTGGTTGTTAGTGGGGGAGGAGGATTGGCCAATCTTGAACCAGATAGAAAGGGGATGACTAGAAAGAATGATCGAGGAAGAGGAAATCAAACAAGCTATCTTGTCTGTGGATAGAGCTAAGGCACCGGGCCCAGATGGATTTACAATGGCATTTTATCAGGACTGTTGGGATATAGTCAAAGAAGACCTAATTGGAGCCATTAGAGAATTTGAGGATAAACATATTGTAAGTCTTAGAATCGATGCCACTTTTCTAGCTTTAGTTCCCAAAAAGAGTGAAGGCAAACACCCCAAAGATTTTCAGCCAATAAGCTTGGTGACAAGTGTCTACAAGATTTTGGCTAAAGTGCTTTCTAGGAGGAAAAAAGCAATTCTCCCTTCTCTCATTAGCCAAGCACAAGGAGCCTTTGTACAGGATAGACAAATCATAGATCAGATCCTCATTGCAAATGAGAGTGTAGAAGAGATGAGAAAATCTGGCAGAAAAGGTTTTGTTTGCAAATTGGATTTGGAAAAGGCTTATGATTTAGTGGACTGGAATTTCTTGTTGGAGGTGTTAAGAAGACGTGGGTTTGGGGACAAATGGTGTAATTTGATAAGTGGATGTTTAAGTTCTTGTCATTATTCAGTCTTGGTGAATGGAGTGGTTAAGGACTTCTTTCCAACCAACAGAGATTTAAGACAAGGTGATCCACTTTCTCCATTCCTTTTTACACTTGTTGCTGATGTCCTTAGTAGAATGATCTCCAAAGCAGATGAGGAGGGCCACATAAAGGGTTGGAGAATAGGGAGGAGAGGTTGTCCAATAACTCACCTTCAGTTTGCGGATGATATAGTTATTTTCTGCGAAGGGAGTGATCTGAGAAAGGTGGACAACCTTAAGAAGTTAATAAGAGCCTTCGAGCTTGCCTCCAATCTGAGGATAAACTTTGATAAAAGTTGTGTGGCTGGAGTAAATATGGAGGAGTGGGAGATTGATTCCATTGCTGAGTGCTTAGGCCACATTACCTCTCCTTGGCCTTTGACCTGCTTAGGGCTACCCTTAAGAGCTAACCCTAAAGAAAGCAATTTCTGGGGCCCTATTGTGGAAAATTTTGATAAAAGATTGGCAGCTTGGAAAAAGAATTACATCTCAATAGGGGGTAGCGTTACCTTGATTAGGGCTACACTTTCCGACCGTCCAACCTACTACCTATTAGTGTTTAAGAATCCACCAAGGGAGGCTAAGAAAGTGGAGAAGATAATGAGGGACTTTCTGTGGGAACTAGGGGAGGTGAAGAAGGATCATCTGGTTAGATGGGAGATAGTTAATAAACCTAAGGAAGAAGGGGGTCTAGGGATAGGGAATGAGGTGCTAAAGAATGTAGCCCTCCTAGGGAAGTGGTTATGGAGATGGCCCCGAGAGAGAGAGAGAGAGAGATTATGGCAAGATGTGGTGTTGAGTATTCATGGCTGCTCAAAAAATGGTTGGGATGCCGGGATATCTCGTCAAGCTACCCTCACAACACTTTGGAAAGCTATACATGGCATTCTTCCTCGCTTCCTCAGTTTTATCAGGTATGATGCTTGCTCTAGTGATGCTATCATGTTCTGGGAGGATGTTTGGGTGGGTACTCAACCCCTCAAAGATCGATTCCCATCGCTTTATTCCCTATCCCTTCACAAAAATGAGTCGATTGCAAATTTTCTTCCGAACCCGTTAAGTCCCCTGTCTTTAAACTAGGATTTCGGTTTTCATAGGGGTTTAAGGGATGGTGAGTCGATTTGTATCACTGAGCTTCTTCATTTACTAAAGTCTGTTTGTTTGGACCCCACTTCTTATGATCAAAGAGTTTGGACTCCCCTTCCTAAAGGTGTTTTCACTTGCTCTTCTTTTCAAAAATCCCTCTGTTCCAACCCCATCTCCCAAGCGTTCCCCTTCAAAGAGATTAGGGCCCGACCTATCCATGCAAAAATTGGTGTTTCTTGTGCAAGGCCCAGAATGAGGATTGTTTCCATTTGCTGATTTCCTGCTCCCTTGCTACAGACTTGTGGAGTTCGAGCCTTAGTTTATTTGGAGGGAGGTGGTCTCCACCAATTGATTTGAGTAGGTTATTTAACCCTTTTTTTTTGTTTGGCACACTAGAAGAGGCAAGTTCATGTGGAAATGTGTTAGGACAGCAACCTTATGGACACTGTGGAAGGAAAGGAATGCAAGAGTTTTCTTAGAAAAGGAAAGAAGATTAGAAGAAGTGAATGACTGCAATCTAAGAGGGGCAATACATTGGCTGAAAACCTTGGATATATTCGATGATTTCTCTTTTGATGATTTGTGGAGGAATTGGTTAGTAATAGCAAATACTGCTACAAAGAAGAACAAACGCCTATCAGAATGGGATCCGCCGTCAGAAGGTATCATCAAGTTAAATTTTGATGGAAGCAGCCAAGATAACCCTGGGCCATCAAGTATTGGGGGTGTCCTGAGGAACTAGGACAGCAACATTATCTCCTTATTCTCAGGACCGGTGGGAGTGGAGGACTCTATGAGGGAAAAAATACTAGATGCAGTACAAGGAATTCAGATTGCTAACCAGCTTGGGGTGGAGCATCTCCTAGTTGAAGGAGACTCTCAGGTGGTAACAAGGTGGCTGCTTAACCCGGATGCTACCATTTGGGGCTACAAAGAACTCATCAAAAAAGTAAAGTGGTTAACTAGGAACATGAGGTTTGAGGTAAAATGGGTAAGTAGGTCAGCTATTACTATGGCTGATTCTCTGGCTAAACAGAGGTTTCCAGGGAGGTCCTTTTTTGTGCTACTTTGTAAGTTGTTATAATATAGTGGAAGCTGTACTTAACTAACCAGGAGAGGTTGCATCTCGTGCCTCTCCTTGGGACATTGTACTATTCTCCTCTGCTGATCAATAAATCTCATTCATTTATCAAAAAAAAAAACTCACTTTTCCGACATTTGTGCATGGACTCTATATGGACAGTTGCACAATTATGATACCCCTATATACCGATTAAAACGCTACTTTTATTGGCCCATCAAGCCAGGAAACTAGACAAGTAGGCCTTTTCTTGGGCCTGCAGTTTCACGTTTCCAGATGCATTGGCAGATAGTGCCACCATAGAAAGACATTCAGCATACCTCTTGATAAAGGGATCTTCAATTACCATAAGAGAGAGAGAGAGGGAAATAGAGGCATTTAGAACAAGATTAGGAGAATACAATCTCAAGCCTTGTCAAAGTAACCTGATAAAGAAACACATTCTGACAATCATAATATAAAACTTACTACACCAGCAATCTTTTTAATCACTGCCGCTGGATTTGAATTCAATCCTTTCACTAATGCCACAATCAGTTGCTTTAGCATGGAAACCTTCTTATCCTTCTCTGCATCTACAAGAATAATATCAGCTCTAAGACCCTCCACACCCAAGGCATGAAGTTCATCTGGAGTAGGAATACTATCAAAATGCTCCTTGAGTTTTTTCTCCTGCAAATCATGAAATTTTATCAAATAACAGCAACTCCTCTATGCTCAATAAAGATTAGGGAAAAAAGAATAAATTAAATAACCATGGATTCAAAGTTTAACATTAATGAAAGGAAACAAGTAACAAGTAGCAAGATAGAGAAATGATATACCAGCATTACAAATAAAAATATAAACTACCCAAGAATCAAAAGGAACAGATAACAATACTATTAATGATAAGAAAAATACACTTTCTTCTAATTTATTTTACCTTCCTAACCTGCCAACAGCAACTAAGGTTATGATAGTAAGCCAAGTTCCTACACAGCTATTACTAAGGTTCAAACTTAAAAGTATAGGTATTGCAAATAGTATCGGAAAGGCAATTTTGATAGATACCACAATATTCCCTTAAAAGACATGGATACAGTGGAAAAAACTTGAGATATGTATCGATAACTAGGAAACCCTATATAAAGGTGGATTAAAACTTATACTTTTCCTGATCATAAAGGTGGATTAAAAATTAAAATCTAAAATGTTTGCTACTTTAACAAGTTGCCATGGTTTTTTATAACAAGATTAAGTTTTCATTAAAATAAAAAGAACACAACAAATAAAACAAAGCAAACACCTGTCAGACAACGAAAATAAAAAACATACCACCCTACATTAAACTATGAACCTCAAATAGAACCCAAGTAACTCCCAACTGATTTCACCACCATCCCATCAACAGCTTTAAAAAAAATCAAAAAAAAAAAAAAAATACTATATATTCCTCATCAACACCTCTGGATCATTTACTTAAAACTCATCTTCCCCAACCTCATTGCAAGGTGCGAACTGGTTGGTTGGTAAGGTCTCCTGCTGGTTGTAGCAGAGAAGTCAACCCCTAGTAGAGGAAGTTGAACCAACAAACAGCATACATTATAGCACTGTTCAGTACAAACTCTCCCTTACAGCCCCTGGTTTTGCTGAGGTATCAGCTAATCCATTAGCTGATCTTCTTACCCACTTAAAGCAAGCACCCACCTCCCTCGTTATACTATTTCCCTTATCAACTGTCCATGTTGCCATATTCCCAGACGACATGATTGCATCCACCCAATTACCAATTTAGAATCCATCTCTATCTCAACCGGGTGCAGCCCCAACTGTTTGGCCAATGTTAGTGCTTGATGCAGGGCCATGGTCTCCGCTCTCAAAGAATCTCCAACTTCTATTGGTTCAGAATATATAGAGCCATTATTTTGCCTTCACCATCTCTAAAAACACCTCCTATTCCAGATGGGCCTGGATTACCTATAGAGCTTCCATCAAAGTTCAGATTTACCCCTTGTTGTGTCAGTGGGGACCAATATTCCTGTACCACAGGTTTAAATAAAGTTGTAGTTGCCACAGCACCCCAATTCCTATAAATGTCTTCAGATGAGAAGTCCATAAACAAATCACATGATTTCAAGCAATGGATGGCCTTAATGGTTACTCCTCCCACTACATTTTCCTTGGATCTAAACACACCTTTGATGATCCTATTGTTTCTTTCCTCCCATACTGACCATAACACAGCTGCTCCTCCGCATAACCCTTCCACACACCTTTCGTTGCCTGCAAAAAGTTGGATAAAAGAGACTCACCACATTCAGGGGCGGAGTCCACCTGCACCGAAAAAGAGAAGAGAAGCAAGAGCAAATAAAGAACACAAAGGGACATGGGATTAATAAGTGTGTGATTGTCTCACCAAAACCCAAAAAGAGACCACAAACATGAGGGAAGAGGCATATATTTGGCCTCTTTTTTTTTTGCAATAAATCCAACGTATTAATTTTTTTTGGAGTACCACTTCCCAGAAAAAAGTCCAAATTTTTTGAGGTACAGGGCTACACCACACCTCCTTTGTTGGGAAGTTCACTACAAAGTTAAAGGTCTGAAGTAGAAATTGTAGAAAGATGAGCAAATAAAAAACCAGAAGGGGAAGGTTTCCAAATTCTACAATCCCTACAAGACTGATCTTGGAAGACTGCCCATAACAAAGTAATCATTTCGTCAACCATCCCCATTTCTGAATCCCTATACCTCTCCTCAAGCCCAAATCTCAAGAATTATCAACAAAGACTGAAAAGATCACTTTTCTTTTGTTTTCTGACAGGGAGTATATAGAAGAGAACCTAGCTCTAAGGGAGCTTTCACCAACCCAAACATCTTCCCAAAACAAGACTTTGTTTCCTACGCAAACATCATATTTGAAATAAGGAAGCATGAAAGGTAAAACACCGTGAATAGCTTTCCAAGAGAACACCGAGAAGGCTTAGGGTCGAGACCTGCATCCCAACCATTGTCTGCCAATCCATGAATGCTAACAAACACTCTAGACCATAGTCTATCCCATTCCACCAGCAGTATCCAAATCCATTTCCCCAACAAGGCAGTATTCCTTAATGACTTAACATTATATTTCCCATTCCTAGGCCTCCATCATCCCTACTCCTAGAAACCATTTCGCACTCCACTAGATGATCCTTCTTAGTGTCCACCAATTCCCATACGAAATCCCTCATGCTCTTCTCTAGCTGGTTTGTCACTTTCATTGGTACTCTAAAGGTAGATAGGAAATAGATTGGCAAGTTGGCCAAGGTTGACTTGATTAAAGTTCTCCTACCCCCTAAGGAGAAGAATTCCTCTTCCAATTTGCTAGCCTCTTAGCAAATCTTTCGATCACTGGGTACCAAAAGCTATCAACCATTGGGTTTCCTCCTAGTAGTAATCGCAAATACTATAGTGGCCAATCCCCAACTTCACAACCCCATATTCTAGCTAGGGAATCCACCCCCTCTCCCCCTAAATTAACTCCAACCACACAACTTTTGCCCAGTTTACTTTAAAATTGGACTTCTCAAACTGAAGCACCAGTCTCTTTAAGTTCAGAATCTCCCCTTCCTCGCCTTCACAAAACAAGATGACATCATCTGCAAATTGTTAGTGTGTGACCACCACCTCCTCCCTAGCAATTCTCCAACCTCTTATCAAATTAATGGCAACTGCCCTAAAAATCAGTTCATTTGGTACATCAGCTACCAGAGTGAAGAGGAAGGGGACAACAAATCTTCTTGTCTAAGACCCCTTTTGGCACTTCGCAAGAAAAAAAAATCACTACCTACTCCATTTACTAGTATTGAAAAATGACACAAGGAAATACATCCCTTCACCCATCTACACTGTCTATCCCAAAACCATTGTGCTTAAGAACTTCTAACAGAAAATCCCAATCCACCGTATCATAAGCCTTCTCAAGATCCAATTTTTTTTGATGAATTTCTCAAGATCCAATTTGCAAACCAGCCCCTTTTCCTTCTTCCTCCTCACTTATACATGTTCATTTGCAATAAGTATTTGATCTAAAATTTGCCTCCTACCACGAAGGCCACTTGATTTAGTGAGATTAGCTAAGGCAGGATCTTTTTTATTCTTAGGGCTAGCACCTTAAAAATGACCTTATGCATGCTTCCCACTAGGATTATAGGTCTGAAATCCTTGGTTGGAGACCATCCTTCTTCTTCGAGATCAGGGCAATAAAAGTCGCATTTGTTCCCGAATTAAATTTGCCTCTCTCAAAGGCTTCTTCAAAAACCTCCAACAAATCTCCTATAATCATCTCCCAGCATTCTTGAAAGAAAGCTATCATAAAACTATCATGTCCAAGGCCTTTAGACTGATCCATCTTAGGGATCAAGGCAATAAAAGCCGCATTTATTCCCAAATTAAATTTACCTCTCTCAAAGAATTCTTCAAAAACCTCCAATAAATCCCCTCCAATTATCTCCCAACATTCTTGATAGAAAGCCACCATAAAAACCATCAAGTCACGGGCTTTAGACCGATCCATAGAGAAGATTGCATTTCTCACTTCCTGAACCTCAAATCTCTTTTCCAAAGTTTCCAACAAAACCCTATTTTCCACTCTCCACTCCAAATCCTCTAAACTCTCTATCGGTCTCCCCTAGATTGTCATAAACTACGCTGAAATGGTCAACAAAGGCTTGTGCTATTTCCACTTCCCTTGTCAAAAAATGACCATCCCACTCCAACTTCAACACAAAATTCTTCCTTTTACCATTTGCCATCAAATGAAAGAAACTCGTATTGTTATCCCCTTCCCTTAGCCATTTACATCAAGATTTTTGCCTCCAACCCAACTCCTCCTTCCACAAAAGTTTTCTTCCAATTCATGTTTTAATCTCCATATTTCCACCTTATCTTCTACCCTCGATCTTCTTTGGGCTTCTAGTCCATCTAGCTCATGCACTCTCCAACTAATTTCTGCTTTCCTTTCCTCAGCCCTACCAAACACCTCTTTATTCCAAATCTTAATTCTAGCTTTCAACAGTTGCAGTTTCTTGTAAAATCTATACCCCTTCCAATTGAACTCCACTTGGTCCTCTTCCCACCATTCTTTCACCTTAGCTAAGAACTCATGATGAAGGAACCACATGTTTTCAAATCTAAAAGGGCAAGGGCCTCCTCCCACTCTTTCTTGTGATAACTTGATTGGGCGTGGTATGATATAGGTCTCGACAATGCTGTGACACCTAAATTCCCCCCCCCCCATTCCGCTTCTCAATCCGCTATGAAGAGGAATCTATCTAGGTTGCAACAGTTAGAGATCTCTTGGAAGTTTGACCAAGTAAAATTTGCTTGCTCAAGAGGAAGGTCCCGTAATTTAAAGTGTTCTACAAAGAGATTAAATTTCCTTGTACTAGACATAATCCTATGACTTGGGTTATTAGTTTCACTCAAGAATCTTATTACATTGAAGTCCCCACCCAGACACCATGGGCCATCCCACAATCCCCTAATGGTTGTTAGTTCTTCCCAAAACCCCTCCCTTTCACTATATGAGGTAGGACCTTAAACAACAGTTAACAAATAACACTCATGCCCACCCATCTTCTTGACTCTTCAATTTAATGGACATTGAGTAGTTCTTAATTAATTCTTGATCACACTCCTAGTCTTCATTCTTTTTTTTTATCAGCAAAAAGATTTTATTAAAATAGAGAAATATTGAAATACAATAGTTATAGGTTGCAGAAAGCATTAACCCAATCTGCAAACACTACAAACCATTTACAGTTCTGCCCAGTACAAGGTAGATCTATTTGCCCCTTGTTTTGCTAGGGTGTCCACCAACCCATTTGCAGTCCTTTTGACCCAACCAAACTGAATGTTGAACCTCCTTGCAATTATGTCAATTTCTCTGTATATAAATTTGAGCTTCCAAGGTGCTGATGTAATGTTTTTAGCCCAAGAAATGACCAGCAGTGAGTCTCCTTCCATTTCTAAATCTGTTGTACCAATCTGCTCAGCCCAAGAAATGCACAACCTATCTTCTTCACAAGGGAATCTCCACAGACATTTCCCTAGGAGGGCCTTGTTTTTCTGTAAAATATTCCCAATACCTAGGCCACCTTACTCCTTAGGTTTACAGACTTGCTCCCACTTCACTAAATGATCCCTCTTTTCATCACCAGGTTCCCACAAGAAATCCCTCATTATCTTCTCCAACTTCCTCGCTATTTTCACTGGGTCTTAAAAGTGGAGAGGAAATAGGTGGGCAGGTTTGCTAGGGTGGATTTTATCAAGGTGATTCTTCCCCCCAAGGAAATATAATTTCTCTTCCACATTGCCAACTTCTTTGTGAATCTCTCTAAAATTGGCGTTTTTGGGTTTCCCCCCAAAGGCATACCTAGGTATTCTAAAGGCCAGCTTTTCACTTCACAGCCTAACAAATTTGCCATGGCTTGGATGTCCCCCTCCCCTGTGTTTATTCCAACTACCAGCTTTTTCCCCAATTTACTTTTAGTTTGGAGGACTGTTGAACTTGCCCCCCAAAATTTTCAAATTCATCACAACTCTCACAGAAAATGATTATATCATCTGCAAATTGCAAGTGAGACACCACCACTTCTGAACTACCAATCCTCTAGCCTTTAAACTGATTTTCTTGGTTAGCCTTAATGATTTGTCTATTCAAAACCTCAGCCACAATAGTAAATAAGAATGGTGATAAGGGATCACCCTGTCTCAGTCCTCTTTTAGCCGGGAAGAAATCCTTTGTGACCCCATTTACCAGAATAGAGAAGTGTGCCGAGCTAATACATTCTTTGATCCATAGTCTCCATCTTTCACCTAAACCCATCTTTTCCATGAGATGCAACAAGAAGGACCAATCCACCATATCATAAGATTTTTCTAGATCCAATTTACAAACCAAACCTTTGCCACCTTGTTTTTTTTTAGCTTCCACACATTCATTTGCCACTAAGATTTGATCCACTATTTGTCTCCCTTCTACAAAAGCTCCTTGGTTTTGTGAAATAACAAATGGCAAGACTGTCTTCAACAGACCAGCTAGAACTTTAGCAATGACCTTGTACATGCTACCCACAAGACTTATCGGTTTGTACTCCTTAGGGGTTTTGGCTTCTCTTTTGGCACTAGAGCAATAAGGGTTGCATTTGCTCCTGGAGAGAGTTTCCCTTTTTTATAGAACTCAACAAAGACATCCATTAAATCATCCTTCAGGATTTTCCAACAATCTTGATAGAAAACCATTGAAAAACCATCCGGGCCCGAAGCTTTTGATCTACCCATCGAGAAAATTGCTTCATGGACTCCCTCTACACTGAAGGCTCTTTCTAAGAGGGCAGCTTCAGTTTTTGGCACTCTATCCCACTGTAATTCTCCCAAATCCAAATTGCTTTCAAAAGAGGATCCCAGGATTGACTTGAAATGATCCACAAAGCACCTTTCAATTTCCTCCTTTGAGTTTATTACTCTTCCCTCCACCTCAATACTGGAGATTTGGTTTTTCCTTCTCCCATTTGCTAGGGAGTGGAAAAATCTAGTGTTTCCATCCCCCTCCAAGCCATTTACACCTTGATTTTTGTCTCCAAGAAATTTCTTCTTTCCTTAGGATCTCCCCTAGTTGCACTTTTAAGTTCCATCTTTCGGCTCTATCCTCCGACCCACATTCTTTATTGGCTTCCTTTTGATCCAACTCCTCTATTTTCCTAGCTAAATCCTCCTTTAAGACCTCAAGATTTCCAAATTCCTCTTTGTTCCACTCCTTGATCTTTTCCTTCAATCTTTTCAACTTCTTGGAGAATCACACCACCTTCTCTCTAGCCCTTATTCCACCTTCTAACCACCAATCTTTTACCTTTTGCAAAAAGTTTGGAACTTCCAGCCACATATTCTCAAATCTAAAAGGTGTGGGGCCTCCAATAAGGTTTTCTTGGTAGAGGCTTAGAGGGCAATGGTCCAAGGTTACTCTAGGGAGGGCTTTTGGTGTTAAGTTTCCCCACAACTCCTCCCAATCAAATGAGAAAAGAAACCTATCCAGTTTTGAGCAAACTTGACTTTCCTGAGGATTTGACCAGGTGAAGGAGGCTTGCAACAAGGTAGGTTCTCTCATATCTAGGGATTCAATCAAGGAGTTGAAATGTCTCATACTTGTTATGGTCTGATTGGGATTGTTTGTCTCACTTGTGTACCTTATCACATTGAAATCCCCTCCCAAACACCATGGACCATCCCATAGCCCCTAATTGCGGCTAACTCTCCCCAAAATGTATCCCTCTCTCTATATGAGTCCGGGCCATACATATTAGTCAGCACCCACATCCTTCCATAAATCATCTTCTTGGCTTTTATTGATACCAAGTATTGTCCTATCAACTCCTCCTGACAATCAACTTCCTTATTCTTCCAAATTGTAAGGATACCACCCGAAGCACCCCAAGATGGGGCAAAGGACCAACATAGACCCCTGCTACTCCAGATACTTCTTATCCATCTTCCATCCAAATCCAAAAGTTTTGTTTCCTGGAGCATAACCACTACCCGGTCTCTCCTTTTATAACACATTCTTGATGATTTTCCTTTTCTTTGCACTCCCTAATCCTCTTACATTCCAACAAAGAATCTTCATCCCACTTTTTGTCTAACCCATTCCCTATTACCCAATCCTAGTCTTCTTTTTTTTCCCTCTTCCTGTTTACAGATTTCTCATAGGATACTCCACAGACTAGTTTTTCCACCTCGTTCATTCTTCTTTTTCTTTTTTTCTCATCTCCTATCTCCTTTCTAAGATAGGCCTTCCCTTTGGTGAACTTTCCTCTAGCTTATTTTTGTTCCTACCCTTTTAATTTGGGTGGCTCTCTGCATTCATCATTTTTCTCACCTAATCCACTAAGTTCCTTCCCCTTTTCTTCTATACTCAGTCCTAGTCTTCATTCGTCCACAATGTAATAATTCCCCTTGAAGCTCCCCAAGATTGTGAAAAGGCCCACCTTAGATATATTATTGACCAAATGCTCGTCACCCATTTCTTGTCCACTTCAGACAAATTTATTTCTTGGATTAGGACTACATTCGGCTTTTCTCTCCTCAAGGACCTCAACAAATCTCTGATCACTCGTCTTTTCTTTGAATTCCACAAACCTCTTACATTCCATCTTATTATCTTCATGGACAACAATTTAGGTCCCACCTTCTTTACTCCTTTTTCCTAACCTTCCTACTGTCACTACCTTTATCATAAGCCACCTCACATTTTAGTTTCTCCATTTTTTTCTTCCTCTTCTTGCATAGCTCTCCTACCTTCTTACTAGACTCTTCCAACTTGTCCTTCCCTTCTTTCCTACCTCGCTCGCTCTTCTTCTTTTCCTATGTCTTTTTGTTTTTCCACTACACACACTTTTCTCCCCTGTTCTAGGATTTGGATTATCCCCCTCCTCATCCCTTACCTTCTGCTTGCTCAATTCCTCTTCCACTCGAATTCTAAATAATTCCAGAATAAGCTCCCAAATTGTCCCCCAATTATCTCTCTTCTACTTCAGAATTTATCTCACCCACTATCTCTGTCATTTGCACCGACTCATTTGAATTGGCAGACTTCACAGCTGGGCTGGATTCACCTATAGGAAAAACACACAAAGGACTAAAGGAACTAGGGGCGGAGATCCAAACTCTATATGCCCATCCTTCTAAGAAGACTGCTAATGATCATGGGATGAGTTCCAGTTTTGCTCCAATTACTCTAATGCTTGTCGCTCCTAGATATAAGCCATCAAAGCATAACATTTCTCCTCCACACAATTTTGTGATTCTCCTGAACACTTCAACTGACCAAAGGAAGGGTAGAACTAAAACCATCAACTCAATGCATGTTGTGTGTTCCACTAATCTTTCGTTACAAATTGGTGACCACTTCTCTATCACCACCAAACCCTGTTTTGTAACTACCGAGATAGTTGCAAAAATCCTGTGCAATCCCTTTTCCTGACACCACAGCCTTCTTCTCATTGAAAGGGTAGATCTGCACCGACTTTGAAGTCTTCAACAGTAATTGAATCACTTCCCTTAAGCTCTTACTATCTATAACTTATTTATTTACCGAGAGTACTAGTTTATTCTCCCAGTCTTCTTTTGGTTTGTACCCACAGACTCATTGAGCCTAATCCAGCATCAAGTTGTACATCTACTTCAGTAGGATCTTTCTCCTCTTCTAACACCACTTTCTCTACCCCTGCCTGCCTCTCTTGGGATTGCTTCTTGCTTTCTTGAGCATCTTTTGAGCCACTCTGCTTTTCAGATACTGCCACCAAAAACTCCTATAGCGCTTGTGCTATTCTATCCAACCCCAAGGCCCTCCCACCTTCAGGAAGGCAAGTATATTGCTTCAGTCCTACATAGAATTCCTGTATTCCAACAAATCCCCCATTTCTATTCCCCCTTTCTTTCCGCACAATACTTTCAGCCCTCACCCTCGAGGTAGCATTATTTCCATTCGCTTTCTTTCATTGTCCTCTTAGCTCCATCAATAACTCATCAGAACCAGGGCACTGCCTTCCTTCAAGTATCAAAGAAGCTCTCCTCAGTTCAACAATCTTCAGAGATAGCCTTCTTCTAGTCCAAACTTCTTCCAAGATGAATGTTTTTGCCTCCACCTTCAGAACCTTCTTCCATCTTCTCACTGAATCGAACTCCCCATCTTCCCGAGATGCCTTCATTTAGATTAATCTCAACAGAACTTCAGACTATCTTCCTTCTTCTGTTTATATGGAAATGATGTCATTTAAATTTAAAAAATAAATTTGAGCTTAATGAAGTTAATTAATAATGGGAGTAGAGTCAACGGGCATTAATTACAGGATAGAATTAATGGGAGTTGATTGAATATAAAATTGTAAAGAAACCGATACTGTAGCAATAACTGAGTGTATCAGCTGAAACATCACTGAAACCATGGATGTATTGGGTGATGATATGGATACAGGTTAAATGGCACCAAAACTGGTTATTTCACAGCACCGCATGCAAACAACCCCAAAATCTGATTAAACCTAGGCTACTTCCAAATTTCAACATGTTCCACTTATTCAAGCTCATCTACCTTTTTTTATAAAACATAATGAAACATCAAAGTATCTCTGCCAGGTACAGCTGAAATGAAATGCATGGCAATATATGAAAACCAATCAAAAATCAAAAATAGCAGTTCATTGCATCAGTTCTTTGTTGATCAAAACCTTACAGTTTTAGATTAAAATCCAGATGATCCTTATAAAATTGAAATCAAGAAAATGCAACCTAACAAAGACCTAGGGATCTATCAGGGTCATACACTAAATTATTGGGCCAATCATACCACGAATAATAGCAAGTAATTCTAGAAAATTAATAGCTACATATGCCTTTTTATTGATAGCTGCCATTTTCCTTATTAATTTATGAAAAGAATGACTATATCACTGTACAATAAGTATCCCACTGTTTTAGGCTGGGGCTGTATTATGGGCCCGCGCGTAGGATCTCGTCACGGGTCAGAACACGGGGAGAACCTCTAGCTTCCCCTTGCGCCTTCCCTTGCGTGCAGACCCTATTGTAGAAAACCAAATGGGTGATTTGTCCAAGAGACCACCCGAACTCTCCTCACTCTTCTCTTGACTGCAAACTGAATACTTTATTCCCTAATCACAGCTCCTTAAATAGGAGATTACAAGAGGAGACTCCTTACTCCATTTGACTAAGCTAGGACAATCCAACTTTAAATCAAACTCCTACTTCTAACAGAGTTCTAACAGAACTCAGTTCCTATCTCTAATAGATAAGTAAGAACAGAACTCCTACTTCTAACAGACTTCTAACAGAACTCAGTTCCTATCTCTAATAGATAAGTAAGAACAGAACTAGATAAGTAAGAACAGAACTAGAATAAGTAAACTATTGGCAAGCTGGCAAGGAGAGCTGACGTGGCAAGATAAGCTGCTGTGTTGGCCCCCCTCACTGCTGCTACTAGCGGCGGTAATTCTTCCCACGAATGCATCCACAACAGACTGCTACCTAACCAATGGACCTTTCCTGCTAATTTACATTAACATTAATTCTCCCTAGAAATGATCCCTCAAAAGAATTATTTTCTCTTGACTCCTTGTTTAGCCAATACATCTGCCATGTAATTACATGATATTTGAACCCAGGTGAATCCAGCTCCCACCTCCCTAGCTAGATGTCTGCTTTTCTCTAAATATATGTCTATATTTCCATGGCCCTGACTGGTTCATGTTTCAATAGCTGAACTATGAACCATCAACCTAGTTAAACCAGAACTAGGACTTTGTTGGCATAAAATATAGACATTCTGAATATGATTAACTCTCTGTATGACAAAGCACCACTCTACCTACTAGGCTAACGATGTCTTGATGAAAACTAAACAGAAAACTAACCCCCTATCAAATCAAGCATAGTAACTAAATTTTTGTGTTAGTTTCTTAATAGATATAAAAAAACTGCCCACCTATTTGGGTTGTAATTACTAGTATTTTGAATCAAATCAATCAATCATTTTTCATCATGCAAGCTTCCCAAGTTCCCATAACCAATTCACAATACAGAATTTTCTTGTTCTATTTTGTTTCCCTTTTTATCAATATTTTCTATGTCATAATTATAGTTATGTTTATATTTATTTAATGAATAGAAATGGAAATCAATAAAACTAACCTAAATATGATTGAACTATGGTTTAATAAAATTAAGCAAAATATAGGCCCAACCATTAATCTGTTTTTTAAAGCATTGCTTAAATTTTTTTAGGTTTATTTATTTCTTTACTTTCTGGTGAGGAAGGGGGTAGAAAATGAGAAAACAAGGATCAAGTTTAAGAAATGACATTAGTTTGAACAACTTGTAGAAAGACAAACAACAATCACTATAATATACCAGAGCTATATGCTTCAAGCTAAAGCTGACAAGGCACATACATAAGACAACTAAAAATTTCATAAGCACATATAAAATAAATAGAATATCAAAGCACTGTCAAGAGAACAAACCATATTTTTGTAAAGCAAGAATTAGAAAAATTATAATTGCATCACTTACATTTTTATCAGAAAATTTGGTTTCTGGAATAGATGATAGAGAAAAAAGAAAAACCAACATTTTGATGGGTGAAATGCAAATTCTAACCACAAAATGTAAGCTACTACTCACCGGAACGACAGAGTAAAACCCATTAGGAATAATTCCAGAAATCATTCCAGTCATCCAGAGAATTTGTGAAGCTGCCTGGGATGTCAACTCATCTCCCCCATGGTTGCTATTTGGTTCTTTTGTGTTCAGGTTCTCTTCTTGAGTGGACAGAGAAACTGATTGAAATTTTTCTATAAAACCTGAGGGCCAACAAGTAGCATTAGAAGGCCCAGATTCTTCCAGCCCTGCATATTCTCGTGTCTCCTCCATCTCCTTGAAGATTTGCAATGTAAAACCATCTCGCCCCACCTCTCACCCCATTAAGAAGATTCTATGTCTACAAGGAATACTTAGATGACAGAAAACAGGATGACAAACTTCTTGTATATGACTTGCTTGATCCAAAGCTCATATGAACTGCAAAATAGAGCACAATGATTTTAGTTGAAACTTTTATGAAACATTTGGGTACAAATTTTATGCTGAAAATATGTGAACATATTTATATTCCTTAGGTTGGGTTTCTGGAACTCAACCATTAAAAGAAACGGATATCAAAGGTGTCCAGTGGTGGGACAAAAACACTATCGTCACAAGAACAAAAGTACCTCAGAATCAAGGGTTGCTTCTGAACCAGAGATTTTGGGTGGTAAGGATTGAATTCCCTAATTCCCTTTTTTCCTTTTCTTTCATTCTGTAACTGCATAGATACCACATTTTCAGGCATTAACTTTTTTCTATTTTTGTACATTTAGATTAAAACCCGACAAACCTACCATTGAGATCCTAAAGGTGTAAAGCGACAATAATAATACAACTAAAAGTGTGTAAGACATTAGGATCATGACAAGATATCTAATGAAGCCCCACCTGAAAGACTGATCAATTTTTTTTCCCACGATATGCACCAGTGTGAAAAACATAATTCCAGCCTGTGGAGATGCACGAATGAAATTATTAGGACCCTATCAAAAACAGGGCAACCATCTTTAGTGTAACAGAAAAGCATGCAATCTTGCCTAAAATGGAACTTCCTTACCACAAAAGCAAGGGTGAGGATATTGAATAACTACCAGAAAAAATTTGGCATATACACATGCAGAAATTTCAGTTACAAGTAAATTTCATTGTTTGGCCAACACATAGAACAGAGAGAAGGTTCCAAAAATCTCTCATAAAACCAAAGTAGAAAATTAACAAAATAAAGCAGTACTGCAGTAGAGAGGAGAAACCATATTACAAGATATTTTACTCCCAAATTACAAGTCTATATTTCCATGGGCCCATGCTGTTGTGATTGAACCATTTTATAATTACATGGAAGTCAATTCACCATGAGATTTCCATAATGGAGAAAATTAGTCAATCTCATTCCATGTAGAATAGCCATCAATTATACTCATGTATCCACCAAAGCCAATGGGTCCAGCAATTCTTCCCTTTTTTATTGTTAACAAGCTTATTAAGGGAAAAGAGCGGACAACCAAGATATGAAGAAATAACACAATATGTATGGCATCTCATCCTCAATTCGTAAAAGTAATTGGATGCTACGCTGATAGTCTGCAAATGAACTACATGAAGACAATAGTAGAACAGCATTAAATTTTTTTAATTGGATCAGCAGAGCAACATCAAATGTTGTGGGAGTCCTATGCAGTGAGATGTACAGCAATATGTACAAATAGTTGTACACAAATTAATAAAACTTCACAGTTAACAATCAAAAAAAAAAATATTACATCACGTAAGGGCAACAGTCTATTCTTGGTTGTCGGTGCAAAAACTCTTTTGGGGATCTGATGTCCCTCAGTACTCCTTTTTCTCTCATGGAAGTTTTGTTCTACAAAAGATGAATTTTTTTATCAGCAAAAGAGAATTTAGCTTTGATTAAATTGAAAAACAGATTGGGTATGATGAGTTGAGCCTATGATCATGTTAATTGGTCTTTTCTAGATTACATGTTAGCTAGAATGAACCTTGGTCAAAAATGGAAAAACTGGATGAAAGTTTCTAGATTACATGCTGACTAGTTGGGTATAACTGGGTTTTCCCGAAACATATTGGAGATTTCTTTAGACAATGGCAAGGAAGAGGATTAGGTAAATGGGGAAGAATATACTGGCACACAGTAGCTCAAGCAGTCTTGTGGGGAGTTTCGGAAGAAAGAAACAGCCGTTTGTTTGACAATAAAAGCTAGAACCTTTGAAGACCTAATTTCTCATATAATTTATTTGTGCAATTTGTGGGTGTTCAATTCGGAGAGTTTCAAAGGAATATCCATGAATACTCTTCAGCAGAAAGTGGTGGAATTGCTATTCTCCTCTCCCAGTCCTGCAAGAGAGAGAAGGAAGCGACCTTATACTTTGATTGAAGTGCAACTGGCAAACCAGGAACAGCAGGAATTGGTGATGTGTTTAAGAGAAGGGATGGCCACCCTATGTGAGCTTTTAGCAGACCAATTGGGGTTGCAGACTCCACAAAGGAAGAAATTTTAGCTGCTTTAACGAGACTCCGTATCACGAGGGATCTAGGCTTGACTGATCTAACAATCAAAGGAGGTTCCAGCAACACGATAAAGCAATTGGGGGAGAAAGGAGGACCTTGGAGACTGGCCCACTACTTAAATGAGGCTAGAGATCTGCTAAATTCCTTGTCTGTAAACATTTTCTGGATTCCTGGGGAATTAAATTCTGTAGCTGATAGTTTGGCTGAATCCAGTACACAGGGATTTTTTGTACAGTGACAGAAATCAAGGATCTAAATTTCGCAACGTATTGGCCCATACCGTATCGGGGGCTTTCCGATATGCCCCTACAGGGGGAGTTTTGGGTCAGACCCTGGTTCTGGGGCTAGAGGAAAAAAAAAAACTAAGAAAAAGGGGAAGTGAACCATGATACAGGCCGATACGCCGGTAGGGGCGTATCGGCCTGTATCGATATTTTGAACCTTGACAGAAATATACCCTTGTAACCTGTGTGTAACCTGATTGTACATCATCTCATATACTCTCTTTTCTTTCTTAATCCAGTTGACCTTTTTTTCTCAAAAAAAAATAAAAAAAGTTTGTGTCACCACTCCCAATTTTTCAATCCTTATTAATGGATCAGCCAAAGGTAGTTTCAGGAGTTTGAGAGGGCTGAGACAAAACCCTTTAAAGTCCACTAGTCCGTCCCTTCTCTTGCAGTTGCAATTTTCAGGTATGCCTACCCAATCCCCCTTCCTCCCTTCTTCCAGTTCTCTCCTTCTCTTGAAGCCATCTCTGGTCCTACTTTCCCCACTTTCACTTGTGCAAATACAGGTCTTGGTGAAAGTGTTGCCCCCCACTCAACTCAGAGAAGCCTCAGAAAACTTTGGTTCGGAGACTCATCCACAGTCAAAAGAAGACCCCCCAGGAAGTGACACAGATAGAAGGGCACAAGGGTTAGGAGTCTCAGTGGTGGATAATAATGGTAGAAAAATGGAAGACAAGAGAGTTTCTGTCAGAGGAAGGAAGTAACCATCACCCTCAGTCAATGAGGGAATTAAGGAAACTGAAAAGTGACTTGAAATGGAAAGAAGAGGTGCTAGAGAATACACTAAGAAAAAGAACTCAAGGGAAGACAACTCAAGATGCTCAATGAAGATTCTGTCTTGGAACGTTGGAGGTCTAGGAGAAAAGGAGACACTCAAAAAAAAAGCCTGGTCAAAGAGACGCTGTTGAGAGAAAGCCAAGAGATACAAGAGACCAAGAATGATAACGTAAACAGATAGTTTAATTCTTGGGAAGCCAAGTGGCCCTGGATTGCTTTGAATGGATCTTCTGGAGGTTTAATTATAATTTGGGATGAGAAATATGTTTCTGGTCTGGAAGTTGATAGAGGATCCAAGGACCTGGGCAAGGAGCAAGGCACATCAAGCGAACCAGGCGTGCGCCTAGGACCTGGGTGAGGCGCATAGCCCAAAATGCACAGCTCCTGTGCGCCTAGGCACGCCTGAGGCGCGCCTTTTAAATCACTGCCCTGGCCCTGACAGGTTCTCCTCAGACTTTTATAATGGATGTTGGCAAATAGTGAAAGGGGAATTGTTAGAGGTTTTTGAAGACTTTTTTAGATCAACCATCATCAACAAGGCACTAATTCCACTTTCATTAAGCCCATCCCCAAAAAGACTAGCTCTCTTGGAGCGAGGGATTTTCGCCCAGTTAGTCTTCTAGGTAGCTTGTATAAGATTTTTTTTAGATCAGTAGCTTGTATAAGATTATAGCAAAGGTGTCGGACAACCAGTTGAAAAAGGTAATCAATGAGGTGGTTGCTTCCATTCAGAGTGCTGAAAGGTTTTGGTAACACTTAGATTAGATGGATGAAAGGGTGCATTAGATCAGCTTGGTTCTCCATTCTCATCAACAGGGAACCCAAAGACTTTTTCAAGGCCTCAAGGGGCTTGCGGAAAAGCTGCCCCCCTCCCCCCCTCCCTTGCTTTTCACCCTAGTGGCTGACATCCTTGATGCCCTCATGAAGAAGTTTGTAACTCTGGACTTATTCAAAGGCATTCTGGTTGGTTGGGATAACATTCACAATACTCACCTCTAATATACAGATGACACAATTTTCTTTATTTTAGAGAAGAGCAGCATCATTAGTATCCACAACCAACAACAAGAGCTGATAGAGCTTCAAGTAACTCTGGGCTATAAGTCCGAAGTTTGACCAATCAATTATTTAAGACTCCCTCTAGGTGGAAATGCAAGTGCCCCATTGAGAAGTGTGATAGAAGACTGGAAGTTTGGAAAATAAACTATACCTCTAGAAGGGGTAGGATTACCCTAATCAAGGCAACTCTTTCTAACCTTCCAACTTATTACCTCTCAGTGTTTAAAGTTCCAACCAAAGTGAGTAATCACATAGAAAAGCTTCAGCGCAACTTAATCTGGGATGGAGGGGGAGGAAAAAGGAATCAGCTGGTAAATTGGAAGACAGTGCTAAGTCGAAGAAAGGAGGTCTGGATCTTGGTCACATATCATAGAAACAGGGCTCTACTAGGGGAGTGGATTTAGAGATTTAAGACTGATCAGAAGTCAAATTTAGACTTCAGTGGTTCAAAGCAAATATGGAAGATATTGTCTTGACAGGAGCAGCACTCAACCTTTACCGAACTACTCTCTTGCTAACCCTTGGAAAGGTATCCTTCTCACTGAAAACACCTTCAATACCTTCATTAGATATAGATTGGATACTAGTAATCAAATAAGATTTTGGACTGATCTCTAGTGGGACAATAAACCCCTATGAATCTCCTTCCCCTCTCTTTTCTCTCTGGTCAGAGATAAACATGCTCTTGTCTATTCAACCATCCTAAGGACCAACTACCACATTTCATACAACTTCAACTTCCATAGAGGCTTAATCAGATTCTGAAATCTTGGGCATTTCCCGTTTGCTCTTCGTAATTTCAGAAGTTTTCTTGTCCCCTTCATCTCAAGACAAGCTAGTTTGGTCCCTCACCCCTTCTGGTCAGTTTTCCTCCAGCTCCTATTTTCACAAGATTATAGCTGATCCCTCCTCACCCCCCAGCTTTCCCGTATAAAAGGATTTGATTCTCATCTGTCCCCCCAAGAGTTGCATTCTTCATTTGGGAGGCTGCTTGTGGCAAATTAAACATCTATGATGTCTTGCAAAAGAAGCTCTTGGGAAAAGGATTCATCTTTCCCCATGTTTGTGTCTTGTGCTTTGTGGATGGAGAATCGATTGGACACCTATTAACTGTTGTTTTGCTAGAAATCTGTGGCAAATTTTCCTGGATTCAAGTTATCTTTTATTCAAAAACAAAAAAGTGACCCATCATTACCCTTGATTTTCCTAATTGTAATGGAGGGCCAAAGAAAAATGGCAGCCAGAGCAACTGAGTTGGGACTGTAAGGCTTTGAGGCTAGTAACAATGGCACTTTGTCACAGTTTTCTGACAATATGCTTTCTTTTGTGACACCACCACGAACCAGGTTCTCAACACAAGGTACTTCTTATGCTGATTTGAAGTGGTATCTGGTTGAAAACTAATTCATCTAAGAGGCAGATGATGAAAGTTTGGAAACTCCTAATTTACAAAATTTGGACAATGTGTTGGGATGGAAAACAGGTAGACATCCTTTAAAAAGCATTTGGACCCTGATTCTAGAAGGGGTAGACAGGAAATCGGCATCTTAGGTGGCTAGATATCTTTCCGAAAGAGAAAATGGGACTCAAGTTAAGAGTGAGCTTTCTATCCTTCCAGCTTATTATATGCCCTTATTTCCAATACCCTCTGAGGTGGGCCAGGTGGCAACAAAAATAGAAAAAAGAATGAGGGAATTTTTGCAGCTAGGGTGAAAGGACTCCTCAAAATTTGGTGAACTGGGAAGAGATTTGCAAACCTCTAGCTCATGGAGAGCTGGGAATTAGGAAGGTAAAAATGTTTAACCTAGCACTATTGGGGAGAAGGTATTGGGGATTCTCCACTGAACTGCATGAGCTATGGAGGAAAACAATTGTAGAGAAGTATGGCTTTACTGCCAATGGCTGGGATGCAAGTGACTCTATCTCTCAAATGGCTGTGGTGGCTGGAAAGGTAATTACAATGCCTACCTTCATCAAAGCAATTACAAGCAAGGTGGGCATTGGAAACAGGCTGCAGTTTTGACTGGATCCATGGTGTTGTGACAATCCTTTAGAAGAGAAATATCCTTTCATCTTTTATGTGGCTGAAAACAAACAGGCCTCTGTTACTGATTATTATGAACTGGAAGGTGGCAGAACCATCTGGTCTCCTATTTTTAGGAGAAAATCCATGACTGGGAGTTGGAACAGGTGACAGAACTCCTTTACTTCAGAACCAACAGCTAGATTTGCAATCTGAGGACTGAAGAATCTAGAGGTGGGAAAACTCAGGCAAATTTTCAGTCAAGACTTCCTATAATAGTCTTCTTGAATCTTGAGGAACCCCAGCAGCAACTTCCTTACAAAGCCATATTGGGTAGTGATCCCCCCTGAAAATCAAATTTTTCTCTTGGGTGGCAGCTAAGGAGAAGTATCTCACAAAACAAATGCTGTTGAGAAAGGGTTTCACCATGGCAGACTTGCCATGCCCTCTTTGCAAATTGGCAAGAGTCTTCAAACTACCTACTTATTCTTTGCAGATTCACTACAATGGTTTGGTACCACTTCCTCAAGGCAATTCACCTAAACTGGTGCATTCGGGATTGATTGGGGGGTTACTCTACAGGGGTTTATAGTAGATAAGTAAATTTTCCCAATATATTCTCCTCTCAGAATTAGTAAAATATTACCTTACCCTCTTCTAGGGCTGTTCACAAAATAATGTAAACCAACCAAATTGGTCCGACTCAACCCGAAATGGTCAGTTTTATAAATTTTTTGGTCAGTTTCAGTTTAAATAAGAGTAGAAACCATTAACTCGGTTCAGCTGTCGGTTATGTCTTTGTAACCCGAGCTAAAACCGACCCGGCCTATAACATAAATTAGTGAAGGATTTGGGATAATGGCAACTTATGGTGCTGCTACATATCCCATAAAAACTTGGGTCCCTAGATTATCTTTATGCTTTTTTACTTTTTATTACATGAATGATGCCTTGTGTCAGCCGCTTGCCCATTGTCAGTTCTCTGACGTCTCCCACAAAAAGCCAATAAGAAGTAAAATCATAAAACCTTCAAAATGTAAAAAATACTAAACCATTGTACATTAACAATATTATAACACATTGACATTTACCATCTTTTGATAACTTGCTTATGCTGACATGTAATCTGACCTATGACACATACATTGTGCAACTGTGCAAGAGAAGAGAAACAAATTATAGTAAAGTATAGAACCTGACATTGCCTCATGCAATCAGGGCCGGAGCCAGACAATGTTGGTTTGGTTTAATTCAAACCAATTAAACCGACCTTCAATGACATCCAAATGTTGTTCGGTTTTGATTAATTTCATTCCGGTTTCGGTTGGCATACAAGTCGACCCAATACAGTCCGTTCGGTTGACAAAAATAGGTGAAACCAAACTGACCCAACACTGACCCATGTAAAATTCAAAGAAAGGATCCCTTATAAGATCCAAATTGAAACACTTGGAGTTTGTGATCTGAATTGTTAATTGTGTCATAAACTGTAAGATTGTTCACAACTATTCATTTCTCAATTCAAACTCCTTAACCACTTACAAAGTGAGATTAAGTCGCATACTATAATTAGAACTAATGTATAAAAAATTTACATTTGAATTTGATCACTTTCCTTGAGAAGATAGCAGAAGGCCGTTCACAAATTAAGTGATTTTTCCCTTTATCTTTTTTAAATGTAAATAGAGTTTTTTATTAAACAAAAGAAAGGGGAAGGAGTACCAAAAAAGCAACTAAACCAAACATCCAGATATGAAAGGAAACAAAAGAAAAACTCCAATGAATCTCAAACATCGTAACAGAAAAAAAAAAAAAAAAACATTTCTTACGTGTATCAAATATGGAATTTCAAATTCCCAACAAGAAAAAGAAAAAGAATGATAACATAAAAAACTGGCAAACTGTAAACTTTTGGGTCTTATATCGGGACCAAACAGAAAAGTGGAACTTCAATCTTGCATTCAACCAAGCAGTGGTGCCAAAGTTCCCCTAAAAATATGGCTGTTTATCTCCTTAAACGCTCCAATAATCATGTCCAAACAATGTGACCTCAAGGGTCCAATACGCCAAATGCCAGCTAAAGTGTCCAAGCCTCCTGACCAAACAAATCCTATGTACAAAAGGAATACTAGATCAACCTGGAGGTCCTTACGGTGAAGATGAAGGTGATTGGTATTCTCACAATCTTCTCTGCATAAGATTAAATAAAATAAAATAAAAAATCCATATGATCCTTGTCCTTATAAGCATCCTAAATTCATCTTTCTACAGCAAAAATACCACTTCGGATGACACCAAATCTCTTCAAATGAAACTAGCCATGAGAAATGGAGACACTGAAGCACCAAGAAGGAATAACATCTCATCCAAAAGCAACTACCTTTTCCAAAACGCCCCATTTTTCTGTATTAAAGGGCAATTAATTTTCGAAAACAATCCTCTTCAGTGTCTAAAACAATCTCCCTCAAACAGTGAAAGAGAAATATACCATTTTTCAAGTATTCCCTATTTTTTTTCCTTTTTCTTTTTGTTCTGTGTGTGAGACAACTTTGCTTGCTTTTATCTAAAATTTGGCGTCTTAAACCCTTTTAGAATGGTCTGGCATCAAGCAAGCACCTAAAGACTTTAAAATGGCTACTCAAACAGCATTTTGTTCCCAAACAGAAGCTGGGCAAAAGCGACCTTGGAAAAGATCATAGAAACAAGAATTGCTGCATCCACCTATAACAGTCGAACAACTTCTCTAGCACCTACATTTTCAGTATACTGATAGAATTCCAGTTTCCCTTTTCTTCTGTATTGCATCATCTCAGCAACTGTCATATTCGGTAGCTTCCAATCTTTCAGTTCTCCAAAATCTCAAAATTAAAAAATTAAAAAAAAAATAGACAGAAAAATAATCCAAATAAATGTAAACTCAGATCAATTTGCAAAATTTCTACACAGCTACAAAATTCTTTACCATCCTCCACACTCTTCACAATCCACTTCAATGAACCACTAGCCTTCCAAGAAAATTCCGCCTCCACATTTCCTCCATATGTTAGAAACTCCGCAGAGCTCCAACCTCAGTTTCCAAATAACAACCACCCCCGAGCTAACCATAAATATCACAAAACATCGGAACACAACTCTCCTTAATGCCAAATTCCCAACCACATACCAAACAATCTAAATCATTACACTCCACAGCCGAATTTGCCCAGAAACCACAAAGGCACAAACCATAAAGAACAGAAAATCGACCAGAGAAGTAGCAAAAACGAAAACAAAAAACAAATGAACGAAATAGAGAAAACTCACCAGCAGATCCGAGCATTCCAGTCTTCGCCTTCTCCAAATCACGACATCTCAATCTCATTAGTTTTTCATAAACCCGGTTCCCCGACTGAATCCTAGCTCAGCCTTAGAAGCCATTACATGCAAATAATATTTCCAGAAAAAAAAAATTAAAAAGAAAAGAAAAAGAGAGCGTCCGAACAAAAGTGGAAAAATAAAAATGGAAACCAAAGAGATGAGAAGAGAGGAAAGGGCGGGTATTTATAGGAGACTGGTTCTTTCATCGATCCATATTCGATGTATTTCCTAAACGGGCCGAGCAGCAAATCCAATTCCAGTCGTTGTCGGTAGGAGAAAACTCCTCGTGTCTCACTCCTTGCCCACGTCACAAAATTTCCAACCAATTAAGCAATGATCAATCCAGCGCTCACTAATGGACCAACAGTCAAACAGTCAACGTCTAGTGAAGAACTCTAAACGACCGTCCAGAAAACCTATTATTTTTCAATTGGGAGGGCTTTTCTCTTTCACTATGGAGAATGGTTTCTGTTGGTGTGCTGTAGATGGAGGGAGCTAGAGATCGAAAGCGACGGGAGTTGGAATTGATGACTCAGCAATATCACGTGCTCCGTGTGGACGATCGGACGGTGAGGGCTTCACCCAATGTCTGACAGCCAGCTGTCAAGTGGGTGGCAAAGCAGCTTCCGCAATTTTCTTCCGCGCGTGAGCCCTTGCGCCCTTCCCTTTCTATTCTAAATCTTTTAAACCTAATTATTTCTGTTGAGCCAGGAAAGATGAAAAGACCAAAAAAGGCAGAGTAGAATAGAGGCCGCTGAACCAACAGCACGATGCCTTCACAGTTCAGAGTTCAGACTAGGTCATCCATCAGGTTCCTTGCTTGATTTGGAAAGTCAAATTTCTGATTTACTTGGTCAAACTCATCTAATTGAGGTTAATGGATGGTGATTGAGAAGATTGGTTGCATGCACACGTGGCACCCTTTGAGGCCGTTGGATTTGTGGAGGGGATGATCATTTGGTTATGGGTTGTAGAGGGGAATGAGTGGATGGTGGTACTTTTGCTGGATGTTGGCACTTTACCAGGCAAAATATTTGAGTAGGTCTGCAAATTTGCAAGGTTGCAGGTTTTGTCATGTTTGAATTTAAGGTGTTAGCTAGCACTTAGTAGCAATATGGGGTTATGCTGCGGCATTGAGGGTTGTGCAACACTGCAACTCTTGTTTAAGTAAGCAAAGCATGAATGTATGAATGGAATATGCAACACTGCAACTCTTGTTTAAGCAAGCAAAGCATATGAATACGAACGTATGAGTGGAGTGGAATGCAACCTTGATTTTTTTTAAGTGAAATTCATGAGTTATTTTTTTCTTCCTCCTTTGATACCTCATCGAGCAAAGTTTGGGCTCCACTTGTTTGCTAATGTGAATATGAAACAATGTCATTGACAATGTTTTCAAGAATCAAGAAGCCATCATATAAGCCGGGGCATTTTCTAATAATATAAATGGGTTTTGTTTTTGAAAACAATAACAACTGCCACCTCAGCAAAAATGTATTATTTTTATTAGGGAAAATTTATGATACTAGAAAAACTTTGACCAATCAAAGCACCCCATACATACATCTGAAAGTGTTTTATTTATGCATGAAATATGGGCACAACTCATCTAAATGAGCTCCCACATGTTCCCCTTACCATCCTCTACGCACGAGGCAAATTCTCACACCCGGAGACCTTGTCATGTGGCTTAACCAAACACTTTCCATGGACATGTTTTCTATTGACAGTTAAAGATGTGGATGGCTAAAATTATTTGAGGAAAGATCTCAACCACGGTTTAATGCCAAAAAAAGGAAGAAAAGAAAAAACCTCTCAAACATGGTGGGGTATAGAGCTAATAATGTGGATTAAAGAAATGAAGACAACCAATCCAAGGCATGAAGGTGTCAATTGATTTGATTGGCTGGTTAAGGGGCATTGGTTTGGCAGACGAGCTATCCTATTGTCTAGTTTTATAGAGTGAATAAAAAGAAGAAGAAATACATTATACATCTTAGGGTCCGCGCTTTATATTCAGAATCAGAATGGTTTCCCATTGTCTGTTTGGTTCAGACAATAATCAAAATAGGAATTGGAACCAGCTGGATTGAAATTTCATTCCCAAGAGAGGGAGGGGATAATGTCATTCCACCAGGAATGGGAATGAAATTTCAATTTCATCCAACCAAGTAGTTGGAATCAGAATGGGTTATTCTAATTCTAATTTTTTTTAATTCCAAACCCCTATTTTTACAAATCAAACAGGCCCTTAAATGGTCAGATGTATGTGTATGTGTGTGTATTTTATGGGATGGGATTAACAGGGGGATAGCCAGTTTCCCCAACCCTATTGACAGTGGGATGTGATTCCAAGTTTTATCTAGTTACAACCAGCCAAAGGAAGATAACCATATGAATGAGCTTGTTTGGATCCCATAATTAAAAGATGAAGAGGTGAAAAATGTGGGACAATTGAGACGCAATCCAAGCATCCAACTTTGCGACGTATTGATTCTTGGTCATCAAACGGTTCACAGATTCATCTTAGTCTCTAGGCAACTCAACTAGCAAACTCATGTCAATTTAAGATCTTTTTTTTTTTTTTATTGGCCCATCAAGAACTAACTCGATCATTCTATCCGGTCCAAAGCTTCGTTATCCTAACCTATCGCCCTTTCTGTCTCAACCGTGGTTAGCAAATTCACTATCATAGGTTTTTTTTAAGAGAATATCTTGAATACAAAGCAGGGTGTACATGAAGCCTATTGGTCATTCGATGAAGAACCTATAGTTATGCGAGCTTGATTCTTTGCCTCCCACATCACAAACCTTTTGAGTTGGGAATTATAAAAAAAAAATCTATGACGTGGGAAAAACAGAAGATCCGAAAGGCTTTGACCAATAATGAATTCTGATATGAAAACCCACTTTTATAATGTTAGATGATTGGTGGTAAGTTTTTTTAATTTTCTATGACTATAAAATCAGAAAATCATAATACAAAAAACCTTTAAAGAATAAACAAGTAAAGTATCATTAAAGTGATAACCAATAAGATGATGTTTATCAAAATTCATGGAGATATGACAAATTAACAAAGTTCTTCAGATACCATGTCCTATTTATGGGTCCAAATTGTACACAAATGTTTTCCTTTCCGTATGATGTAACTCTATCGTCATATGATCCACACTACAACCACAACCAGCTTAGAGAGTACCAAAATGTTGCAGAATTTTGCCATTGATATATATTCTCAAAATGTGGTATAGTCTTATTGATTTTTTGGGCAAATAATATATTTGATTAATTGACTGCAAAATGCATTGGTTGACAGAGTTGACAGAGATGACTGAATCATTCATCAAAAAAGAAAGAAGAAAAAGACAGAGACGATCGAATCTAAATTATGGAAAAATAATGTGGTATTAATATATATATTATAATCTCTCAACTTTGTTGAGCTTGGTTTTGCATTAATCATAGAACTTCCAAAGTACGATGGATGAAGTACCAACTTGTAATTTTCCTCGACATTATAAATAAACCAGTTGTTTAACTCAGTGGGATGGCTGCCAACTCAAGTTTCGCAGGCAGCTTGTCTCGGCATCCACCGTGCAGAGAACTTTTGTGTACGAATTGTAAGGATATGGCTTTGCCCACGTGAAATCCAGACGAAGCAATACACATGAATGCAACTGATTTTAATACTATAAGAAATTTCAGGCTGATGAGCACATACATCACGGCGTGGCTTGTGGTGACTGTCTCACCGCAGCATTGAATTGAATCAAGTGGTGCCAATTCTTTGGTTGACCCAAGTGACGGGCCCATCTGGTCTAAATAATGTTGACAGCAGCTGAGGTGGCAAATTTTTTATACACAAATCATATGTATCACTTGATATCTGAGTGTGAGACTAAGCAGGGCAGGATTTCAATAAAAATGTGAAAGACTGGTTTACTACTTTGATCATCAATCAAAAATAAAATCCAGACATAGTATTTCTAGTTGGTTTGTTTTCAAAATCGAGAAAAGTATTAAATAAATCGTTCATTGATAACTAGGCGCTATTAGATGTTCAATCGTTGGAAAAATTGTTAAAATGAAGATTCTCCCAATGATTGATATGCACATAAATCAAAACACACTTTTCTGTATCAATGCATACAAATGAATATGATGAGAAAAATGATGATTTGATGATGACATGACGACGTTTTAATAAACGCCTATCACAAAATGTTCATAGAACAAAATATACACTTAATTATCATTTTTGTTATTTTTAAAATTTAAAGCTCTTAGGTATGTAAAAAAAACCCACCATTGGTTGTTCATAATAAGGGTTCATTTATGGGAATAGGGGTCCGGAATCAAACCATTTCTATTCCAACTGTTTGGTTGGGTGGAATCAAAATTTCATTCCCATTCTTGGTGGAAAGTTATTCTCCCATTTAAGGGAATGACCATTCCCTCTCCCTCATTTGGGAATGAAAATCCATTCCAGCCAATTCTGATTCCAACCTGAACCAAATAAGGGGAATAGAGATCATTTCCCTTCTAATTCTAATTCAAACTATGAACCAAATGGACCCTAAGCCTCTTTGTATGATGGTCTGATGTAAGAGGGTGGTACACAATCCGACCAACCCAAGACTAAATGATTCAATCCATTTTATTAATGCTGAACATGCTAATAGAATAATCGAGGGATGAATATTCTAGAAACCAAAAAAAGTTAATTCTTGAATAAGAATAAACATTTACATAATAAGTGAACATTCTAAAAATGAATCCAATTAAGTGCATTCAATAATAGAAAACAGACATGCAATTTAAATGACAAAAGGGTAAATATGAACAACAAAACATGCTTTAAATGTGTGAAGAGAACATTCCAGAATAAGAGGGTAAAATGGAAAAAGCACAACTTAAAAAACTATTAGAATGAGCACCCAAACCCTATAAATATGTACTTCCCATTCATTTCAAGTGGCCTAGAAACCACACATGCTCTATCACCTTGATGTTGCCTATCTCTTCTTTCATCGACCAATCACTCCCTCTTATTAATGGAATTCTAGTTTCGGTGAACTATATTAGTTTGATCCCTTGTTAGAGGGTATGTGCGCGGCCCCTTTGGGGTCTACCCACTTCCTTTTCTTCTCTCTTTTCCCCTTTTTTCGGTCCAGTTAAACTTGTAATAATATTAGTAAAGAGAGCAGATGGAACTTATCGGTAATCGCTTTCCAAACCAAAGTGAAAATGATGTGAAGTTGTTGCAAGAACTTGAAACTGGGAATTACAAGAAGATGGAGGGTTGAGTCATGCCACTTGGTTACTCTCCTTAAAACCGTATTTGCCCTCTATGGTGCAACTGGTGATCGCAAACCGGTCGCCAAGATAAAATAACCCACAAGCCAATGATAGGTGTGCATTCGCTTTCCATATCTCTGTGAACCACAGAATATTGATGCTCATATTTCTCAGAGAAAACAGATAAGAGAATCGAAAATGATGTGTATACTGGGTCGACCAACACTCTTCTTATAAAGTGCTCTCAGACCCGAATGGACACAGATGTGTCCTTTCAAACAAGAGACTCTTTAGAACAGTGCACCTATTCGAAGAGACACGAGGAGGAAAAAGAAACAAAAAAAAAAAGAAAACATTTTAATTTGAAATTGAAAAGACTTAATTTAAAAAAAAAAAAAGAAAAAGTGTAATTCGGTTAAACAAAAAAAGATTTGTTGCATCGCGCGTACACGTACGCGCATATGCACTAGCGCCCATGCACACGTACATAGAATATCTATAGTCCTCTCCTCCTATGGGTGCCTACCCATAGAGGGAGAAAAAATACAAATATACTCCACTTCCACTCCTTTCCCAGGCAATGTGGGAGAAGGAGTCATTCAAGGGTGGGAAGCAGAAAGGACAAAAAAACAAAAGAGGGAGGAGAGAGATTCTTGTAAAATTGAATCTCCCTCCAACAATCCCCCACAAGATTCAAAATTACAAGAAGATCGAACAGTCTGAGCATAGCAGTGAAAAGAGTTTCATGGTGATGTCTTTTGGACTTCAATCAACACTTAAGTATGACAAGCTATATTACAGAGTATGGGTGGGGTCAGACTCCTTCAACATTTCCTCCTTATCATAACTAGCTATCCGGCCAACCAACTCAACTCACCAGTTCTTTATTGGTTCTTTTGTTTTGAAACATTTCAGCCTTGTTCCCCTCTTGGAATCGTGAGTGTTTTAGAGAGTTAGCCCTAGATCTCTCTTAGAAACGGCCACACTTCACACTCACTTAGGTCAGTTATTAGTGTGCACTGCTCACACTATTCCTAATGGATTAAAAGCCTCATGCTCAACCTCCTCAATCTATAGTGAACACTATCCTACCTCGGCATCTGAAATGGGACACAAATGATAGTGCTTTCCCAAGTCATCTAACGACTCGTTTTTACCCATTCAACTTAATTCTAAGGATCTCCTTTCACATAGGTTGGGTTTCCATCACTAATGACTCTGTAACGGGCTTCAGCCCCATTTCTATCGATGCCTCATAAACCACCTTAGAAGTTTGTGGTTTGGTTAACGAATCTGCAAGGTTATTTTCAAACTTTAAAAAATCCAGAGTGATTGTACCTTCACAGAGGTATTGTCTTACCAAGTTATGCCTTAAATGAATGTGCCTTCATTTATCGTTGTACATCTAATTCTTGGCTCTGGTTATTGCTGCTTGGCTATCACAATGGAGAGATATGGATGGAACCGGCTGCGGCCAAAGTGGTATATCTGCCAACGAGTTCCTTAACCACTCTTCCTTGGACCCCGCCAATTCTAGTGCAATGAACTCAACCTCCATTGTTGAACTTGTATTGCATGACTGCTTGACCGATTTCCACGATACTGCTCCTCCACCTACAATAACACATATCCACTGGTGGAAATACTATCATTTGAATTTGAAATCCAGTTCGCATCAACAAAGCCTTCTAAAATAAGAGGAAAACCTGAGTAATGTAAACCAAAGTTAATGGTTCCTTTTAAATATTTTAATTATCTTACTAAAGCTTCCCAATGTTCATTTCCATGATTATGAGTATGTTGACTTAATTTTTCCATAGCTATAGCTATGTCTGGTCTTGTACAGTTCATTAAGTAAGATACAGAACCAATTATACTTGCATACTCCTTTTGTGAAATAGGTTTTCCTACATGTTTCTTTAAGTGAATACTACAGTCAATAGGTTTTTTAACTGGTTTATAATCATAGTGTCCAAATTTCCTAAGAATGCTCTCTACATATTGTGATTGTGAGAAAATAAAACTTCCTTGTTCTTTATGAATTTTAATCCCCAAGATTACATCAACCTCACCCAAGCCCTTGGTATCAAATTTGGACATTAGAAATTGTTTTGTTTCTTTTAGAACCTCTAGACTAATTCCTATTATTAGCATATCATCAACATATAGACAGAACATGACTCTTGTATTATTTTCAAATTTGCTATAGACACATTTATCAGAATCATTTATACTATATTCATTAGTTACTAACACATTATCAAATTTTTCATGCCATTGTTTGGGAGCTTGTTTTTGTTAGACAGTGTATGCCCTTAGCTCCAATCAAAATGATGTACATTATGATATTTAATGTAAATGAATAAAATACATATTTGATTCATATTATTATGGTGTGTTTCTGTGTAATACCCTTAAACTGGACACTTATGAGACTCGTGTTAGTGTAGAATCTTCACAGTCATTGGATAGATCTGGGGAGATTTATCTTGCCAAGGCTGACACTGATGTGCCGCCAAGTTGGTTGGGGTGATTTGTCTCAGCTGCCAGGGTGAGACATGAGGTACATGCAGTGTGTGTTTTATTGAAACCCTAAACCAGACCAAAATTCTAGTGTTGCCCTGGACCTTGGAGATAGATGGGCAAAATTGGAATGCTACACCTGACCCCTAGACTCAATTATGATACTACACTAGGTGTCAGATTGGGTTGTCTTTGATATGTCAACCAGTGAGATCCTTAGAGGGGGTCAAAACCTGGGTATGTTGGGACAGTCTGAGAATTCATCTGAGTGGGTGATCATAGTGAGAAGATCAGCCCCTTTGTCGGACAAAGTGAATGATCGAAGATGCACTCTCTCTGATGGAAACTGATGGAGGGTGATTTGACCCGACCTCCTAAATAAGGGACACGTGAATATGACTCGACGTAAGTGACAGCTCAGCATGACAGCTTAGCCACAACTAGGCGCAATGAGCTCGCTGAAACCCTAGCAGAACAGCTTGCTATAGCCCACTACAGAACGGCTTGCTGCAACGCAGCTCGCTACAAAGGAGTTTGCTATAAGTGATTTCGCTACAAAGGAGCTCACTATTGAGTAACCTGGAGTCTTCGGGAAACTTCTTATTCGACAAGACCGTGCCTGTCAGACTGCTCCCATGTCTCTTGTCTAGCGGCGCAGCCCCTTCCAGTCCAGAGGACTGCGCCCACATCTCACGTCAGGCGGCATCGTGCACACCAACTCTGCATAACGTCTCTCAACTGACAAGACCATACTCTGCGACGGATACCTGCACCAATCAAATCAGCCTAGCGAATAACGACAGTAGCAAAGAATCAGAGGCAGTTACACCCGATTTGACAGAGCATTAATACATAAGGGCTCTAACGCCCTAGGAAAAAGGTAATCGAAAATTGTGCATCTTCACTCTTTGCCTTTATTTCTTCATAACTCTAAGCTCTCCACGTGTTCTAACTTAAGCACGGAGTGTTTCCGCCGGGCGAGCTCCCTGGGAATCCTTCATCTTCTTCTCCTTCTCAAGTGTTGTTCGTTGCTAGCTAGGAGTGAGGCCCCCGCCAGCTAGGAGTGACCAGATCGCGCTACATCATTTGGCGCCATCTCTGGGAATCGCTTCAAAAAGCCTCTCACCAAGAAACTTCAGTAAGACTTCAATGGTTTCCCCCAACAACGCCGGACGAAGTGCCGACCAAAACACCTCCGGGGAATGACTTCAGCTCCATACCGTCTGTATTCGCCAGTTCACTGTACCCCTCTCTGTGGACGGAGTCCCTACCCTGAGTGTGGCTCAGGTCATGGTGCTAGTAAATGCCCCACTCCCTCAGCCGGTAGAGGCGACCTTTGCAGAACCATCAGTTCTCCCGGTGGTTGAACAGAACCAGCTACAAAACTTGGTACATTGTGTGCTAGCTATGCAAGCTCAAATGCAGCAGGTCCACCAGCTTCAACTGTACCAACAGCAAATGCTTCACCACGTTTACCAACAGTACTACCAGCAGCAGTTTCCACCACTACCTTAGCATCAACAGCAAGTTCCACCTCGAACCCCGCTACGCAGCAGGCCCAGCCCCTCCGTCACAACGAGCATCTCCCCCGTCGAGGAGAGACCTCCTGAACTCAGATCCCTATCGAAAGGCAGGTCTCATCCCATGGTAGGAGGGAAAGACAAGTTACTCCCCCCACCTCGCAGCTTGTAGTCAAGTCGGGGGCCTCTCAGCCAGTCAGACCCGCATCACCTCGGCCTTCACAGTTTGAGATTCCGCTCGCCGAGAACCAGTTTGAGGTCCTGGTCACGGACTATAGACAAGGCCCTTCAGTTCACAGCCATCAGCAGCAATCCGAGCCCCTTCCTAGGCCCATCGAGCTTGGCAAAACAAAAGCAAGCAATACTAATGTCGAGCCAAGAAAGCAGCGGGGACACCGCCGAGCTCGCCGAATTGCAACTCACAACCTGCCCGAGCTAAAGGGTAAGGAAGAGGTGAGCTCGGACGAAGTAAAAGCCACTCCGCTCCTATCAGTTCCGTCCCCCTTGTCTCCAAAACTTCTAGCCATCCCTATGCTAAAGGACTTCAAGCTTCCTCCCTTGGACAAGTATAACAGATCATTTGATCCGAATGACAATGTCGATGCCTTCCAGTCGCAGATGCACTCGGTTAGGGTCAGTGAGTCCTGCATGTGCGTGGCCTTCTCCACCACTTTCAAAGGGGTAGCCCGCACATGGTACAGGAATTTGGCGCCTGGGTTAATAAAAAGTTGGACGCAGTTCATGCAAGTCTTCGCCTCTCATTTCGCCACCAGGAAGCGATGCCCGAGAACCCAAGAGAGCCTCCTCGGCATAGTCTAGGGGGAAGGAGAGCTCATTCGGAGTTACATCAAGCAGTTCAATGACATTTTTTATAGATACCTGACCTGGACCCCACAGTGCGGCTTACAACATCCAAGAGAGGCATCACACACAAGGAGTTCAAGTGGCACGTGGTGGTCAATCGGCCCAAGACTATAACCGAGTTTCTCAAGCTTGCGGACCAGTTCATAGGGACAAAGGAGGAGATCAGCCAGAAAAATGAAAGTGTGCCCGAGAAAAGGAAAAGGGAAGGTGAGTCCTCGATCCAAGGGGACAACAAGAAGAAAAAATACCTAGCTCGGGGGGCAAGGCTAGGACAGCCTTTCCGAGCTCCTCAAGCAGAAAAGACAGACTACACACCCCTAAACGCGAAGCAGGCCGAGATCCTTATGGCGATCAAAGACGCCCCGTATGTGAAGTGGCCACCCCGACTGAAAAGGGACCCCAATGTAAGAAATAAGAACTTGTGTTGTAGTTTTCATAAAGATCACGGTCATAGTACCGAGAATTATAAGAACCTCTGCGACGAGATAAAGAGGTCATTCGTCACGGATACTTAAGAAATTTTGTACAAGACAGTAATAATAAAGCAGGTCGGTAGGAGGAGTAAGGCAAAGAAGCTCCCAAATCTAGTAGCAGGCAAGCAAAGCAGCTGCAGAGGCAGCCCCCTGAAGAGAGACCAGTTCGGGGGACTATCCATGTGATCGTCGGAGGATCGATCGTCGTGGGCTACACCTCAGCAGCAACTCAGACGTCAGCTCAAGAGGTCAGGAGGGAAGAGTAGAACCCTACGAAGTGGCCAAGGACAGAAGACCCGATCTTATTCACCGAAGACACGCGCGCAGGGTCCACTACCCCCATGATGATGAGCTCATCATGAAGATAAGGATTAATGACTTTGAAGTCAAGCATGTCCTCGTCGACTCCAACAGCTCGACAGACATTCATTTCAAGGCAACATTCGACAAGCTTCAACTCCAAGAAAGCGACCTCAAGCCCGCAAGTACTCCCTTGGTAGGCTTCAGCAGAGAGGAAGTCAGACCCCTAGGGAGAATCACTTGTGGAAGTACTCCCTGGCCTAGCATAGTGAGGCTCAACCACGAATTCTTGGTGGTTGCAACTCCCTCCCCGTACAATGCCATAATAGGTCAGCCCATCACCCATGGTCTTCGTGTGGTGGTGTCCACCTATTATTTGGCGATAAAGTTCCCCACGAACTTTGGAGTTGGGGTAGCGCGAGGTGATTAGCTCGAGTCTCGTAAGTGCTACATCACCACCCTCAAAAAGAAAACCAAGGTGGCCGATGACCTCGAGCTGGAGCGACCTACGGAGCAATGCAAAGAGCGAGTTGCACCTACGGAAGAGACTATTTCCGTGCCCACTTCGGTGGAGGATCCAGGTCAGACACACCAGATCGACGCTTCAATCCAGGAGCCCCTACGATCTCAACTGCTAAGTTTTTTACTTCAAAATTAGGATGTTTTTGCATGGTCCGCGGCGGAGATGCCCGGCATAGACCCTACCATCATAACTCACAGGCTAAATACTGATCTTGTAGTTAGGCCCGTTAGATAGAAGAAACGCAACTTAGACCTGGAGCGCTGGAGAGCAGTTGACGAGGAGGTCGGGAAGCTCATCGCAACCGACTTTAGCAGAGATGTCCATTACTCGAGATCGGTAGCCAACCCAGTCCTGGTAAAGAAGGCCAACGGTAAATGGCGCATGTGCGTCGATTATACTGACCCAAACTGAGCTTGTCCGAAGGATTGCTTCCCGCTCCCCAACTGGTGGACACGACCCCAGGACATGAGTTGCTGAGTTTCTTGGACGCCTACTCAGGCTATAACCAGATAAGAATGGACGCTGCTGACGAAGAGAAAACAACTTTTATAACTGAACTAGGCCTGTACTGTTACAAGGTCATGCCCTTCGGACTGAAAAATGTTGGGGCTACCTTCTAAAGACTTGTAAATAAGTTGTTCGAGCCATTGATCGGTAAGAAAATAGAATGTTATGTAAACGACATGGTCGTCAAAACTCAGTTTTCAAATGATCTAATAAAAGATTTGCATTTTGTTTTCATAATTTTGCGTAAGTTTAACATGAAACTAAACCCAAACAAGTGTGCCTTCGGTGTCACATTGGGTAAATTCTTAGGGTACATCGTCAACCAGCATGGCATTGAAGCCAACCCATAAAAAATTAAGGCTACCCTAAATATGAGACCACCCCAGAAATTGAAGGAGGTTCAGAGGTTAAATGGTCGTATAGCCGCCATGAGCCGCTTCATGTCCAAATCGGAAGATCACTGCCTTTAAGGCAATTAAAAGCAAAGGTTTTGAATGGACTGAAGAGTGCCATCTTGCGTTCGACGAGCTCAAAAGGTACCTCACCAGTATCCCAGTCTTAACCCGACCTGAGGAGGTGATGTTTTGGAGCTGTACCTCTCTGCAAGTGACGAGGAGGTCAGCTTGGTACTGATAAGAGAAGTAGATCAGGTCCAATTACCTATTTACTATGTTAGCAAAGTGTTGCAGGGTGTAGAGATGAGGTATCCAAAGATCGAAAAGTTGGCGTACGCGCTAGTCGTTGCAGCTCGGAAGCTCCATCCGTACTTTCAAGCTCATACTGTTGTCATCCTCACCAACAAGCCTCTGAGGCAAGTCTTGCTCAATCCCAAGGTCTCTGGTAGGTTGACAAAGTGGGCCATCGAGCTCAGCGAATACAACCTTCAGTACAAGCCGCGAACTGCTATCAAGGCCCTAGCCTTAGCTCATTTTGTCACGGAATGCACTTTCAGTACCGAAGTCCCTAGGCCGGTCGAGCTCGAGGCCCGCAGGTCAGATGAGCCCAAGGTTCCCAGGCCGGTTCAGCTCGAGCACTGTGAGGTAGCAATCAGTGCGGCTTCTCTCCTAGTTTGATCGAACCCATGCTGGGATGAGGAGCCTTGGATCCTTCACGTGGATGACTCGTCCAATCAGTAGGGCAGCGGAGTTGGAATCATTCTGTATGGGCCAAGCGGGGTGAAACTAGAGTATGCGTTATGCTTTGAGTTTGCGGCGTCCAACAATGAAGTAGAGTACAAAGCGTAAATAGCCAGACTGCTCTAGAAAATGAAGTGAGAAACAAGTACATCATCATCTGCAGTGATTCTCAGCTCATGGTCAACCAAGTTACAGGTGAATATGAAGCTCGCGATCCAACCATGATCACCTATTTATCCAAAGTAAGAGAGGCTCTGCAACTTTCAGTCACACTTTATCAAGCAAATCCCGAGATCAGAGAACGCTGAGGCCGATGCTCTATCCCGGTTAGCTAGCACAAGTGATAACACCATGAGAACCATGTATATAGAGAACTTGCCTCGGCCTAGCATTCTCGGGGGGGAAGAGGAGGCCTCTCCTATCGTTCAAGCAGAGCTGAGCTGGATCGATCCGCTCGCAAGTTTCTTGCTGCACGGGACCCTCCCTACGGATCGTAATGCCGCCAGGCGGGTAGAGCGTCAAGCGGCCAAATACGTCATAATAGATGAACGGTTGTACCAAAGATCTTACCCACTCCCCTATATGCGCTGCTTGTGACCTTCTGAGGCCGAGCTCGTGCTCTGCCATACTCATGAGGGCTTGTGCAGCGGACACTTGGGGGGCATGGCTCTCACCCAGAAAGCGCTACGACAGGGATACTACTGGTCAATGATGAAGGCAGATGCGATCGAGCTCATTAGAAGATGTGACAAGTGCCAGAAGCACGCCAACATCCACCACCAGTCTGCCGTCAACCTAAAGTACCTCACTAGCCTGTGGCCTTTCGCACAGTGGGGGATCGATATGCTCGGACCATTTCCACCAGCAACAGGGCAGAGGAGGTTCTTAGTGGCGGCAATTAATTGTTTTATTAAGTGGGTAGAAGCTGAACCTCTCACAATGATTAGAGCGTGGAATGTGCAAGACTTCTTCTGAAAGAATATAGTGTGTTGTTCCAGACTACCCCAAGTACTGATCTCTAACAATGGTAAGCAGTTCGAGGATATTCCAGAACTGGTGCAAAGATATGGGAATTCAACAAAACTTCACCTCGGTGGCGTACCCTCAAGCAAACGGCCAAGCGGAGGTCACGAACAGAGCCATTCTCTGCAGACTGAAGGCACGCCTCGACCGAGGGACTATGGATAGACAAGCTACCTAGTGTACTATGGGCTTATCGGACCACGATAAAGACTGCAACAGGTGAGACCCCCTTCAACCTCACTTATGGCATTGAAGCAGTCATCCCAGCCGAGATCGAGGTTACCACTCTTTGTCTAGAAGTATATGACAACAAAACAAACGAAGATGAGCTACGCACCAACCTCGACCTACTTAATGAGGTATGGGACCTCGCATACATTAGGACCGCGTCCAACCAGTAGAGAGTAGCTCAGTACTATAACGCCAGGGTCAAGAAGCGGAACCTCCACGTCGGAGACCTGGTTCTTCGTAAAGTTATGGTGCCTGAGCCCAGTGTTAGTAAGCTCGGGCCAAATTGGGAAGGACCCTACCAAGTAAAGCGGGTGCTCGGGGAAGGAACGTATGAGCTCAAAACCCTAGAAGGGAAACAAGTACCTCGGACATGAAATATTATAAACTTAAGGCAATATTACCTGTAATCACCAAGCTGAGTGGACTACAAGTCGCTCCCGAAGCCTAAGGCCTAAAGCTTCCTAGGCCCTGTAGCAAAGACCAACATAGTGAAGGCAGTCCTCGAGACCAACATAGTGAAGCAGACTTATAGCAAAGAAACAATCAGTACTCCACAGATAAACAAAAAGGCATGGAGAAGGAAGAAAAGTTACCTCGGCCAAGCTTCCTAGGCCCTGAGTGTAGAATCTCTCGAGCGCACTCCCCAGCATCTGAAAGCGGTCCCTCGAGAGGAGGGCCCCGCTCACCAAGGCTTGACCAACCCCCTCCTCCCGGATGGACTCCCCCTCGCGGATGGACCACTAGGGACGGAAGATTTGGTTGGACCGTTCGATGAGCTCCTCCAAGGGTGTGGGGGTAGAAAACGAACCCATTCACCCTCTATGGGACCCCCTTGAGGCATCCCCTGTTGAGCTCCCAGAACGGGCCACCTATTGTGGGGGCAAATCCCCCGTAGCTTCCTCGGGTGGCCTCTTCTACCCCACTTCGTTCTCCTAGGCGGGCTTTTGTGACCCAGTGGTTGGCTTCGGCGGCATGGGCTATTTCTGCCTTGGTAGCACCTCCTCGACGGGCTTTCTCCCCTTGGTAGGGACCTGTGAAGGTGCCTCCTTCGTGGGAGCCACTGGAGTGGTCCCTTTGCCAAGGACCTGACGAGAGGACCCCCCTTCGCAGGGGTAGAGACCTTCTCCTTCTGCCTGTCACAAGGCCTCTAAGGCATTTTAGCCCGCTCCTTTTGCATGTTACGAGCACGTTATAGAACAGCCTTGTGGGCATCCATCGACACCTCTGCAAACAAAGCAAAGCCATCACTAATGCAACAAAAAAAAAGGGAAAAAGGACATGTTAAGGGACCGCAGGGCCTCTCCTACCGAGGGGAGCAGGGCTGAACCTTGGAAAAACTAGTAGGTCCTCCTCCTCCACCAAAGGCCGGGCTCGAACTATCCCCAAGTCGAGCAACTACGTGAGATCATCGTTCTCCTCACTTGTGAGCACAGGGACACTCTTCTCCGTAGTTTGGCTAACCTCTCCCACCCCAACTTGAAGGACCAACCCTCGGGACATGACAAAAAGAAGAGTTTTCCCTTCCAGTTATTCACGGAAGAAGGGTTGTCTATTGGCTTGGTCCTACGGGGTTGAAAGTAGTACATGCCGTTCTCAAAAGAATGCCTTCTTGGCACAAACAATGCTCGGAAGACCTTGGCGTCAATTCCACCCACTGTAACCAAGCCACCACCAGCATGGCCACTGTGGTCCTAACGGCGTTGGGCACCAGCTAGCTAAGAGTAAACCCATACGCTCTCAACAGTTTAGAAATCAACGGATGAAGGGGAAACCGAAGACCGGAATGGAGAAGATGTTGGTAGACGAAGATCTCCTCCTCCTTAGGAGTCCATGACCATTTGCCTACTTTAGACACCCTCATACCATAGGATGAGGGAATGAAGTACTGCCTTGCTAGAGCTTTAACCTGGTTCGCATCTAAAGAGTTCTCAAAACTCAAGCGGAGGACTTCGGTCTCAGCTACTACCTGGGCAGCCCTCGTCCCAGGAACATGGTCTAGGGTTCCCTCCCCCTCGGTTGGGCAAAACCCTTTGGCCTCCCTTGGTTTCACGGAAGCGACACTCTTACAGGGAGGGTCCTCGCCTTGATGGTTGCCTTTGGCACCCTCAGGGGCTACCCTCCCCGGAAGCACCTCAACCTCCTACCAAAGGGTGGGAGGTGGGGTGGGGGGGGGGAAGAGTAGATGAATTCAAAGGGGAAAGGGGAGAAGGGGTACGGGAAGAGCTCCCTTCTGACTCATTCGGAAGATCATAGCACTTAGTACCAAAATCTGAGAAAGACATTCTTTAAAGTTACCTAAGAAATGTGGAGGAAGAAAGAGTGAGAGTGAAGTGTTGAAGGTAGGAGAGTTTGGAAGCTGAGTTCACTCAAAGACAAAGGCGCTTAGAGGCAAACAACAAGAATGCCGCCACTAAGGGCCCTATTTAAAGAGGAACAGATGGCCCAAATTTCTCGAGATCCAATGGTTGAGAAGCCACCGCCTCCATAGCCCAATCACGACGCATCGTGTAACGCTCACCCTCGGAAGGAGAAACGATGTGCTAGCGACAACACAGATCGTCCTTGATCCAACAGATGCAAAATGCCTCTTCACCTACAATCTAGTCATGCCGCACCCCTGAATGCCTGCCCTCGGAAGGCGAAATGACGCTCTAGGTGAACCAACGTATCCACCCACTGTGAACCACCGACTTATGCGACCCGGCCACGTGAATGCGTGCACGAGTTCGGATGAAAACCATCCTGTGCACGGATCCTCAGGCCTCACAGGCCCTTGGCTTAAACAGCCTTCCACTTTGCAAGCCCTCGACTTAAACATGCTTTGGCTTCACAATTCCTCGGCCCAAATGGCGGCACCAGAGCATCCGCACTGAGCATGCCCCTCGGGTCACTTGTCCAAAGTTGTGGTTCTATAGACCAGCCGCAGCCTCGACCATACTTACGAAGATGAACCAGGCAGAGACGTGAAAGAGGATGCCACTGTAGGGTGCACCTCGGTTATCGGGCCCACTGGCGCTCACCATTACTACTCCCATCAGTCGAAGCCAAATTTTTCTCCTCGGCCTCGGGAGTGGGGGACAAGTGATGTGGGGTGACCCAACCCAGCTCATTTGCGGTTGGCAGGCCCAACCCACAAGTGCCAGACTTGGGAATGAGATCCGCTACAACAGAGGTTACTCTACTCCCCTCGTACGAAGCCAATCACGGAGTGCCCACACATCCCCGCAGAGCTCTCTGACTGCCCTTGTATGGCTCCCATCTTAGGCATTCATCTCCACCTACCTCTAGGCAGCTCAAGTATAAATAGGGGTGCCCTCCTCCAGGTAAGGGGGATGGAATACAATTTGCATCTGGACTTGGAACTGATCTCAAAAGCTACATTCTAATTTCCCTCTTCGCACCCCGTACTAACTTGACTGTTGGAGACTTTGCCTCGTTTTCTCACCCGAGGTCTCTGATGCATTCTACCTTGCATCACCTCGGTCACCTGCCCTCAGCTTCTACAGTACTCGGAGCCCTCTCCGCCTCGGCCTCGGTAACAAGCTCCCCAAACCCTCATAGCCTTCGGAGTCTAGGGGCGAAATTACTTTGTTGTCCCCGACCATCCCAGGCATCAACAATTTATAATTTTTTAAAGCTCTTAATCAGTATTTATTATATATACTAAAATTAATATTTATTGTATTTCAATAATTATTTTTTTTTGTTTTTTGTGATAAATGTATTTTCAATGATAATGGATAAATTTATTTTGTTTTGCTACTTAACAGAAAATTTTTAATAATTATTGGAGATTAAACTACTATTATTGAAAATTTTAAATTTAATTTGTTATACTTATTGTATTTATTATTTTTTGTTATAACTTATTGATTAATTTTTATTAGATATTAAATTATTATTTGAGATTATACTATTTATTGACTAAGTTAATTTATTTTTAGTACTTATTGTATTTTTGTAAATTTTGTAATTATTATCTTTTTTAATTATCAATATATTTTCAATAATTGTGTATTTTTGTTATAATTTTTCAATAATTATTGGAGATTAAACTATTCTTAATTATTTATTAGAGATGAGACTATTAATTTAGTTGAAATTATGAGTGTTCGTGACTTGGTTTGATTTGGTCGTAGGCTATTTGGCCAACTAAATTGACTTGGTTAGGTTGGGGAGTTGGTCAGCTAAAATTGTTTGACCTTTTGTGAAATCTAACCCACTCAAGTTGTATTAGTTTGGGTCGATTTTTGCTTTGGTCAGTTGGTTCAAAAGATTTAAACTTAAAAATTTAAATTAATTTTATAAATTATAGTATAATTTAAAAAAATAAATTAAAAAAATTAGATTTATGATATAAAATATTTTAGACTAAGGAATATGAGAAATTTCCCACTTTTTCATATTGAAAATTATATTTAAAATATAAAAGTGAAACTGATCAAACTTGGTTGAATTGTCGATTTTGGTTAGGTCGTTCGAACTTGGTTGAATTTCCCACTTTTCTATGGTTACGTTGTTCGATTTTGGTCAATTTACAACTGGTCAAAGTGAAACTGATCAAACTTGGTTGAATTGAGAAATTTTTGAACCAAAGGTGACCTAAAATACTAGAAAACCGAGCAACTCAAGTCAAGTTGATCGGTTTGGTTGTTTTCATCAGTTTGATGAATAAACTTAACTGAAATTAATTATTGTTACTTTGTATTATAAAAAATTATTAAAAGTAGTATATAAAATATGAATAATTATTAATTATTTAAAAATTGAAAATATAAAACAATTATATACTCTTATGTGTTTCTATTAGGGCCATTTACTAGAACACACCTTTAGGGATGACAATTTTCCCCATCCCTGACGAGGACCCTATTTCCCCGACTCGCTGGGGCCAGGGATGCGGATTGTTTTGGTGGAGCAGGATGGGGACGGGAATTAATAGGAACCCTCAGTCTGAGTCGGGGATGGGGATTGAGGTCCCCACCCCACCCTGACCCCGATTATATATATTAAATGTTATTTATATTAAATATGCATATATATCAAAACATATTTAAAACATTATTTATAATTTAAATATTTTATTTATTTTAAATAAATTTATTTAAAAATACTATTATCTAAAAACATATTGGGGATTTGGGTCCCCATAGGGAACCCATCCCCATCGGGGATCGGGGATGGGGGTTAATTTCAAAATTGGGGTCGGAGACAAGGAATATGATCCCTGCCTCAAACTCGCCCCGTTGCCATTCCTACACACCTTATTGCTTTATATATTTACTTAAACCTACCTTATAGTTTTCATTTTACTAAAACATCCCATATATTTTACAACTTATTTACTTAATCAACTTTTCATTAAGGAGTGTTTGTTTTTCCATTAAACCCATGATTTTTCTTCCAAAAATACCCTTAACACTTTTTTTTTGTATATAAAACAAAATTGACTAAATATAACCGATAGAGTGGTTGCCCATGTCTTATTTAGGGCAACACATGGTATTTTTATTTTTTTATTTTGATTAAATTTATTTAAATGAGCATTAAGTTCAACACTATCATTTTCTACTATCATCTAATGGAATATTGATTAAATCCATTGCATATTATAAGTGGTGGTTTAGTAAAATGCTAACTATATAGTAGATTTTAGTAAATCCATGAAACTATAAGAGGTATTTTAGTAAATGACCCTTTCTATTATTTAACTTTCGCTTAATAAATTCCGTGCATCGCACGAATCCCTGTTAGTTTTAGATTAAATTGCAAAATGATTAATTATTTCCACCGTTGTGGGTAGAAGGATAAAAGTTCAATACATAAAAAAGGCAGCCCAATACACAAAGCTCCCACAAATGCAAAGTTTGGGGAGTGACAGATGTACAAAACCTTATCCTTTCACATATAGAGAGGTTATTTCAAAGATTTTAGCTTTAGTCACCTAGGTCGCAGTGGAGCAACCCAACCATTGGTAAATCCCAAACTAATGGAACTTCTGCATCATTTTCTTTTTTTTTTTTTTGAAGTGCATGAGACAATGCTTATAAAAGATTTTATCTCATCATTTTGCTATGAATTAGGATGCTTGGAGAATATCTGAAGAAAAAGATTGGAGAATAATACAAAGGGTCAAAGGACATGTTCTTAGAAGCGCCAAATATCGAGTTCTCTTTGCTACAATGTATCTCTATCCCCTCATCTTTTGCTACAATGATTGTTGTTGTAGCTATTGATATAAGAAATTGTAGCCGCGTCTTGAGAAACGATGCTTGAGAGTTTTCATCTAATCTAAAATTTAGTACTATAGGATTTCATCTAATCTAGCCCCTCCAAATGATGTTCCCGATCTTTTCAATATCTAGACCAGAAAAATGGTCTCTTAAGATAGATGATTAATCTCAACCGTCAGAAATTCCAATTAATATTCTCAGCTATACAAGTGATCACATAATCTGTTAAAAATCTAAGATACGTAAAGTAATACTATGTGCCAAATAAAAACCCAAGATTTGGACCATCAAAAGGCCTCCTAAAGCCTCTTAGAGTCAATGAATGAATCTCTCAACCATCCAAATAGTGTATCAAAATTTCATTTCATCAAGCCCATCCAAATTAAATGATGTATCAACATTTCATCATAATCTTTTATGCTTTATTTCAATTATACGGGGGTTGATCACATGAATTCTATTTCACCATTTCCACTCTATTTAATTCCACATCCATGGTTAAATACAAACCCTCTTAGGTCATAATTGCTTCTAATAAAATCTATTATTATTCTCTCAAATAAGATCATTCCCCTTCTCTTTCTCGTTAATAGTCAATATTTGTAACATTTTCCTTCACCATTGAATTCCTTATTTCTTTTTAATATCTTTGAACCCCTTTTAATCCTTATTACCAAAGTGGGATATAAATTTAAATAATTGGGTGGCTAACCCACATGGACCTTGATGTCAAGAACCCAAATTTGCCAACACAACTTAACTGAACTTGTATTAAACCCCATGCATTGCATGAGTTCACACGCTAGTTTACGTTGAAATTATATCTGCTTTGCACCTCTACTGCCTAATAGCACTCCTTGAGAGCTCGTTCACCTCATACAAAAAAGTCTACCCACCGTGCCAGTGTTGGTTATTTGCCACGTGGTAACATTATAAAAAGTCTAATAATTGAAAATGGATTATGTAAAGGAGTTTGAAAACCGCCTTGCGTGTAGCCATAGGCCCATAGCTTATGAGGCAGTCCAAAAGATAAAGACGCGAGGTTGTTGTAAAAGCCAGCTTGTCATGAAGTAAGTCACTTTCAGTCTTTCACGGTTTCACCTTTTACACTTTCCGCTGGGCCAGACACTTCGATTGGACTGAAAAAGCCCACTTTAGTCCAACAAAATTCTAATGTTAAATGGGTTGACGTAATTATGCTATTTTGGGTCCATGGGGCCAAACAACGGGGCAATCCATCCTCATGCCCCCATATCCTTTAGCCCACAACCCTGGTGGCAGCGGCATTTCATCCCATTTCCCAAGTGTCAGTTACAGGTTACAACTTACAATCAGCCAAAGACCCTACCGCCCGAGCCACCATAATTTGGTTCTAAGTTTTAACATAAGTACACTTGAAAAAGGTATTCATTATATGGTCCAGACTATCAAACCTAATCAAACATCTAGACATGAAAACAGTTTGGTTCTTTACAAATTTGGTTTTACGGTTTTGGTTCGGTTTATTGAATTTTTGAAACCAAACCCAACCATAAACTGTAAACCAAAACATACATACATAATAGATTATATTAATATATAATATATAGTAAAATAAACTCTCAAAACTATATTAATGTTTATATAGACTATTTATGTTATTTATGGAAGCATATACATTGCTTGGGCTTTTTTAATTGTGTTAAGTCCAATAAAATGACCCAAATTCTATTAAAATTGCATCAAACTATAATAAAACGATTTTAGTTAGTTTGATATCTATTTAATCTAAAATATTCTTCAACCGTGTATTTTATTAATTTACTTCACAAGAATAGGGTTTTGGAATGAGAATTGTAAAATCTCAAACTATTTAATTAATATTTGATAAAATCAAAATCTCATTCTTATTTCTGATGGAATGGCATCCTTCCATTTGAGGGAATGACCATTCCTTCCCCTCCCTTAAAAATGAAACCCCATTTCAATTAATTCCAAGTTATATTTAAACCAAAATAGGAATAAATCATTCCAATTTCGATTCCAAAAATTTCAATTCACATTCTGATTTCGATTTCGACTATAAATCAAATAGACCCTGATATATTCTCCAAAACTACACTGAACCGGAGCTCAGTCCTCTCAGCTGTTGCTTGATCGGGTCAAGGATCCGACGATCTGGTCCCCTCCATCCAGGCACCCACGTTGTCTTTTCCAGTAACTTCTAGGAACCGACAAGCTAGTAGCTATCGGCCGCCCGCCTTTGCTTTAATGTGAGTGTGCTTTTGTAAGGCTTGCATCTCAGTACGGACAAACAAGCAAAGAAGAGCCTTATCCATATCTTCTGAAAAACCGGGTCTAAATGGAATCCTGAGAATATTCTAGAAATCCATGGATAGTCGCGCACTGTGCATGATCTATACTTACCCCATCGACAACGTCCAATTTGACACGTGGATCAAGAGTAAACTCCCGTCGTCCACCTCATCATCCTAATCTCCTTGGTCAAATGGTCAACTCATAATAACTTACTGCCGTCACACAACATACATCCCAAAACCCGACAGCGAGTCTCAATCACCGCTCTCGTAGTCGCTTTTGCGGTCGCTTGCACGTGTGACCACTGTGAGCAATCCGGCGTTTTGCTCGCCCAAATTACCGCTATACCCTTGAACTCCACATGTCAATCGCATAAGACATGCATCGCAACAACTGTAAAAGCGACTGACTCGTCGCTTCATACTCGTTGGAGATCGATTGGGGGGGCGCCGAGGTTGCTAACATGCGCCGTAGATAACGGCGCATGGTATCACCAAGTAGGGACAGGGTCACCGACATGGGAGGACGCAAGAGGCCAAAACAGGGGCCAGAGCTTAAACAAAGCTTTGCTATATATATATATATATAGCAGGCTCTCCCCCACTCCACCCCTCCATACGCTATTTATTAATAGCGTTCTCTTGGGCTTTAAGTAAACAATGGACGACGTGAAATCGAAGGAAACGAACGCACAGTGGTAAAGAGGAAGAACTAAAGAAGGGTTCCTCGTTTCTGGCTGCTTTCGATTTCACTCAAATGCTCTACACCCAAAATCCGAACCAGAGACAAACGTACAAGGATCCCAAGATGGTGGAGATGGTAACTCGGTACCACATCCATGAGCTCTCGCCCAACCAGTGTAGCTCCAGCCTCGTTCAAACCATCGACGCGCCTCTGCCTCTTGTGTGGTCCGTGGTTCGTCGCTTCGACAACCCACAGGCCTACAAGCGGTTCGTGAGGAGTTGCTCTTTGCTGTATGGCGATGGTGGCATCGGTAGCATGCGGGAGGTGCAGGTGGTGTCGGGCCTCCCGGCAGGGACCAGCATGGAGCGGCTGGATGCGCTGGATGATGAGTCGCATGTCATGGCTTTTAGCATTGTGGGTGGCGACCATCGGCTCAGCAATTATCGGTCGATCATGAGTCTTCACGATAACGGAGAAGGTGGTGGTGGGAAGACGGTGGTGGTGGAGTCTTATGTGGTTGATGTGCCGCCGGGGAGTACCAAGGAGGATACTTGCTTGTTCGCCGATACGATTGTAAAGTGCAACCACAGGTCGTTGGCTAGGATTGCAGAGAAAATGGCTTTACCATAGATGTGTAATTTGTTGTATAATATGAACATGGATATAGATTACTGACTAACACTAGTAGGCTTTAGTGTTTGATTTGATCATATGAGATTGTTAACTTAGAAAGTTAGAATCTTTTCCACTTGTATTTCTGTTGAGCATCGTGTCTTATTTCCTCATTGTAAAGAAGGCAAATATTAATGAATTACCTGAGTTTCTGAGACTAGAAAGATGAGAAAGTATGAGATTTCTGATTTCAGCAGAAATTTTCTCTTAATTGAGTAGAAAAAAAGATGGGACAATCATGGAAAGTAGTTCTTCTTCTGCAAGTTCTGTTTCTTCCAGTTGGGAAAATATGAGCATTCACATTACACCAGAACCAGAGTTCGGAAAATTAGGAAGATGGAGACCCATCATTGAACGGACCCACCTGAGTGCCGTCGCCCCATGCCAATAAAGTCAGCATACATCCCTCTTCCCGTATCCTGCTGCAGAGTTTCATTTGGACATTATAAAAATTATTGAAGAACCGAAAGAGAGATCGCCCAGAGGATAAAGATCATTTAAGACTCCTCGATCAGCACATCGGAAATGCAAAGGATAGATATCGAACGGCAAAAAGTCATCCAAATCTTAAATTGGACAGAAAGCTTGAAATCACTCAAGCCGTTTGTTAATTGTTGCAGAGGTCGAAATTTTGTACTTTTTTAAATTTTAGTTAGTGAGGATCTCCAGATACTAATATTCAGATCAAACGTCAAGTTGTGGTTTCAGAAACTGAAACTATAGGGAGATGAATGGAATAACGTTCCTCAATTTTAAATGCCCTGCTATTTTGGTTAGGTTTCAGCTTTTGCCACAAAGAATGGTTTTCTTCATACACGTTTGTACAAATCTAAAAGTCATAACCACGCCTTTTGTATCTTTCGTGTTTTCTCATTTATGGGTCTTAGGCTCTTTTGACTACATTGCCTTGTACCTGTTCATGTTTATCCCAACTCCTTTGTCTTATACTCTCATTTGGTTTCTTATATTAGAAGTTAATTAAAGCCAAAACATTTTTCAGCCTACCATACAAATGCCTAAGAGCCCGTTTGGGAGGGATTCTGCTTTTGGGGTGTGTTGTGTTATTTGAGTTGAGGTGATTGAGCAGGAGAAAGGGCAGTGGTTTGGGTGTTTGAAAAACCCATTTCATTTTGGCTTTATGGAATTTTATCAAACATAGCTTCAGCTATGTTGTAATTGTAAACCCTCAGCTTGGAACAACAGAAGCTGTCCCAACGGGCATTAATCGATTTATGAGGATTCACCCAGACAGCCCATAGCTATGTTTGGTGAAAATACAAAAAAGCCTAAAATAGCCGTCTTATAGTAGCTTGCTTAAGCTTTTTTAATGGGTTTACCAAAAGCAGCTCAATCAAAGCTTCAGCAAATCCAAAAGCTTATCCGAACTTTTAACCTTATCTAATGGAAATCGGCAACTGATTTCCTTTACTGCATTCCACATTATGAAAATGCACTTAAAATGTAAATTGCACGTGTTATTTATTTTGTTTGTTTTTTTTTCCATTTCTTATCTATTCAAATTTAATTTCTATCTTTTGCTCTCACCTTTAGTAGTAGTCGTTCTCCAATGAGCATATCTTTCTCACTCTGGTGTGAAAATAGCAAAAAAGAGTTCACATTTTTTGCTTTGTTTGTTGTGTGAGTTTTCAAATTTCAAGCCAACTAGCGATAAACATGCTAGATATAACCAATAGTATGTTCATTGAATCAACACTTTATTATTAGTGGATGAAACTTCCAAGGCACACAATAGAGGTGGGGATTACCAAATTTGGAGGAAAACAGAGGAGAGAGAGATACATGGATCGGGATCAATGGGTTAGTCACCTGCCTCTCCTGATTTTAATCCGAATCCCATTTCTCCGAATGGAGCGGGTTTTCTCCGACTCTAAATAAGTACAGGGCGGGGGCGGATTTTGTATATAATTTTCTCAATCCACTCCGAATTTAAAGGTAAATTAGTAAAATATATATAGGTTTAATATTGATATTTAAAATATTTTTGAATTTTCTTTAAATTTTTAAAATTCTAGGACCTCATAATTTTATTTTTGAATTATTCTTAAAGTATTATAATTTAATTCTAAAATACTCCCAAATTCCTATATCCTATGTATAAATTGTCCACAAAATAGATATTTTTTAAGTTATACTCTACAGTCGAAGTTGAATTGGATAATTACCCACAAGCAACTTTTGAGTTTTGATTGATCATATGCCATCCTGCCTTGTAATGCAGGGCTGCAATTGAACTGAGATTAAATTGAATATTTTGAGTTTGATTAGGCTCGATATAAAAAGTCTGACTTGAAATCTCAAGAGCCTACCTTAATGAATACATACGTATATACATATATTATAAAATACAAAACTATCTTATAAATTATGATTTCACGATGGATTAGGTTGGGGTGTGATCGGGGAAGTGGGTTGGAGAGGGTATTGAGCAAAATTGGGTATTGACACATGGGTCGTTATTCAATGAGATGGTAGAGGATATAAATTATGACTTCACGATGGATCAGGTTTTATTTTATGATGGTTATGATGAACTATCCATGACCGTGACCAAAATATCAATGCATGAAACTTGCTTTGATCTAACTTGCAAAAATGAGCAATAGAAAAAAAATGACCCGAGACACAAGCCCTTGAAGCAAGGTGCAACGAGGGATTAGCTAATCTGAATTGAGCTTTGACCTTTCTTTACTCTTTTTCACATAGAACATTTTCATGCGTTGTATATAACAAGCACAATCTCTAATGTTTTCTTATGCATTTAATGCTAATAGGAACGTTATAAAAAAACCGTTGGTTGACTAGATCAAAGCTCCTCCGAATTGAAACAAGTGTCTCATTGATCAAGGATCTTGTCCCTTGATCATCCAGTCTACACTAGGCCAAATGGTTCACCATTGACCCAATAAGAGTTAGAATAGATCTGGTTAATATTCCAATAAAAATATCTCTATGCAAAAGATATTTGTGCAGAAAACAACAAAAAAAAAGAGATTTTTTATAGGAAAATAGATAAATAATAATACAAGGAAAAACTTGGTTGTGTGTAAGGGTATACTATAGAGATGATTTGTTCTCCATCAACATGTGGCTTGTCACATGGCCATTGGATTCTCCAACATGTTGAGGATTAGCAAGTGAGGGCCTAGGACCACTCTTCCAACGGGTTATTGGGTGTTTCCTGTGGACAACTAAATTTCTGAACAAATAAGAAGTATGGTAGTTCATACTAACATAACTCTTGGGCCCATTTCCTTTTTGAGAAGCTAATTGTCCATGTTCTTTTATTTCTCATGTAAATAAGACTAACCATTTTAGCCATAAAATTCCACTATTAAAAGAGGCAATTTTGTCCCATTCAAGTGTTGATAGTTTTACCTCCAAGTAAGAAAGTTACTTAAACCAAAATCTCATTGACCAACTTCCCCCCTTTCAAAATCTTAAAAAAAAAAGTGATCCCTTGATGACAAAGATGATATGATTGTTTGGAGGCTGAACCCAATTGGTGAATTTAATACCAAATCAACTTGGAACTTCACTTTCTAACGGTCGGTTGGTTCAAGTATGTTTTGGAATCGAATTTACCTACTAAGATTGCTTTCTTAATGTGAAAAATTATGCACAATGCTTTGCATGAAATGGTTATGAAAGAAAGGTGTTTTTATAGTTTCAAAATGCTTTTGTTGTAGGCTTGTAGCCACCACAGCTTGGAAAGCCTAAGCCACCTATTTGCTAATGGTGTTATGGACTCTAAAGTTTAGAGCTTATATTTAGCAATCTTTTTTAACATTAGGGATTGGGTTAAAATTTGATGGAGGGTAAGCAAGGCAACACTCAGGCCATATTCGCTTTTTGGTAAGTTATTTACCCGTGTAAATGCAGTTATCTGGGTAAATTTTTTTTGGGAAGCACTTACCCAAGTAAGTACATTTACCCATGTTCTTTAATTTCTCATGTAGATAAGGTAATGACCATTTTAATCATAAAAATCCATTATTAAAATGGGCATTTTTGTCCCATTCAAGTGTTGACAACTTCCCCGTACCGTATGTGGGAAATGGTCAATGAGAATCAAAATCATATTGACCAACTCCCCCCTCTCAAAATAAAAAAAAAAAAGAACACCCTCTCATTTTCACCATATTCTCCATATCACTCCCATCATTATTTGGGTCCTTTGGGCCAAGAGATGTAGAACGCAATAAGAAGGCAAAGGCTCTTCCTCCTATATTTTGATTACAAAATGTGGTTGCTTTGAGATCATTTCTGTTGAACCACAATGTTTTAGGACAAAGGTAAACCCAGAAATTTGATGTAATTATGACCCATATGCCTCCATTGGGAATCAAATCCCATTCCAGCTGATTCTAGTTCCTCCCTTTCTCAACCAAACACTTCAAATTTTCATTTCAGACAAAAATAATCCTATACTACTTTCAGACTATTAGCTGAAGCCTGAATTTTGAGATCATGAAGTCCCAACGAAGATCATATAATACCAAGTTACAAACAAGAAAAACCACTGTCATATATAAAAACGGAGTACAATCTGCACTTGACATGGATCCAGTCATGTAGTCTGTATATTAACTTCACCATTTGATTCATATATAGCAATTGCCCCCACTCACATTTGAAAATGTTTTATATGTATATAATGAAATTTATTTTTTTTATAAGGCTTCATTTGGAATTTGGAAGGAGTATATAACAGTGCAAAACCTTATATTTTATATTATTTTGTATGTATTTGTATTTGTATTCCTTCTAAATTGAGCCAAATTGATTCTAAGAGAAATTCCCGAAGTATCCTGTATTTTGGCTCGGGTGACAATTTGGTCCCCAAACTTTAAATGTGATAATTCAGTATTCGAACTTTCAAAACGCAACAATCTATTATCTGTCGTTAACCAGCTGTTAAGTGGCATGTGAAAAGACACAAATTGAGTCAAATTGAACCTAAGGGAAATTTCCAAAGTATCTTGTATTTTGGCTCGAGTGACAATTTGGTCCCTGAACTTTAAAGTGTGACAATTTAGTATATAAACTTTCAAAATGCGATAATCTATTACCTGCCATTAACCAGCTGTTAAGTGGCATGTGAAAGACATAAATCCCTGCAAGTGTCATCTAATTTTCTTTATCAACCATCTGCTAAAATCAGAATCAACCATCAACTTTTTCATCTCTACGACAACACTTTTGTCTTTCTTCTCCTTTGAATATTCCATCATCTTTGGACCAAACCAAAGCAATTTCTGGGAGAAAGGTTTTCCTTTAACTAATGTAATTATCATACCCGAAAAACAGAAAAAAAGAGAAAAGTCTCCAGCTACCATCATTGATCTCTCTCTCAAATATCAAGACAAAGCTTCTAGTTCTTCTCCTCTCTTTTACCTATAGGAATAAAATATTATTGTGTTAAGTTAAAAAATAAAAATAATTTGTATAAAACCTGGAATTTTCAGTTCTTGGCAAGGATTTGCAACGACTTTGCAAGAAAGGCAAAGTCATTGCAAGTGTTTGTGACAGAGAACTTGGGCTATGTTTCATCTTCTTGAGGAAGAAGATTATGAATAGCGTGTTTTATTTCCAAGGGTAATTTTGACATTTTCAAAGGTCTTAAATCGCACATGAGGTCATGTGATATACAAAACTGATGGTTTATTAATGATAGGTAGTAGATTGTCGGGTTTTGAAAGTTTGAGTATTGGATTTTGGCATTTTAAAGTTCAGGGACCAAATTGTCACTTGAGCCAAAGTATAGAGTATGGATAAGGAATTTTCCCTTTTAATAATTGTCCCCACTTTAAAGAAAATTTGACCTTTTTAAATGAGGTCTTTTTCTCATGATTTGAAAAGGTGCAAGGCAGGGGTGTGCCCCCACTGATCAAAGGTCCTGGATCCGCTACTGGACATTGTATCTCATGGCATATCCAAACTAGGCTTTGAAATTGGATTTAAATCCATTTCCCCAAAACAATGTAGAGGGTATACTCCAGATCTGGCCTGTGTTCATGCCCTATAACTAAGGGAAAATTCCTAATCACTACCTTGTACTTTGGCTAGAGTGACAATTTGGTACCCGAACTTTAAAATGCGACAATGTAGTACCCGGTCTTTCAAAATGTAACAATCTAGTACCTGCTGTTAACTAGTCCGTTAATCGGCCTTAAGTGACATTTGAAAAGTCAAAAATGCCCTTCAAATGCCATCTAATTCTCTTTATCAACCATCCAAATGTTGACAAAAAACTGAGCAGTCCCAAATCTTAGCCTATTCTATTCAAAAAAGTTGATGATTGTTTAGAATAATCTAGAATTTGGGACTATTCATTTTATTATCAATGTTTGGATGATTGATAAAGAGAATTAGATGACATTCTTAGGGCATTTTGAAAGTTCAAATACTGGATCGTCACATTTTGAAAATTCGAATACTGAATTATCATATTTTAAAAATCGGGAACCAAATTGTCACTCGAGCCAAAGTACAAGATACTGATAAGGAATTTTCCCTAAAACTAACTCCATTTCTGAAGTAGACAAGGAGAGGTGGTAGGAGAGAGTATTGGATAGCAGTGATAGGGAAACCAAAATACCAAATCAACGCGTGAGAGATACTCAAAATTGTTAAATATCTAATAATAACACCATATGCTTTTAATTTGATGGCTATTTGTACCCATCTTTACATCAGGTCTGTACGAAGGAAGTGGAGAAAAGGTATTTTTGGGGGTTTCCCCCGGGGAATTTCAACTTCGATCATTTTTAAATTGTATAAACTATAATAAATAATTGTGCAATATACTATATATGTCAAAACAAAACACATTCTTGATTTCCAACAATAATTTTAGTGCAAAGATTGAGACTTAAGACACCATAGCCCCAAGTGATACTTTAAATACACATGCGTACGGTAAAAGTATCTAAACACAAAAGTGATATTTTAGTGTAAATTCTTTTTCAATTTTTTAGTTAGAGTTGTTAATTATAAGTTATTTGTTTAAATTGCATGTAAATACAAAAGTTAATATAACTTATTATATTTCATTTGTTATCGCAAAAATTAAGATGATTCAATGGATTAAAAGAAAGTTTAAGGTCCTGTTTGGTTCGTGGGAATTAGAATTGGAATTGGAATAGGATAGTCTGATTCCAATTGATTGATTGGGCGGAATTGGAATCTTATTTTCATTCCTACTGGAATGGTCATTCCCTGCTCCTCCCATGGGAATGAAATTCCATTCCTGCTAGCTTCTATTTCCATTCCCATTCATGTCTAAACCAAACAGAGTATTCAAAGGATTTCGATTCCAATTCTGACTATAAACCAAATGGACCCTAAGATTTGTGGATAATGGGCAGGGAGGGTCAAATCTTAAAATATGATTCACTTAATAAATGAATGTGATTTACTGAAATCAAATCATGTCTGTTAATACTCAATTTGATATGCTAAATGACATGGTTTTTAAAAACGAACTGCTGACTGAATCATTTAGGGGTCCGGTTACCGGTTCGAACAGTCCGACCCAAATGGCCAACCCGTTCTGACAAAAGAAATAAAAAATTTGAAAAACGGTCAAAACCATTTGAACGGTTCAAACTGTTAACCGGCCAATTCAACAATGTACTGATCAAAATCAACGGTTTTAAGAGAAAAAATGGTTTTAGAGGAAAACAAAACCGGTCCCAATTTTTCTAGTCCGATTTTGAAAACAGTGCTAAATGAGACCTCTTATTAGAATAAGTTATTTCCTTATTAGAATAAGTTAAATATTGGGATTTTCAACTTCATGATAAAATATACATGGGATAGGAGTGATCATTTTCGGCCCGGCCCCGCCAAATTCAGAAATTTAAAGTTTACCAATACTTAGAAAACCATACTAGACTTGGCAATTAAACCATCTAAACAAATGGACCAAATGCAAATGTCAGCTTAATCGATATATTGATATCTGATTTGATTTGTTGAATGAGACCTTCTATAGCTTCAACACCCGTTATCATATGGGTTAATAACTTAAATGTTCAAATACAACTTTTATCTTCATGGGATAAGGGTGATCATTTTGAGCCTGGCTTGGCCCAACTTGAAAATTTCAGGCTTGTCAATGTATAGAAAATCTGGCTTGGCCCAACTAGGAACCAAAGAATCAGTATAGATTTTATTCAACCAGCTTGGTTTTTTTTAATAACATAATCAGCTAAAAGATTTCCCGAAAATTTATTGTACAAATTGGGAGATTAACTTTCATCATTTTCATTATTTCTCCAACAAAGGCAAGTGTGGGAAATGGAGTGGATATACAAAAAAAGGCTTTTGATGGGCCAACAAGGGTACTTCCATTCCCACCACTAGGTACGGTTTATAAGGCCCATGAAAGATGAAAGATAGGTTAGCATTGTAAGGCTCAAGGTACTAATTAGCGATAATTGACTATACTTTTTTCAGTTTTTGGGTTATTTAGAGGGATAAAAGAATGGCCAAGGATGACCACACATTGTAGGGGTTTAAACTTTAAACTTTAAACACGTCCTATTTTACGAAATGTGCTCGGGCTTCCCTTCCCAGATTTAGGCCTATCAAGCAAACAATTTATCACAGTAACTCTCAAAATAACTCCTACCCCTGGCTAAGGGTTGGAGCCCCCATTCGCTTCACACCTCTCTCCCTCTATTTTTGTTTTATTACTAGTAAGTACAGGGAAGATATATATGAATAAACATCAATGATTTTTATCACCATTTTTTTTTCTATTTATAAACTGCCATTTTTTAAGACATTCATACAGTCTACGGGTCCATATAAATTGACCCTTATATGTCAAATCCGTAAAATTATACGGGTCATTAAATTCAACTTGAACCGTTTATTACTTTAATTTAACCATTCTTCTTCTTCTTCTTCTTCTTATTAATTTATTTTAGTATTTAATTAAAAATTTTTGTTATATAGTAATAATAATAACTAAATTTGTAATTATTTAAATATTTACTTAAAATATTTTTTCCAACCAAGTCTAATTATTATATAATAGATTTGTTAATTCATATTTTGCATTTAAGAATAAACATTAATGATTTGACTTAACAATTTTAATGACTGTTAATAAATATTGATTCTTATTTAAGGTTTAGTTACTGTATTTGGTAATTATTATGGGATTATGGGGCATGCTTTGAATAAACATTAATGATAACTGATGATTGTTATTTCATTTTTTATTATTTACTTAATTAAGTACTTGGTGTTTGTTATTATTATTAATTATTTATATAAATAATTGATTGTTATTATTATTTACTTAATCCAGTAACTTTCAGTAAGTAATTATTTGATTTAACTTAAATTATTTTATTTTTTTTAATTATTTATAATAGACATTTAGGGTAGGCTCTTTATTTGATTTAAGAGACTTACCATGTTTTATCTAGACAATGACCCCATACTAACTAAGGAGCAACTACTGTATCTTTTAATTTGAAATTTACTATTTAACACATGGTTTTCAAAACTGGACTAGAAAAACCAGGAACCGGTCAGGTGACTGGTTCCGTTTTCCCAAAAAACTGGATTTCCCCCCAAAACCGTTGATTTTGGTCAGTGAATCGCTGAACCGGGTGGTTAACCATTGGAACGGTTTTATCTAGACAATGACCCCATACTAACTAAGGAGCAACTACTGTATCTTTTAATTTGAAATTTACTATTTAACACATGGTTTTCAAAACTGGGCTGGAAAAACCGGGAACCGGTCAAGTGATCGGTTCCGTTTTCCCAAAAAACTGGATTTCCCCCCAAAACCGTTGATTTTGGTCAGTGAACCGCTGAACCGGGTGGTTAACCATTCAAACGGTTTTGACCATTTTTTATTTTTTTGATTTTTTTTGTCAGAACGGACTGAGCATTCGGTTCGAACGGTCAGACTGTTCAACCCGGTAACCGAACCCCTGACTGGTTTGGTCACCGGGTTGGTTTTAAAAACCATGATTTAACAATAAAAAGTCAATGTCATGTTGAGCAACGCACCCCCAAAAAAGTATCAATAACTTTGAAATCATGAAACTATTTATAAAATAGTAAAATTAGATGGATGTTTACAACAATATCACCAATACTGCTTAATATTTAGGGAAATATGAATGGATAAAAAGCATTTAAATGGTATCCATTCAAAGAGGCAAAGAAGCAAGAAAATCATTCAAAGAGCTATTGAGAAAAACAATCCTTGCCAAACAACATTTGCAGATGCGTCCATCCTCTGAAGTAAGAAATAAAAAATATATGACTACAATCAAATCATCGTCATGTATGGCTACAATCAACTAATAATATAATCAGGACTCCAAAGCCCATCCAATAGAAGAAACATGAAAGAAAGGAGAATAACGAGACCATCTTGAGTATGGAAGTCACCTCCAAGTTAGGTGGGAACACTTCTTTTGGTCAATCAGGACTCCAACACTTCAGATGTATCTATCATCTGAAGTAAGAAATGAAAAATATATGACTACAATCAAATCATCATCATATGTGGCTACAATCAACTGATAATATAATTAGGACTCCAAAGCCCATCCAACAGAAGAAACATGAAAGAAAGGAGAATAATGGGACCATCGTGAGTATGGAAGTCACCTCCAAGTTAGGTGCCAACACTTCTTTTGGTCAATCATGGTTATGGATTTTAAGTCTAAGCTCCCCATGGTGCACGTAGACTATTTAGAATTTGTCTTTAGGAAAAAGGTAGGGAAACCTGTACATAACCTAATGGTATGTTTGGATTATGGGAATTGGGAGATAGAAATAGGAAATGTAGGTTGAAGTTATAATTTTGGGCATGTTGATGTGTCAAATTCAAGTCAATTAGAATACTCATAGATTTTTAGTTCATTCATTTAGTGGTTATTTGAATATTCTTTTTATTCCATGTCTTTATTGAGTAATATAGATTAATAATATATTAATAGTTATGAAATCAGTAGTAATAATAAGTATATTATTATTACTAAGTAATATTAAATTATTATTATTATTACTGAAATAGTAATTGCTTTTATAATTCTTGTAGTTTAACAATAATTAATAATTGAAAGTTTATCATTTAAATTTCACTAAATGAAATATTTATTGGAGAATAATAATAATAATAATAATAATAATAATAATAATAATAATAATAATAATAATTATTATTATTATTATTATTTTTATTAAGTAACTAATTTGTTATAATTATGATTTTTAGTTAATTCATAAAACAATATTTGCTTTTATAATTCTTTAAGTTTAACAATATTGAATAATTGAAAGTTTTATAATTTAACTTTCACTAAATGAAGTATTTATTGGAGAATAATAATAGTATTAATTATAATTACTTGTAATAATAATGTAAATAAGTAACACTAATTATATATTTATAAAATATTTAATATGAACTAATATTAATATAAAATGATTATATCCCAATTAATAATTAACATTATTAAAATGCTTATTAATTATCATTAATTAATTAATATTCTGAAGTAATAATATCATCATTATTATTAGTAATATTTAATTTTAATTATTGATAATAATAATAATAATATAATTATATTAATTAATATAATATTATTAATTATATAAATTTATGAATTATAATTTCTGATAATATTTATAATATAAATAATTAACATTAAATATTTATTTTCAAAATAATTAATATGAGTTAATATAAATATAGAATGTTTATTTCTGAATTATTAATTTACATTATAAAAATATTTATTAATTATCATTTCGTATTAATAATGAGCAATATTGTCCGTAATAAATTATCAGTAATTAATTATTATCAATGAATAATTATTATTAGTAATTAATAGCTTGAATTAATTAATTAAAAGTAGTTAACAGTAATTAATTTTCAATTAACCATAATTATTATTAGTAATTAATAGCTGTAATTAATTAATCAGAAGTAGTTAACAATAATTATTATTAGTAATCAATAGCTGTAATTAATGAATTAGCTTAGCACAATTTCCTTTTTTTTAGCAAAGGATTGAAAGTGGGAGCTTCCCACTTCTCACAACTCTGCATGGTGGTGGGCTCCACTTTGCATGTTCGTGGGTTCTTTTCTTGAACTACCACTAATCAGAATTTGACATGTGCCCATTTTGTTTAAATCTTTGAAATGACAGGTGTTTGAATGTAGATGAGCCACTGTAGGGGGCTTTGACCTGAAATAAGGTTAGATTTGGGAGTATTTCATTTTTTTCCAATTTCTTAATAATTTTTTAATCCTTTTTTTACACACTTTAGGCCAAATTCTAGTCACAACAAAATAAGGTTAAGCGAGATCACCAAAGAATGACTTCTACACCTTTAAGTTGGAGCAACTTCACTTGAGACCCCATCATGGAACGTACATTAAAATTTAGAGATTACGACTGCATTTGGAAGTGATGCAAATAGAGTGTAAATCCTGGTTCAGGATAAATTTGCACTTTGGTTCACTTTTGCTTGTGTTTGGCAACATTACATTTATGCATTAACAAATGATAGACCAATGCATATTTACATTGATGATAAGATGTAGAAGTACATAAAAAAGAAGAAGTAAGTATGCATTCAAGTGGGCTTTTGATAAGAAAAGCATATGTTTTATTGAAATTCATGTTTGCACCCATTACAACTAAAAGTCTGTTTCGTAAGAAGGTAAATTTGTCAGTGCAAAACTAACCCAACTTTGCAATATATATGAATCGTTTTACACTATACATATTTGCATTCACACTTATTTGCATAATTTCCAAATGCAGCCTAAAGACCAATTACCCCTTGGTAGGTTGGCTTGGCCCTTATATCACAAGAAGGTTAACAAGTCAATTTTAAACAACTTATGCATGGGTTATTCTTTTTCCTTTTGTTTTGTTTTGTTTTGTTTTTTTTTTAAGGCTGCATTTGGAAATGATGCAAATAAGATGAATGCAAATATGTAGAGTGTAAAACGATCCATATAAATTACAAAGTTGGGTTAGTTTTGCACTCACAAATTTACCTTTTTATCAAGCAGACTTTTAGCTGTAATGGATGCAATGCTAATTCCAATAAAGCATATGCCTTATATTTTTTTTATCATAAGCTCACTTGAATGCAAATTTACTTATTTTTTATTGATGTACTTTTTACATCTTATTCAATGTAAATATGCATTAGAAAATGTGTTTTCTGTCATTTATTAATGCATAAATGTAATGTTGCCAAACATAAGCAAAAATGAACTAGAATACAAATTTACCCTGAACTGGGATTTACATTCTATTTGCATCGTTTCCAAACACAGCCTAAGTTTTATCAAGGTGCAAATGAATTATTCACTTAGGGCCACTTTACTAACAAAGAAGACAATTTGGAATGCAACATTTGTTATTTTTATATTATTTTTTAGAAGAAAAGGGGATTAGGAGTACTTTCATGATATTGGAAAGCGGATGTTGAAGGACTATAAGATGATCCTTATCACTAAATCAGTTCTAAACATTGGTTGGAGTATAGAGGACCTGCAAGGCTTGCAAACAAAGACTGGAAACTGGAAAGTTTATACATAACCTTGTTTAGAGGGTGGGATAGTCAAAGGATGAGTCGATGGTGTCTAGATTAGACTAGGTTGACTCAGGAATCTGTTTTACCCTAAAATTGTTTTTAAGCTAAAAACCATTGATTTGATTAGCAACCCATTGACCCAGGGGATCATCCTAAAATTACTTTTAAAGAATAGTTTTAGCTGTTTTTTAATTTTTAATTTTTTAAATAAGAACAGGTCGTCCATTTGAATTGGACAATCAAACCATTCGACCCCTCAAAATGGTTGGTCCGGTTTAAGATTAAGACGATGCAAAGGTATATTCTCAGATAATCACGTTTTCATTGACAACCATTCTAATGCCTTTAATACGGAGTATTGAATAGCCTCAATTTTGACCCACCAACCATTCTAATGCCTTTATTCACCAAATTTTTCTTTTACAATATAATGTAGTTCATGCATCGATTTTTGCAAAAAAAAAAAAAAAATTGGAGGCTATTCGGGTGTTGTCAATGCTATATTCAACCTATGGTTAGAACTTGAAGAGTTGAAGATTATTCGGATGAAATGATAAATATATACATTACGTATACAATATAATTAAGACAAATTTTTTAAAGTAACTTTATGATTTAGGAAATTGACTAATTATACTCTTATTATTTAAATATTGTCTTAAAGTATCCTTAAATTTTCTAACTATTGACATCATCATCATCATGTATTAACGGAAAAAAAACAAAATATCATATTTATCCTCTACTATTTATCAAATTTTCAAAAAAAAAATCTACTAATGAAAATTTTCAAAAGCTGGAATAAGGCTACTTGTAAAGGGGCCGTCTAAGAGAGAGAGGTCACGGGTGACAAATTGCATTGACTAGGCATACGGGATACAATTTGGAGACTGCTGTAGAGGCATCTCCGGTCAATTCATTCAGCGCTAGGTGTCTGAGACGTGCTGGGCACATTGAAAGGCTGTACACACGGTAAGGTTAGTGATGAGCAATAGCATGCAGCAATGCAGCTCGTAAGCCAATACGGTGTTTGAAAGTATGGGCGTTTTTTGAGACTGATTTTCAACAAAAAATACCCATATTTCTAAAACCTGTTTTTCACAAAAAAGTGCTTCTGCCATATAGGCAGTGAGCAATACTATGTTATTTGGTAAGGTGATTTTTATCACCATTTTATCGCCGTTTTTATCACCGTTTTTTATGTATGCTATTTAGATGATTCAAAATTGCAAACTGTCCAGAAGTGATCGACATGAAAATTGGAGCCACCACTGTAAATTGTAGTGGGTGGTGCACCGGTGGGAGAATATAACTGAAAGAGGGTCATCTAGAGTTGTTTTTTCAAATTCTGCACTCTTTCTTGACGACGAGATTTTGATTAAAGCAATTTGGGTCATCAGGGATTATGTATTTGGCTGACCGGTGTATTGGGTTAAGTTACTACCTGGTTTAAGGATAATATTGAGTTTTAAAAAAGTTTTATATGTTTTATGGTCTCATGTGCATGTATTGCAATGAAACATTAATGGACGCTAACGGTAGAGATAGAATAAGTCAATTGGCATAAAACTTAAAGATGTTTTAAGATAATATGTAAATAATAAGGATAAAATTAATCAATTTTCTAAGTCATTGGGATATTTTAAAAAATTTACCCATATATATATATTACATTTAGAATACAATATATTATTTAATTGATATAAATGCATGTTTATATATAATTTGCTTATGTGTGACCCGTTCGATCCATATATAAAACAGTTCAGATTTTTAAAATACTGATTTAATCAATAGTTATGGCATTATGAATAGATTTTCCAGGTTGATCGGGTCAAGAAAGGCTCTCCGGATCTCATACCCACAATAATTTTATCCACAAAACACTACCTCTACCCACAAAACATTACCTTGGTATATTGAGAACATCTTCTGTGTATATTACATATAAGAGGATGAGATGTTCCCATGTGTGGCTGAGATTTTAAGTGGGTAAGAACTAAAATTCCCGACTCGTTGGGAGAGGAAACAGGATCTGCTCCTTGGGCGCCTCACATGCACATCCACTGTGCATTGGGAATATCTCCCGTCAACAATTACTTATATCACGGGAGGTGTTCCTGGTAGGAAATGCCGTCCGCAGGCGCAGTTGTACGTAATAAATTAACAATCTCACCCCACCCCACTAAAGTAGTAAACAAAGAATAAAAAACACAGCTATGCAAAACAAAGTAAACAAAGTGAGCAACCCGTCCAAACTAACAAATCTGACCGTTTGTTGTCTCCTCCGAAGTCAAATGTTCTCCCCGTCTGACTCTCTGAAAGGTAGCGGGATAAGCAATTGAGCACTCACACAGTTACACTTCACAGCTTACTAGTCTAGGTAGCCATGAGGATATACCTACAGAAGACACAACGAAATTACAACAATAGCCACTAATTTCTCAGAAATTTCAGAAAACCACACCTTCAATATCTTAAAGTGACCAAGATGCCCTCGTCAACACCCATTCATTAGATCAATTCGGAGGCTAATTTCGCTCGAACAAAAATCGAGGCACCATTCTGCAAGTTGAATATTCATTCATATAATGATATTGTCCTTTGTGATTGAATGGTAGGCTACGCTTCACATAACTCTACCTTCCAATTCTCACCTTACATAAATACAATTCGAGATGCAGCTCACAGCCTCATCAGTCATCGTCCAATCGAGAACAGAAAACCAAATGGGTCGCCTGAAAATCCAACTCGCCCTTGTTTTTTTGCTCTGGGCGTCGATTTCCGGCATCTGCTGGTGTCTCCCGAACGAGTTCTCGATAGTGGGTTACGAGCCGGAAGAGCTGCTGGGCTCAGAAGAACGAGTGTCTGAGTTGTTCGGGCGATGGAGAGAGAAGCACGGGAAGGTTTACAGACACGCGGAGGAGTTGGAGAGGAGATTCGAGAACTTCAAAAGGAATCTCAAGTATGTTATGGAGAAGAACTCGAAGAGACGATCGTCGGGGCATTTGGTGGGGTTGAATGGTTTCGCAGATATGAGTAATGAAGAGTTCAGGGAGAAGTATTTGTCGAAGATAAAGAAACCGGTGGAGAAGAGGAAGAAGAACAGTTCGTTAAGGAAGATGTCCTCGTGCGACGCGCCTTCGTCGTTGGATTGGAGGAAGAAGGGAGTTGTGACTGCGGTCAAAAATCAAGGCGACTGTGGTAAGTCTTCACTCCTTTCTCAGTAGTTCATTTTTTTTTTTTTTTGGACCTCTGGTTCCAATGAGGTCGGCCTTTGCCGTGTGCTGTTGTAGTATAGTCTGACGAACGTTGGATGGGAATAAGTATTGTGTCCATCAATATGATCATCCAGATCCCGATTGTTGTCAGTTTGGTTCGCGAGAAATGGTCCAGTGGTCCAGCCATTTGGGGCATTTCTAGTTCTACAATCTACAATATGATTGTTTTTGTTTACATTAATATAACCGTCACATAAAAAAAATTTAAGGACATGTTTTTTGTTTTTGTTCTGTTTTGTTTTAAGAAATAATCTGTTTTTAAATCAAATGGTTTTGATTTGTTTTTGGAACCGGTGACAAGAAAAATCAGGTTGTAAAATGTCCTCTTAATTGGGTCGGAATCCCATTCTTAGTGGAACGACTCTCTCTCATCTAAGGGAATGGCCATTCTAGCCTCCCTCAATGAGCTACAAAAGAAAAAAAAAGAGAGGGGAAAATTTATAATACAGGAAAGATATGATATGGAAAAAGTTTTGATTGATCAAAATCCACCCATGAATTTTGATAAATAACCACGTTTATAGTTCCAGTTTATTGGTCAATTATTGTTCCAATATCATATCTTTTTCATATCATAGTGGAACCCGGGAAACAAACAATTAAAAAAGAAAGAGAAAGAGAGACAAGTTACTTCAAAACCTCAAACCCTATTTCTCTTTACCTAAAACCAACTCTCCTTAAAAATTCTACATATTTTATGATAATTTGATTCCAATTTCTATCTGAACCAAACAGTCAAAGGAATAGGTGATTTCAATATTGGTAGTTGGTAATGTATGGAGTGATCATCACATGGGTTATTAAATGAACCGGTTCGCGAGGGGTTTAAGACTTTTTAAGGCCCGACGTAGCACTGGTCCGGATCGTTAATTTTTGGAGAATGATATCTAATAATCAATAAGAAAGGTACATAATACATTTGGGGGGCCCAGATGTCAGGAACCATAGATCCAGATGATTGATGAAGAAAAAAGAAATCTAGATGAGTAAAGAACTGGGGTAGGTTTCAGGTCAAGCCTGTAGCTCAGCGGTGCACATGCGCCAGACTCATCATAAAAAAAAAAGAGTCCGGATCTACTAGAGATTGAAGTCTATAGCCCGTTGTACACGTCTTGTTTTAGTTTCTAAGTAGATCTGGACTTCCGGAGTTTCACCCATAGAGGTGTAAAGTGGGCCATGCCGGGTATGGGTGGCCCACACAAAGTGCAGGCCATACCGTGCTGGCCCACGGGCTGTTACAGGTTGTGTTGCCCTCCCCAATGAAAAATTTGGGGATCAGCCTGGCATGGCCCACGGTCCAGGCCCATGTGGGCCCGTGCCGTACCGTGGTTCGGATTGGCCCATGGGTCAGATTGGGCTAAAGCTATTTATTTAAAAAAATTGATAAAAAAACTTAAAATTTTAATTTTATATGAATTTTGTGTATACAATTGCTTATATATACAATAATTAAATAAATTAGTATAATAAAATTAAAAAGTTATTTATTTTATTAATATATTATATGCTATATATTATTATATAATTATAATTTATATAATATATATAAATATATATAAAATATGTATAAAATATATACATGGGCCGGGCTACAAGCTGTGCAGTGCTGGCCCGTGGACCTAAAACCCTAGGCCCAGCATGATCTGCATGATCGTGCCAGGCCTGGCACGGGCCGATTTACACCTCTACTCACCCATATCATATCAGTGGGTCTAGACATGGGCTTTAGAGTTTAGACTTTAGACTAGTGGGTGATCCTCAAATGGGCCTGCCTGCTTTGCTCTTTTCAGAATGTCTGAATTTTGAGGTACAAGCCTAGGAGGTCAAGCCCAATTATCTAGAATGGGCCCGTGGAAATGTGGGAGTCCAAATCCAATGGCATTTCGGGCACAATTTGACATTGTTTTAGCAAATCTGGGAGACTCACTGCCATTGTTTTAGTTAGGATGCTTCTGCTTTCAGCACATTTTGCTGCAGCTGGCAGTCCTTTGAGGCCACATGTCATGATTCTACTGGTCCAAGCATGAAGGCCTAGCTTAATTGCTGCACAGAATTCTCACAATTTCCTGTATGTTTCTGGGTTAAATGTTGATAGGTAGCTGCTGGTCTTTCTCTTCAACTGGAGCAATGGAAGGAATAAACGCCATAGTCACAGGAGACCTTGTCAGCCTTTCGGAACAAGAGCTTGTAGACTGTGATACGACCAATTATGGATGTGAAGGGGGCTACATGGATTATGCTTTTGAGTGGGTCATTAACAATGGAGGGATTGATACAGAATCAGATTATCCTTACACAGGAGTTGATGGAACCTGTAACACTACTAAGGTCTGCTCTCCTAAGCATTTCATACTCAAAATTTCTAATACCTCTTTTGGTTTCTCACCTCCACTGAAATAAGTTGCTCCCATGCATCTGCTTAAGGCAGATTCCTGTGATTCTTTAGTTCTTTACCACAACACTGCTTCAATAGAATTTGTTCTCTGCCTAATCTATATTTGTTCTGTTGATTAGGAGGAAAGAAAAATAGTAACTATAGATGGCTATGAAGATGTAGCTGAAGAAGAAAGTGCTCTTCTCTGTGCTGTTGTTAACCAGCCTGTTAGTGTGGGGATTGATGGTTCTGCACTGGACTTTCAATTGTATACAGGGGTAAGTTAAAATAAGTGAAACCATTATATTCATTTCACCAAAAACCTGAAATATCTAATCCTGCGCTAAATACCAGGGAATTTATGATGGAGACTGTTCAAGCAATCCAGATGACATAGATCATGCAGTTCTGATTGTGGGTTATGCTTCCCAAGGTGATGAAGAGTATTGGATAGTGAAGAATTCGTGGGGGACAAGCTGGGGAATAGAGGGGTACATATATATAAGGAGAAATACTGATTTAAAATATGGGGTTTGTGCAATCAATGCTATGGCTTCTTACCCAACAAAAGAATCTACTTCTCCTTCTCCTTTTCCTTCTCCATCTACTCCACCACCATCACCTCCACCACCACCTCCACCTCCACCTCCATCCCCTGGTCCTTCGCCAAGTCAATGCGGAGACTACTCCTACTGTCCAGCTACAGAAACCTGCTGCTGCATTTTTGAATTCTACGATTACTGTTTCATCTACGGCTGCTGTGAGTATGAAAATGCTGTATGCTGCACTGGAACTAGCTATTGCTGCCCTCAAGATTATCCTATTTGCGACGTTGATGATGGGCTCTGTCTAAAGGTTTGAAATTCTATTTCTATGATAACTTTTAATTGATTTTGCTAATCCAGTGAGACAGGACTCTAAGAATATGTTTGTTTTGAAGAAAAGGTAGGGAAAGGAAGGGAAAGATAGGTAAAGCTATGCAAGGTTTAAAAGGGTTTCCCTACATTTTCCCTTCCTTTTCCTACTTTTTCCTTCGAACCAAACAAAGCCTAAATGGTTGGAAATAAGGTTGGACTTCGAACCAAACAAAGCCTAAATGGTTGGAAATAAGGTTGGAAAACTCATGGCTAATGGGAGAGAACAGGGGATAACTTAGCAGAGTTACTTATCAGGTCATTTGAGTTTTCCAACTGTAATTAGAAATAATTCTAGTTATTGGTGAAATGCAACTAATTGGAAAGTGGAACTAGTCAGTCTTCTGAGCTGTCAGGTTGATGGTAGCCATACTCACAGATTACGATAAATAACAAAATGCAATATCCAGGTGGCATTTTACAGCAAAATTTTCTCAGTAGAATCATTTATTTTCTTCCATTTTGCAGAATTATGGAGATTACTTGGGTGTAGCTGCAAAGAAACGTAAGGTTGCCAAGCACAAGTTTCCATGGACTAAATTTGAGGATACGGCAAACCCATACCGACCTCTCCAGTGGAAGAGGAACCGCTTCGCTGCGTTGCGCTGAGGATGGCTATAGTGTTCTGTAGTTCCAGGTTCTAAGGTTGTTGCCACTGTCATTCTTTCTCTGCTTTGGATGGCATTCTGCCGTCCTGTTTTGAAAATTTGTGTTAATTATCTTCGAACTTACGCATGAACTACTATATCATAAAGGGTATCAGATAAAAAGGGCAAAAAAGAAAAAAATATTTGTTTCTTTCTATCTTGCATATTAATCGATGATAGCAGATTAACAGAGTTGCCTGGGTCGTTGTTTAAGTTGTCTCTTCTAACTTCGTCTGCAAAATTTTTAATAAAATCAAGCTTGGTCAGAGTGTCAGACGTATGCTACCAGCTACCACATCTAAATTGCGTAAGACGTAAAATTCCTGATCACAGTGCTAATCTGGTTGAACCCCTCTTCTGGACATATTCACCAATGTTGTTGCTCGACTCTAACCTACTTTCCGTGGACGTGGATTTTTTAATGGTGTTTAATGTAAACCAGAGAAAGAATTAGTAGATTTTACTGGTCTAAAGAAAGCAAACTGCTCTTCCATATCCTGACTTTGTAACATCACAGGCGTTTTCAGAAAAGGGCATAATTTTCTGAGTTTTATTTTTGGTAAACAATTTTTTTAGTTGATTTCTGAAAGTTGGATTGATGTTGACATATATGCGACTTGGAATGTATTTGGTTTGGGCGGAAAGAGAGATGGGTTGGGGGTTTTCTTTTTTTTTTTTTAGCTTGACACTCAACTTCATTGATAATGATCAGGGGGAACTTTCCCACAACAGAATACTTCACAAAAGATGGAAAGGATCATGCGGTATGATCATTTCTCAAATAAACACCGCCCCACAGCGCCAAATAGGCGTTTTGATTTTACTCAAACTAACTTTTTATTTGGTTGGATTGATTCAAGTAAATTGGCTGTACTTTTTTTTTTGTTTGCCTCAGGTTTCTGTGACACCACCTTTTTGATAATAAGAAACGGTTTTATACACAGCAACGGTTTTACATTTTTTCCCATGCGACGCTATAAAATAATAATAAGAATTATACACTAGGTTTTATACACAGCAACGCCTACTTCTAAGATTTTTAGGGCAAAATGCAGTTAAATGAGCTTACAGTATTAGCATTTTGGCTAATACGAGAAACTGAGCAAGAGAACTTGGAGACTAACGCCTTGTTTTCCATTTTTGCTCAAGACTCAAAAGGTTGGCTCAAAGCACGATTTTTTTTTTTCATGCCGCAGACAAGCCTTATCTTTTTATATTGGTCCATTTCTCATTCTAAAAAGAATGAGGTGCATGGCAAGATTTGTAACCAAATATGGCCTAAATTTTACAATCAGCCTGAATGAGCAAGAATTCCATGAATGAAGCCCACATCAGTGAATCAAATATGGCCTAAATTTACAATCAGCAACTATGTTATAGATGCACCACTATGGATCCATATTATCCACCAACAAAAGCTGCACCACCTACAAACGGTCTCCTTCAATATGAATTTTATCGATGCCCATCTGCGGAGCAAATTAATTCCCTCTAAATATGACACGCTTCCGTGGCAGGAGGCTCAGCTACTGACAGAGGAATAGCTGGGGCAAACACCATCATTGTGGTCACAAATAATAACACCAGCGCTTGATCTCAACTCACCTACAGTTCCATCAAAATGGGTTGGAAGAATCGGAGAAGAGAACCCAATGCAGCCTTCATAAATGTGATTCCAATGCAAGCAATTCCTTTGTTGCCTTCACATCAAGGTAAGGAGGGGAGATTTTAATTAATTTTGAAGTGTATTTTTAGCTTCTTTAATAGTTATCATGCAAATATGCAGATAGAGATTTTATAAGTACTCTTCTCCAATCTGTAACGAGTTTTATATTTTGATGGATTTATCTGTAATGTATTTTATAAGTACTCTTCTGCAATCTGTAATGTGTTCATTGGTTAGTGACTACCCCATATTAAGTATGGAGCAACTAAACCTATTATTCTGTTTGGGATCGACTACTCACGTGATAAATTTGGGTTGAGTTTCCTATTTAACTTGGGGAAAAACTATGCTGCCGGAAGGGCATTGACCAATCAAAACCTCCCATGAATTTTGATAAATACCACCTGATTGGTTATCACTTCTATGATACCGGTTGATTGGTTACAAGTTTTTCTGGTATCATAGTTGAACCTGTTGCACAAAACCCAGAAATACAGATTTGAATGGCACCCAAAAACAAAAACAGAGATAAAGAGAAGCAAACAAAGAGGACACACACATTTATGTGGTTCGGCTTATAGCCTATGCCCACGGGCAAAGGAGGAGCAGAAAATCCACTATGTAATCTGTAATGGTGAGATAACTACTCTCAACTATTTTGAGAGTGAAGGTAGCTAAATGTCTCCCCCCCCCCCCCCAAAAAAAAAAATAAAAAAATCTCAGAGTGGATACATTTTTCTGATAGGAGATCGATCATGTCTCATGAAGAAGCCCTATGGTCTGAAGGCTTTGATAGATATGCTTGAAATGCTAGTCCAGTAAAAACTAGAAACCCCTGCTTTCTGAAATCCAAATATATTACATGTTCCCATAAACATATGAAAAATTGGAAGGATTTTGAACATGTCCAAAAGAAATTTCTGCTCGTTCAATCAGTTTTCATCCACCAGTAGTGGTAATGTATTCCTATTTCCAAGGTAATATTCAGGTCAAATAAGGTCCATTTGCCTTCTTGATTACTTTAAGTTCAACTCTCAACAATATTTCTAGTGTCTACCAAAAGAAACAACTCTTCCTCTGTTCAACATTTAGCAGAACATCAAACCACAGGGTCTTCTATGAAAGCGGCTTGAGCTGACTTCTATAGACTGGCCAGGTTACAAACTAATCGTTTCCTGGACAAGCACAACACAAGCCACTTATACAACTAGTAAAGTTTGGTTCTTATGTGACTAACAGTTTTTTTAATATTAAGTTTCAAAATTGTGTTATAGATCAAGGGGAGTACATGAGAAGATGTACAAGAAGGATAGAAAAAGATCTGCCCAAAGGTTACTCTGGCAGAGATTTGTCACTATACAAAGAATCCCTCTGAGCCCCAGCTTTGGCTAGCTGTGTCCAATTCATCCCCCAGATATCCATCTTAGATGGGCTTGAAGAAAATAGATAGTCTTTTATCTCATTCAGTAGGTGAGCTAGATGCTGGGTACTATCCAATTCCATTGCTCCATCTTATGGTGTTTAAAGAGTCTCCTATAGAAGTGGGAATGAAACCTTGCTGTTTAGTCTGTAGGTCAGCTAAGAGAGCAGAAACTTTTGCTTCAGTAGAATTTGTAAAGCCAATGGGTCCTCTGTAAGCACAACAGATGCTCCCATCTGCCCCATGGAGAACTCCTCCAATTCCAGCTGCTCCTGGAAATCCCCCTAGAGCTGCCACAAAATTGAAGTTTGAAGTTACATTGTAATGATTTGAGGGCAAGGCCAGTGTGGCTGGTGATGTAGAATAGTGATCAGGTTTCTTCTAAGGTTATCCATAGTTGGTCCATAGTGTTCAGAATCCGGTCTCGCAGACCTTAATGGGGAACGCCTTATCATTGAAGATCCTGTTATTTCTTTCTTCCTGTAGGTATATAGTGCTCGCTTAGATCATCAAAGCGCAGAAGACACTAAATTGGTACCACATGGACACATGCGATGAGTCCATAACTCATCGGTTACCTGCGATGAGCTTATAACTCATCGAACGACTGCGATGAACATACGACTCATCACATGTCCACGATAAACTTGTACTCGACAAAACTTAGAATAAACACCGGCTGATGTGAACCTGCGATGAAGGCTAGACGTACGCAGTTCTGCGATAAACTTTGAACGCCCGTGGTTCTGCGATGAACTTCGGATACGCGCGGTTTTGCGATGAAGCTGAGATTATTACAGAACCGCGGATCACTGTGAACTGGAATTAAATATTGACTGCACATGCAACTTTAAGTCATGCGCATGATTAGGTGCCATGAAGGTTCAACAAAATGCACCTGTTAGATAGTGACATCACCAACACCACGTCGGTTAAGTAGGTCACGAAAGGAAATAGCACACGCAGACTATGGGAATCCTCGGAGGAAAGGAAAGTCAGTCCTTGAGAGATCTCATAAGACATGTGGCGAAACCCTAGCAATGCTCCTTAATGACTGACAACGAATCTAATATTCCCTTTCCTAATGGGAATCAAACTCTTTCAACGCCTTCCTTTCGGGACCTCGGGATCCCTCCTTATAAATGAGAGTCCATCCCATGATGAGAGGATCATTCGAATCATTCAATCTTCCTACCCTGCTCCCTTATCACTTCCATTTGCCATAATCTCCAAACCCTCAACTTGCACCCGGTCTTCATCCTTCAAGGAGACCCCCAAGCGTAGCCTGACCACCACACCTACACCTCCCATACACTTTCTACAGTCTCACATGAGAAATAGCTTTCTGGTAGATCCTCCCTCTTTGCCCCAGTTCACAGCCATTTCATTGCCAAAGTCATTAACAGTTCTTGGAATGACTCACATGTAGTCCACTAAATTAATAGAGAAGTGCCATAACTGCCTAGCTTCCACACAATGGATATAAAGGTGATAAATGGATTTGCCATCTTGGAGGTACATGATACAAAACATGGGGAAAAATCCTTTCTTTGGTGCACATCACAAGTATTTAATTTTCCAAGGCTGACCTCCCAATAGGAAAAAGAGATCCTTATTCCTGAGAGGGATCAAGAAATCCAAATCCTATGTGCTGGAAAAGCTTTCATGTTATACTATATATAATGGCAATTGAAGGAGCTAGTAGAGAATTGCCCATAAGAGTAGAGAGTTCAAATGTGATGATCAGGGGTGGAAGGGGACAGGTATAACTCGTTGAGAGCTTCAAGGAGATAGGTGGTTTCTACTACTTCAGACTCCCTAAGAGGTTGGATCAGGTCAAGGTTCCAGGAGTAGCCATGGGTACTGGGAATGGTGCAAGATAAGATCCTTGTATTGCAGTTATGGGCCAAGTCCAAAGATATGAGGTTATTCGATAGCCAGAAACTCTCCCCAACCAAACATCAGTTGAAAAAAGCAATTCAATTACCATTTCCCACACCATATCTTGTGAATAAAACGAAAGAATTATTAGTGGAGAGTATGCATTTCCAAGGATTGGAAAACCTGAGTCAGTTCAAGTGAAACCCAACTTACTTTATAAGAGAAATACTAGAAATAATCTTGTTGTAAATGCAACAGAAAAAAAAATTGGCATACAGTAAATAATAACTTTTTCTTTACAAATATGCTTTAAAATATCCAAAATTCATAGGTTCATAAGTTCATGCAGCCACAAAGAAAGGTGAAAGAAAGTGCTCATCTACATGCACAATATGCATGAAACAATGTAAAAGGAGAACCAAAAAGTATTCTTTTGAAAACAATACTGTTCCATAATGAAAGCCTGTGAAAAAGTTCACTTAACACATGTGGTAGAACTTCTAGAGATAGAGATACACCTTGGCTTACTGGAGAAGTGCTACAAATATCAGCACCCGGTGCCCTTATTTGTCCCCTTTGTAGGTGGACAGCAACCTTGGACCATAGAGAACCATTCTATACTTGGTTATATCCACTTGTTAGTTCAGTTCAAACTTTCTCTCTACTACACTTTTTCTTGTTATTAAAACTCTGTATTAGTCATGCTAACACGCAAAAAAGAGATAGTGCAGCAGAAACTAGAACAATTTTTGCTTTCTGAAACAAAATAGAAAGGAATCTCTAATCACATATGATTACATAAAAAACCTAGGAGGCTTGTGAGCATCAATCACATTTCAATAGTGCAATAAATTCATGATCTAGTTGTTGTTGTATTAGCTACAGCTTAAGAAATAATAATTTTGAATAAACTTGCTTCTTGGCTATCTGTAAACCCAGAGTTTAAGCACCAGAATGTTTTTCAGCTGCTTTTCCCTCAATCTGTTTGGAATTTGTAAGATGGCTTTCCCCGTGGTGAGGTCCACCAGGAAGCTGTTGTAATATTTTCCTCTATTATCAATAAAATTTCTTACTTTACCTTTCGAATTTCCTCATTTCTTAGTTGTCTGCTGGGTTTATTTCAGAGTTTTGAGGTTCAATTCTCCACAACTATTTTCAGCATTTACCAGAACATGGCAGCATAATGATCACTTTTGAAAGTGGGCAATGATGGAATTATCTCCGTATATCTGCACTCTACCTGTAAGAGTTGGAGTGTTTGAAGATTCAATTTATGTCCCCATCACTGGAAAAAGTCCATATGGTGGTTCCTGATCATCACCAGAAGAGAACCTCTCATGTTGAAGGGAATAGAGAGGAAGCTTGGGGAGGGAGATGAAGCAGAAGAGATGGTCCCATTTTGGTTTGGTTTCTTCACTATTGCTAAGAGATGATCCCCCATCTCACTAGGGTGCAATTTGGGCCGTCTTGTTGGGTTAAGCATTTGTTAAATTTTGACCGAGTCCAACCCTGATGCAGCAGAAAATCTTTAAATTGAGTACCTGATTTGCAACCCTAAATCTTGCACCCCAAACCCATCCCCTGATCCCCCAAAAAAGGTTGGGCTTAACAGATTCACAACATCTAGACATGTGAAGATATGCCTATTTTTTTTGGCAAACAAGTATGACTAGTGTACATTATAGATTTTTTTCGCCCTTGAAACCAATGCTTCCTAAAGGGAATAAACTTAAGCATAATGTCTGATTTTTTGTTGATGTGGTGACATATGGCATTAAATGTTGAAAAGGAACACTTAATTTTTGCTGCAAATTCAGTATTTTGCAGTAGTATTGGATAAGAAAAATAACCATTTGTTTATGGAACATAAACACAATAGATTCTAAGAAAAATATCAAAGAACGACTTATAGATCTATGGAAGTAATTGAAGCATGGTAAAAATTAAAATGTATGACAGCTCCTCTAGAACGGCTCAGATTGAAGCAAGCAAAGAATCAACTAAATTTATATTATCTAAACCTGCTTCTTTTGATAATGTAAAGCTGATGCAAGAAAAGCCCTCCGAGCAGGAAAAGATTTTCTGTTGACTTCAAAGCCCAAGCTGAGGTGTCGTTTTCTGTTGCAGTGCTGCTTTATTTGATCATAAAGAATGGTATAATTTCTACTGCTGACATTCCTAAAGTAGCATCCATCTGTCCCATCGTATGTATATACCTGCTGAGTGCTTCCCAAACCACTGGTTACCAAGTGCCCCTTTACAATCATAGAACCCTGTCCGGTCTGCAGATTTTTGAGAAAGCCACTCGAGAAACCCAAGGGGCCATGTGAAAATATATCCTGGTTGAACCCCAAAGACAAGTTTGAAACTGAAGCGTAGGTGCCATTTCCTTGATCCAAAAGGTCAGTGTACAAATAAAGTGGGAACCTTCGAGATACATCGATTAAATATAAATCAGATAGGAGCCTCTCATAAACACTGGTATTAGCATCTATTGTCTGGTTCACTATCTGCTGATTCCCATCGTTCCCAAACTCCATCATGTTTCTGTAGACGAAGTCTTGGTTTGAATGGGTTGTGATGTTTCCATGGGAAGATTTCAACCACCCAGATGAAAAAATGGATCTACTTGCAGTAGTAAGGAAATTTCCATCAAGCCCTTTGAAATCTGAAACTAAGGTGAGCATAAGAGGTTGGGTACTATACTCAATCAGCTCTCCTTCAGTTCTTTTACTGTCTTTATCCAACCAGACGTGCAAATTTGCATCTATGAACCACACGCTAAGAGCATTTGTTACACTGAACCCGAACTGGTGCTGCTTCCCATCCAAAATCTTTCCTAGGAATGGAGTAATATCAATATCATAGGAAGGGAGATCAAACGATCCAATTCCAGTGATTGGTCTCCATAGTAGGGGATTGACCCCTCCAGTATATATCACGGTAAAAGGCCAGACAGCACCAACTACAGTGCCATCAAGACTAACCACAACCTCTCTGAAAGGTCCATTTCCTGGTGTCCCTGTAAGATTGTTTGCAGCTATGTAATTATTGGGAGGATTCCCATACCAGAATTCATCATCTGAATGGAAAGAAACATAAACCTCCAATATAGCTCTATAAGCATTCCGGGGAACCGAAAACTGCTTCAATTGGACATCCGTTGAGTTCTCAACCAGAAACCACAAACCATCATTCAAGGGGAGATTTCGCGAAATGGGCAATACCAGATCGGCCGGAGAGTTAAACCCATTAACTGAATTCACCCATTTTGGCTTATGGAAGCGGAGAGGTTCCTCCGCAGGCCAAAAGTGGAATGTGATATTCACATGGTAAATTCCAGTGTAGGTTCGATCAACAAGGTTACCCAGATAAACAGCTAGTGTTTGGGGGTCCTTAAGCAATGAAGAGTACCTCGTGATGTCCTTCTTGACCGTCCAAACGATTCCAGTGGCTCTAGGTTCAGCTGTGCAACTTCGAAGAAGCTCAACTCCACCCAACCAAACACCAAAGATGCGATCAAATTGTCTTCCTTTACAGGTGGCATTCCATTCAAGGACGATTTTGGAAAATTTCTGGGATGGGCAGTCTGAAGGGGGAGTATATTGAGCAAGAACAGGTGGTCGGCCATATGTGTAGCCGAAATCATGTTGAAGGACAAGAACAGAGCAAGGTTCTGTCCTGGGTACTTTGATAGGTTTGGTAACTTCGAAGAAACGGCTGACAGGAACGTCTTTGGGGGCTGCGTGAGAGAGAAGCTCTGCTCCAAAGAGTCTTGTTTGGTGGAGATCTGCATCGGAAGAGAGTGGGTAGTGAAGGAAGAGAGATAAAATGAAGGGAATGAGAAAGGAGGATGAAGCCATGGCCAGCTTGTCCTGCTCTCTCTGTGAATTTCGGTTTCACACAGAGAGAAAGAGAGAGATGGAGAAAACAAATGCAAGCAAGAGGAGTTACAGTTGTTTATAGCCTTAGGCAAATGGAAGCAGAGAATTGAGCTGGTGTGTAATTCCTATGGAATCTACCATTCTAAATTGAAATATTCCTGTCGCCACTCGCACACGCACTCGAACTTACTGTTGGCGGGTCCGACTGACAATTTTTTTTTCATTTTATTGATGAATTTTTAGAGCTGTGATGCCTGGCCGTCACATGTGGTAGGATGTACATAATAATCGTTTTCCAGAATTTGCATTAGAAGAATATCATTGCGATCCAAATTTGATTCATTACCGAACCGAGATTCCAACTACGGTTTATTTAAAAATTTTTAGGGCACATTACATCAAAATTTCAACTCATCATAAAATATGTCATGTACTTATTTTTATTGGTTCATGTTTCACTAAAATACATTTATCCTTAAAAAATTGAACAACGTCAAATATGTTATTGTTGCATACCATTTTCATCACAGGTTGATTTATATAAATTATATTGCAGTAATTTCCAATAGGATGCATCAAAAAGGATTCTAGGTACCTAATCCAACATAATAATACCATAAAAAATTAGACACTTTTTCCTTCAAACCAAATACAGCCTTAATTTCACTCAGAATTCAGAATTAAGGAATCAACAACAATCTTTGCAAAAACTTTACTCCCGGAGGCTTGTGCCCACTAGGTCCTCTGCTCCTCTTTACATTCAACTTTTGCCCACCTACTTCTACAATGGCTTTTTGGACATCCGATAGCCTTTCTATTGATTACTATTATTTTTTGGGAGAACCTTATCAAAGAAAGACATTTTTTTTCCTTAAGAATTTGGTGTTGGTTAGTGCAAAGCCCGTTTTAACAGCCTAGATTATCACCATACTTATGTGTTTTATATTTCATGGGAGATATTCCCAATACAAGGTTGTAAGAGGCTGTTAGAACGGTGTGAGCATAGACTTCTCAATTAATAGGGGTTTTCAATAAGAATCGGAAGTCTCTTCCAATTCCAATTGTTTAGTTGGGTAGAATCAGAATCTCATTCCCATTTTTTGTACAGTGACATTCCTCCATTTGAGGGAAGGGCCCCTTCCTTGGGAATGAGATCCCATTCCAGTTGATTTCAGATCTAATCCCGATTCCCGTTTGAACCAAACAAGCTATGGGAATATACCATTTCGATTCTGATTCCACCACAAACCAAATGGACCGTTAATTAATTATGCATCCATGTAGGTTTTGGATAACATGATTCCATAGAATATACTTTTGTGGATTAGTTGGTTTTGAAGCACACTACCCCTATTGGATGTTAGTATTCTAAAACCATTGCACATGATTCTAATCTACAAAATATCGTTGATCCTTTTTACCACAAACGATTTGTTGTATCAGACCCTAACATTTACATTCTACTATTGCACTTATGACTCAGTTTAGGAGTATAAATACAAATATGTACAATACGTACAGTACAAATACATACAAAATTACACAAAATATAAGGTTTTGCACTCTCTAGACTTGTATTTATAATAGTCCTTCCAAACTGAACTTATAGGTTGTGGTATGGTTCAAAACATGTTATAAAATCTTCGGAAAAGAACAGACAGGCCCAATGCATATTTCTGATTTCCACTACAGAGCTATAAAAAATGTCAGCCCACACTCTATGCACCAATGCCCGCCCATGAATTGGCATCAATTCCGAATCAGCACCTACCCCAACAGTACTCTGGGCCTACAAATTCTGACCCTGGGCTGAACTGTCATTCTCCCTAAAATCTTCCTAGAATGCAGAGGTCTTCTTATTCTGTTTTTTTGTTTATATACGTGTTGATTAACCATAAAGGTGCAGAGATGAGCGGCTGCTACTTGGGCGCTCCATACCTGCACAAAAAAGAGAAAAGAGTAGCTGCCCTACAATATGGATCCAAGACATCTATCCCTCATGCAAAATGCAAGAGAGAACTGCTAAATCTGGATGGGGCCGAAAATTTGGAGGTTACTTGACCTTCCAAGATATCTTTTCTTTTTGGCACTTTGCAATCTTTATGATAGCCATATAAATAGGTCTTTGCCCAACGTTCCCTTCCTTGCTTTGAGGAGGGAACTTAACCAACTTAAACGTTTGGGGTGGGTGGGGGAGGGGGGAGAGACCAAGTTAAGGCCTGAGGCGCAAGGTTTTAAAAGCGATATTGGTATCTCCATACCAATGTTTTAAAAGCGAAAGGCACACAAAAAGCGACAGGTTCCAAATGTGCCTGAGGCGCAAGGTGAGGTGCACGCCTTTTTTATGAACACGAAGAACCGAAGAAGAAGAAGAAGAAGAAGAAGGGGGCGGGCGGAACCCCTGTTTTTAGTGTAAGAAGAAGAAGAAGAAGAGTGGGTGGAGACTGTAAAAACATTTCAGAAGAAAGACAATGAAAACAAAACAAGTAACAAGAGTGGGCGGAGCCCTTGTTTTTCTGTGAACAAGAAGAAGGAGATGAAGAAGAAGAAGAAGGGGGCAGAGCCCCTGTTTTAGTGTAAAAATGTTTTTAGAAAAAAGACAATGAAAAACAAGAGAGGGCGGAGCTCCTGTTTTTCTGTGAACAAGAAGAATTGAAGAAGGACGAGCAGAAGAAGAAGAAGAAGAAGAAGAAGAAAAGAAGAAGAAAAGAAGAAGAAGAAGGGGGTGAGTGGAACCCCTGTTTTCAGTGTAAAAAAAGAAGAAACAAATACTGAAATACCTGATGCTGATTGCTGAAAGCCTGTTGGTCATCCGATTAAGAGATGGCCTCTGATAGAACGTCGAAGGTGGTTGTTCGATTGAGAGATGGCCTGAACTTGTTGATCCAAGAAGAATGTGGGGGTTGAGGGCTTGACACTTCCACTGAGAAGCCTTACATGGCAAGTTCTTTTCTCTCGAGAGGGTCGTGTCTTTCTTTCGAAATTTGCTATACCATATCCAACCATTTTGGCACATAAAAGGAAATAATCTATACACACAGCATTATAATCTATCTATAAAAGTCAATATAAAAGTCAATTCAAAAACAAATTAAAAAACAAAAGGCAACAAATATAGGCGTGCGCCTGGACCGCCTAGCGCCTGGTCTGAGGCACACGCCTTAGGCGCAGAGGCAAGCACCTTATTAAAGTGTAGGCACCTTGACCCATGCGAGGCACCTACTCTCAAAAATGCCTCACCTTGTGCCTCCGGCGCGCCCGAGGCACGCCTTTTAAAACACTGCTCCATACGTAAAAACATTTTCAAATAAACAATCAAATAAATTTCTTTTTATAGAAAATAAATAAATAGATAATAATTTGAGAAAAACAAGTGAATGATTGTGTATGAAAGTGTTGCATAGATAACCATAAAATAATCATCTTCCATCAACATGCGGCTTGTCACATGGCCATTGGATATTCCAACATGTTGAGGATCAAAACGAGGGCCTATGGCCACTCTACCAACATCTCCCACTTGGCCAGTTAGGCCCGAGATGAATAAGTGCCAACCAATCCCATTGCGTTGACGTGGCTTACATAATTTATAATTGCAATGGGTTTAGTTAGTGGATCAGCAATCATTTATTTTGTAGGCACGTATTCTACAAGGATCTATTCCATTGGTAGACATCATTTAACTACCGGTATCGGACATCAATATGTTTCACTTCAAAGCATGCCATGGTGGCATAACTAAGTATCTTCATAGTTCTCATCAGTATATCAAGAACTTTCACAGCTTTTGAACCCACAAATCTACAAGTAATGAACTTAGTATGTATGACAAATTTAGGTACATAGCTTTGCTTTCTTGCTCATCGATGAGATCCTCCTAAGAGGAATCATCATCCAATGGTGAATTTGCTATCATTTGGGTCACCTGCAAAAATAGCATGACACTAATCCAACACTTCCAAGCAATGTGAGCTTGAAGTCTTTTACTAGCTTTAAAAATCCAAGCACTCTTTTAATAGCTTTCCAATGGTCTCCTTTAAGTATCTACTTACATGACCAACAACACGTTATATGTATAAGCCACTTATAGATTTAAGCACAAGATCTGCTTTTCATCTTCAGTATTTCTTCATTTATGGGATCCATATCTTAATATTATCTAGCAGATTTGAGTGTCATTCCCATGGCAGTCTTTGATATAAACTATCTTAGAATCTTTTCTAAATAATGCTCTTGAAAGATCTAAAGTTCTAACCTCCTTATCTCTTTGAGAAGCAACTTTCATTTTCAAATTGGATTTCAAACAAATATTATATTGATTATGGACACATCATTAATAATAATTGGGATGTGCTCTACACATAAGGGAAGAACAATAAACATACCCCCACTATTCAAACAGCAAGCCCAAGAAAGGAATTAAGAATAAACCTCCTCATAATCAATGCTTCTATTTGAGTATATCTTCTTGATATACAAAACTTGCTTTATAATTTTCTATGGATCCCTCAATATTTATTTACACACTATAGGTTTTTGTTTTGATAAAAACAATTAATTCCCAAGTTTGATTTTATTTATGGTTTCACACCATATCATGCATTTTCCATAACATCTAAAAAGACAGTAGGATAAAAAAAAGGCAATCAAATCAACATAAGGGATTGCTTATTTAAATGTAATAGTCCATTAATCTCAATGAAGGGAACCCTTTTGTTTGAAGAGGTAAAGTAATTAGACTCAAAAGTGTAAGATTAAGTACTATGAGAATTTGTACAAAAAAAAAAAAGAAAAAAAAAGATCATAACTAGGACTTTCAAAAATGGTCCACCCTCCCTGAATTTTGTTTTCTAGGGATACAACATCTTTTACTCTCCATTAAAACAATAGTTCCATCAGATTTATAACTAATAAATATGGAAACTTTGCCATTTTTACTATATGAATAGTATATAAAGGTACACTCAATGCTCATTGTTATCCAACTTGCTTCTTTATTGATTTGATATAGAAATCATTAAACAAGTTGGAGATACACTTTCCCCTATTTCTCTTAAGGGATTTTTTTTTGGCATTTTATCTAATTAGATTTTCCTTAACCAAGTACGCATGTCCAAGTCTAGAACCCATTGCACATTCCCTTTCCCTATGTGTTTTCACATTCATATGGCCACATTTATCTGAAAGGACAATTACTAATGATTTCTTTGATACCTTTCCTTTCCTATAAGGGAATTAATTCTCGCTAAGATATGGTTTACAACATTCATAATGCATTCTCATTTTGTGCATTCGATCATTCGACCTCATTCTCTTATTTTATCTTTGTATGGAGCAGTTTCATAAGCATTCTCATTTATATAATAGACACAATGAGCATCTACCTTATTGATAATCAAAAAGTTTACTCCCACTATCTTTATCCAACCTAAATTAATATGGATAGTAATTTCCCTCTTGGTTTTTCTTTGTATTTTAAGTTCAAGAGTGTGATTTCCACTCCTAATGTTACAATTCTGGGGAGTAGAAGATGTCTTTATGATCTAGGAACTAAAGAATGATTCTCCAAACAATGAGTAAGCAATAACTGTTTGAACAGTTTAGGAAATATGTTGCAGTTATAGCATAATTGGGCATCACTCAATAAATGTTCAGAAAGTCATGTACTAATACCAAAATAAGTTTTACAAAGGCACATAACCAGTCAGTAATTTAATAATTAACGAATTATCACACCATAAGTCTCAAAAATAAATCTGTGGACAATACACAAAATCATAGATAAACAATTAAATAAGAAACCTTGCAATGGGAGGGAGATAAAAAAAGAAAAAACACGTAGGGCCTCTTCTGTATGGCATCCAACAAAAATCAATAAATTCAAAGACTTCAAAGTTTAATGCTCCCCCTATGTTTATGAGACTAAGCGGGAAATTTTCCCATAACAAAACAGCTATTTTGAACTATTTTGATCACTAAAGAATATTACGAGAGAATTTTGGTAAAATAAATTCAAATATTGTGGATAGAACAAACAAGCCATCCACTAGTGCAACTGTTCAATAAAGGAGATGCAAATCCCAAATTTTGTATTCTAACAAATATGCACCCAACAGTTTTCAGGTTTAAAGCATTAGCAACCAGTGCAGTTAAGCCAAGTGATCTATTTTAATTTTAAATACTACTAAAACCACTAAAAAAACTTTCAAAAATTAGGTAAGTTTTGCTACAAGATGACTCATCAAATTGCACAAAGTCCCAACTAAAACAAAAAAAATTTAGGACTATAAAAAAAAGGTATGCCACTATCTTCAAATGGCATTGGGAAAGAAAGTCATCTTTTGGTTCCTCAAATTAAGGCTTGAAGAAAAAAAAAAAAATAAATAAATCCTAGTGTATTGTAAGTAGCTAATACAACCTCAAAGCCTTGAGCATTTGAATAACTAATCTCTCATTTACAACCAATGCAAAGCACAAGGTAGTCATTGATTTGGCCAAGAATTCCGACAAAAGAAAATTTTGAGCCTAAAAAATTCTCATTGATTTTGGTCACACCAAAAAGTAATTGAAGCAAATACTTTTGAGTTGTAGCAGGCAGTTTTTGTGAGTAAAAATAGTAAAAAAAATGTCTGAAAAATGGAAAATAGCTGTTTACACTCAATTCCGTTGATCAATTTTCAGGTTCATGGACCTTGCTATCTGTCCTGTCAGCAAAAAAAACTTCGAACCCAAGAATGGAGCTCGTTTATAACTGGATAGCAATGAACGGAACCTCATACAAACAACAAAAATAGCAGTGAACAATTAATTTAGCAGAGTAATATTTAAAAAAAAAAATGACAAATCAATAGCTCACAACCTTGGCCGAAATGATATAGGACCCAAAAAAAGAAAAAAGAAAAATAATTAATGGTTAAAAAGAGAATCAAAAATAAAAAATGGTTTTGTAATACCCGATTTGAGCCTTGTGGCGATTCGTAGATAGAAATCCTTGAATCAAAGCAATATGGAAACTGATTTGAAACGCTTGGGCATGATTTACTGCTCGAATCGACCTTATCCGACTAAATGAATCTGATAGCAATCAGCAAAAACCCTAAATTTATTTTGGGTTCATTCGGCTCTGATATCAGTGATTAACCCGTAAAGGTGCAGAGATGAGCGGCTGCTACTTGGGCGCTCCATACCTGCACAAAAAGGAGAAAAAAGTGACCGCCATACAAAAAGGAGGGAACTTAACCAACTTGGATGTAAATAGGCCTCTCCAGACTGAGACAACACTTATCATGGAATTTGGATTCAGAATAATCCAACAATATTAGTTTATCAATGCATAAAAAATATTTTCAAATAAACAATTAAATAATTTTTTTTTATAGAAAACAAATAAATAAATAATAATTTGAGAAAAACAAGTGAATGATTGGGTGTGAAAGTATTACATAGAGATAACCATAAAATAATCATTGTCTGTTAATATGTGATTTGTCACATGGCCATTGGGTATTAGGATATGTTGAAGATCTATGGGTGTAAAAGTATTGCATAGAGATAACCATAAAATAATCACCGTTTATTAACATGTGGCTTATCACATGACCATTGGATATTACAACATGTTAAAGATCAAAACGAAATCCTATGGCCACTCTACCAACACATGTGATGTGGCTTTGACCATACGGATGATGCTGGAGTATCTGGCTAGTACTATAATGATTAGATCAAAAGGGATTATTCAGTTGTGACCAATGAGTATCAATGATTTCTTGGCATATTTAACGGGGCGCATAGGGGTTTTAATCACATTAAATATTAATTAACATGAGTAAGTTCAGATAGAATTGAACCTAAACTTTCTTAGCTTAGAAGTTATGCATTTAATTATTAAAGAAATAAGAATATAATTAAGCATTGAGTAGGGGTTTTTTGGCTTAGGAAGGAAGAAAAGGAATTTTTTTCCATCTATAAATACTCGATAGGTCTTGTGGGGAATGGGCGCATATTTGAAAACAAATCTAGATCTCTAGAGGATTTAATTTCAGATATCTTCTTCTGTTGTAATTCATGGGCTGCTAACACTGAGATATCATGACCTCTCCCTTAATGATCTTAACAGAAATATCCAAACGATCTTACTTCTCCCAAATCACTCTCAACCAACCGAAAGTCTTCAGATACCATATATTGAAGCAGGGATGATTCTAAATTTTGATGGGAGTATTGCAGGCAATCCAGGTAAAGCTGGGATGGGTGGAATTTTGAGGGATGAACAGAGACTGATCTGTTGGGCTATCAGTGGTCCAATAGGTATTACAGACTCAACAAATGCTGAGGTGATGGCAGCCCTCACTGGTATCATAATAATAAAAACATTGGACATTCAGAAATTATCCATAGTTGGAGACTCAGCTAATACCATCAAATGGCTGAAAGAGAAGGAGGTTGAGCCATTATTTGTCAGAGGCAAGAGACTCCTTGGAAAATTTGAATGTTAATCTGATGTGGATCCCGAGGGAAATGAATCATATTGCAGATGGATTAGCTAAATTTGGAACAAACCTAGAAAATTGATACAGCAACAAGCTTCCCTCTTGTAATTCTGTATTTCTGCTGTTTTCTTTTTTAGTATATCTGCTCATGTACTCTTTGTCTCTTTCAATGAAATCTGTTTAATTTTTTCTCAAAAAAAAAAAAAATAATAATAACTAAATACTCAATAGGTTATAGCTTCGGGGCAAGTCATTTTGATTTAAGCCTTCAATTTTCTCTCATTCCTTTCTTTTTCCTCTTTGTCTTTGACAACGCCATTAAGGCTCAGTTTGGAAAGAGTACAAATACAAATATATACAGTGCAAATACATACAAAACAAAGTAAATATAACATTTTGCACTCTATAATGGAATTGCAACTGTAGCTTGTGTTTCTTTTCTCATTCGTATCTCTTTTTTGTTCATGTTTCCCTTCTCAGCTTTGAATTGAGAACTCAGATTGCATCAGGGGCGTATACTGTACATCAGACCCAATTAGTGGGTGAGTGGGTCAATGGGTGAGCCCCACTAGCAGTCACCATTCACTGAAGAACCTTCCCTTCCATGAATTTGAACCTACTATGCCTTCTCTAAGTGAGGGAATGCTCAATGACCAAATTAATTATTGAGTCATCAGAAGATATATGCTTTTCATTTTTTGTTCTTAATTGATATTGAAATAACACGAAATGGGGATTATGCTACATTTGGAACTTAGTGGGTATGATTTTAGAAATATGAAAAAAACTAGTGCAATAATTCCCTGCACTATCCTTTCAAGGTTGAAATATTTGTGAGGGTCAAGCTTAAACCAATCTCTTTACGTACTCGAAAAACGTTACTACGTTAGGTCTATTCGCTCGCTAAAGGCCCCAATTCCTCCTTGTCTCTGTTTAGAATGAAATGTTCAGAAAGATGTAAATAAAGTTAATAAACCATTATGGAAGGTAACAGGGTATTTCCATCAATCAATGAAAGATCAGTATCCTGGTCCATGGGCAATCTGGGCATTTTGAAAAAAGAATTTAAACTTATGCATCATTATTCACGGGTTTGATTTGATCATAGTACGGAAAAAACATGATCCCAGAAAAATTTACAGCCAAATCAATAATCAATCAACCGGTATCATAAAAGAGGTGATCAATCGGGTGGTATTCCAGGTGCTTTGATTGCTTGAAGTTTTTTCAACAATATTTTAGAAATTTATTTTGAACTGAAACCATTCTGGTCACTGATTTTTGGGTTGATGGTTTGATTTAAATGAACAGTCCATTTTTATAAAATAATTTAAAAAATTAAAAAAAAAGTAAAATAAAAAACGACAAAGAACTATTTGAATGGGTCAACGGTTCAATCGCCCGAGTCAATACCAATTCAGCGATTTTTTGGCCTGGGACCAGGTTTGGGGTAAAATGGAATTGGTTGATTGGATGGTTGTTGGGCCGAATGGTCGACTATCTGGGTCAATGACGGTTCAAAACATTGTCTTTCAATACCATATCTTTCCGGTATCATAGATCTTTTTTCATGTATATATTGTCATTTTCTTTCTTAGTTTCATGTATTTCAAATCTTCATCTTCTTGATTACTACTAAGGTTCAAAATATTGTTACGTATAGGCTTGTATTGGGGCCTTCCCGATACGCCCCTATGCCATGATTCAGAGGGTAGTCGAGACTTAAACTGACCCCTCTGAATTGGTTTTGAAAAAAATAAAAAATAAAACATAAAAAAACACCGATATAGGCTGATACATCGGTTTAAAACCTTATTTACTACATCTGCATGTACAAGAAGGTTGAATTTTTCTTATACCAAGTGTGAAGGCCCTGCCCTTCTAAACTAGTGCATAACTTCATATATCTGCTCTAGTCCATGTGTTAGGCGTTTGTAAAGCCCTAAGTATAGCTAGTGGTAGTATTCCATATGAATACATGATTGAGCCATGGTTATAATATAGTGGAAGTGTCTAAGGTTGTGTTTGGTACCATTACTGTTGTTTCTACGTGAAATATTTTTTAGACACCTAGATGGAGCATACATGCTTCTTTCTTCGTGTTGATCCACAGCAACTATTACCCTCCACTCTTTAGCTCAAAATTCAGCTATATTGAAATGTGGCAGCCGGATTTGATCCCAGGTCTCTGTTACAACGAGTCAAAGGTCCTACCAACTGAGCCACACACAGTATCGTTGGTAACCTAATAAAAATAAAGTAAGGAATGTTATTGTTGCAATCTAACATTCCAAGTTTAAGAGACCAGATTATAGTTGGTACACACAACCACCTATTTTCACTTTCTATATTGTTTATGCATTTTTTATAGTTTTATTCGACCATATAGAACCACCTCTCTCTCTCTCTCTCTCTCTCTCTCTCTCTCTCTCTCTCTCTTCTCCCTTTATTAGAAAAGGAAGATAGATTGAAAGTTCAAGCTCTGGAACTGAATGTGTAATTAACTATAGAGGTTCCTCATCTATCCAGCGCTTATACATGGCCAAACACGCCTTGGGCTGGTACTCTGGAGCTGTGTGTCCTCCGCCCTGTATGAAAACAAACATTACATCAGCTTTCCTTTGTTCTATTACTATGGATATTCCATTTTCCACTGAAGAAAGAAAGAAAGAAAGGAAAAGGGCAGAAGAATCAGATTGCCTTCACAGTCGCAAATGTCATGTTATTGGAATATGTCCTTGTATATCTGCACCAGAACCAAACACACCATCTCTGCAACTGTCATTTCTAACATCAATTGAATTCTCATATTAATTCAAAGACGATGTTGGCATTCATGAATTTGCGAAAAATCAGACGTAGGACCTACCCTCCAACTTGTCCATCCACAACCCAAGACCTCCAGCCATCAACAATGGAGTAATTGAGAGAATGTATCCATGCTTCAGTGGCCAAGAATGGCACTATAAGGTCATGATCACCGCTATTTTTAAGTGCAGAAGCCTTTATTATCAAAATGTCACTTGGACGTTACACAATACAGAATGCAAGATAAGATATTTCTCACCTGTAAACAAGAGAACGGTATCCTTTCCGGCTTAGATTTACATGATAACTGAAGCTGCTTTGGATTTCAGCTGTATAAGACAACCCATAGTTGCACCTCCGCCATTCTCCAATTGATCCCTGTTTTCATCATCACATTCACATGGATAGAGGGTGTTAAGAGGATAACAACCTATTCAAGACCTCACCTAACATCTTCAAGCTTTTAGGTTGAACCGTTCCTTAAGATGGTATTAGAGTCTGTGTGATCAAATGGTCTAGTGTTCAAGCCTCATGGCACCATTCATGATTAATTAACTTCAAGCCCAATGGACTTTCATGTGAGGGGGCATGCTAGAGAATAAAAACCTATTCAGGGGCCTCACTTAACAGCTTAAGCTTTTAGGTTGAACATTTCCTTGAGAGAAGTTCCTTGCTTTACAACCATTTACTTCCTTAAAGTGATTCATTACAAGGATTCTCGATGGTATAATACTCATACCTTTCGAATGTTCAATGCTTTTCGGACATTATCATCGTTAGCCCAATAATATGACAATAGATAGCCATCAGTCTGAAACAAAAAAAAAAAAAAAAAGAAATAAACTTGTAGTGCAATTATGAACCTTTTGTGACATTAGCAGACGAAAGCAGAGAGGATGACAGAGATATATACCCTGCAGAATTCTGTAGAAGAAGGTTGTGGGTCAAGGATCTCTCTGGAGTTGTCCTCGAGATATCTTCGATCCCCAAGTTTTTCTTTCGGCTTTGGGGATGCAAAGCCACAGAGTGGTTCCAAAATGTGTGCAGTATTAATTCCCAAAAGACACTGCAAATGCAATATGATCAAGCTCTACCATTTGGTTTTAACAAGGATGCATGTAAGATGACAAAAGGAATACAGAATATATAGAAGAAAACTCCCACCTCAGAGAAAGCCTGCATATCCTGTAAACACTGTACATTGCTGGGATTTATATTCACATACTCCCCTTGGCAGTTTATTTTGGCTGACTGGAAGAAGCCATATCTCTCCTTGTGTCAATTAATTCTTGCACATAGCCAACTACGCTTTGGAAACTAGGACTTTCTGTTTTCAATAAGACAAGGATTTGAGAAATTGATTTACCTGGTAGAGTTCATCTGATACGAGTCCCAGTCCATGAGCATGTGGTAGTTGTTTGTTGCTGTCATAACTCACATCCGTTACAGGATTACCAAGTAAATATCCCTGGAACCATATTCCAGATGGTTAAATATTTTATGGACTAGCTCTTGTCTGTAATTCTACCACAAGCTCAAGGAATTAAACAGGTTATTAAGTTGATATTATACTAGTTGATTATTTCTATGTTTGTCATGGGAAAGTTATGCGGAGTTTCTGAAACTGCACTGAGATATGCCCAGTGCTGATTCTGCTATCTGCAATAACTACAACTGCTGCTGCTACTACTACTTCTTTTTAATACTCTAAACAGGATTGTTTATTTATTTATTTATTTTATATTTTTACAACCAAAGAGATGTATATGACAGAAATTAAATGAAATGATTTCTTTTGTGCCTGTCTTCTGAAAAACATTAATTACTTACTTTGATATTGATGAATGGTTCTTCCCCTGCATCATTACCTGCAATATATTACAGACTTGAAGATACATTAAGCTGCCCTTAATTTGTATGCTATGCACCAGGAAAACAAATTGATTTTCAGCCATTTGAAATTTGGAATGTAGAGGGTTGTTATGTAATTAAAGGTTGTGTTTAGGTATTCAATGATCCAATCTGAAATTGAATTAGAGTAGTACTATAGGCTGAGTTTGGGAGGAGTACAAATGCAAATATATAGAGTGCAAAATCTTATAATTTATATTATTTTGTATGTATTTACCCTGTACATATTTTCATTTGTACTCTTTCCAAACTGAGCCAAAGGGGAATATTTCTTGTTTAACACCCAAACTAGAGAACATAATAGTAGGAAACTGAAGCAATATAATTACCCTCTTCACCTGCCAGACTTTAGCTGAGGAGTCCTCTGCTCTGCCACATGGCAGAAGAAGAGTACCGTCTTCCATGTTTAATAAATTTTAGGCTGTATTTGGTTGCAGTGCAAATCTGAACCAAATTTTGCATTTGGTTCAGTTTTGCAATTGTTTGTTTGTAATTATGGCTGTAAGTAGGTTGCAGTACATATTTCATTTGCACTGATGTAAATGCATTAGAGTGCAAAGGAAAAACTTTGCACTTGGAAACGTTCTTGAACATGACACATTATCATGGGTAAAAGAGTAACTGCTCTCAACATTTTTTTTTGACCGAAAAAACAAGCAGAAGCAAGGGAACTGAAAGGGTTGTTGTGTCATGCCCAAAATCGTTTCTAATAGGAAAGTTTTCTCAAGTGCATAAGGGCTTAGTGTAAAGTATTCTGGTTTATTTTTGCTTGAGTTTTGACTTCATCTTATTTGTTTGTGAGAAGTAAAATGGGTGATCTCCATTTTAAATGAGAGAGAATAGAGGTAAGAAGAGGATTATCTGTCTAGAGGAACAAGTTAGGATGCAAGATGATGTGGTTCCCACTATTTAAAAGGAACTAAGGTAGGAAGAAGGTGGTGCAAATTTTGCATTAATTTTTGAATGTAAAATTTGCATTTCATGCGAGTGCAAAAGAGGCAAAAGGTATAAGGCCCCATTTGGTTCTCAAGAATAGGGGTCTGGAATCAGAATTGGAATAGGCTATTCCGATTCCAACTATTTGGTTGGGTGGAATCGAAATCCTATTCTCATTCCTATTGGAATGGAATTCCCCTATTTGAGGGAAGGGCCATTCCCTACCCCTCACTTGAGAATAAAATCCCATTCCTGCTGATTTTAATTCCCATTTCTATTCCTATCTGTATCAAATAGACTATGAAAATGGATCATTCCAATTCCAATTCCAACTGTAAACCAAACGGACCCTAAATCTTATATCAGATGAAAATGCAATCATAATCAATAACAACTGTTCAGAGAGAGAGAGAACCATTTAATATATCTATAACCACAAGCGGGGCAGTCTTGCCAGAATATGAATCCCCACCGATATAAACTGCATTTGAAAGGAACTCCGGATGATCCATCAACCACTGCAAATATATATGAACACAACCAAATCCAGTGTAAGTTGAGATATACATGTGGGGCGCCAGTAGTAAGAACCAAAGTGTTAGGTAGTTCATATTAATACCTTCCTCAGAAATTGATAAGCTTGTTGACATGATTTTATGTCGCCTGTTTGAGAACCTTGCAAGCTACTTGAATATGAGAATCCTGTTCCAATAGGTGAATCTAGAAATATTATGCTGGATGCCTGCAAATTGTAAACAAAATATCAGTTTGGATCTTCTACTCCTATCTCTAGTACACTGCAGCTGCAAATCACAACATGTAATTAAGTAGGGATGCACCTCGGGTTGGCCTTGGGATGCTTTGGGCTGAGCCCATTCACATTTTGACAAAAAATTAATCCGGGCCTACCCAAATTGTATCTTTGCATGCAAGTACAAGAGATATTTCCAATGTTTGGCTGTAGTATCATGTGGGTGTGGGCAGACATTCTTATGGGTAGCAGATCTGAATACACAAAATATAAATATATCAACAAATACAGATTAGCTGAAATCTTTAGCTGTTCAGAAGGCTGTGGAACCAATTCTAATGCCCCAATAAAATACATGGGGCCCACACTGGGAGATTGAATGGTTGTGGGTCCCATGTATTTAATAACTGATGTGGAGTGTTATTATTGATTCCACAACATGATGAATAGCTAAAGTATTCAACTAATCCTATATCTATATCAACATACCAAGTGGCTAGTATCAAGGTTTCAAATTTTAACATGATAGGTATCTTTTAAAATTCGGTACAACATACAGTAAAAAATCTGTTGTATCATTTTTTTTCCACCTTATTGGACTGTATCAGAGGTGTATTGATTGATAAGCTACAGAAAAGATACAAACAAAAAACAAAAAAAGGGGGGAAATAAGCTTTCTTTCCCTTGAAATAGGCCTTCTTTCACCCTTCAAATGACTTTAAAACTCTGAACTTCATTCATAGAGTGCTAGATATGCAAATAAAAAAACAAAATAAACAAAATAAAAAACATGAGAAATACATGTGAATCATTATGTTTTTGATGTTTTTCAAGTTTTGAAAAATATTACAAAATATGTAACTTTTTTTCAAATTTTCATAATATCTTGTGATATTTTTGCTTGAATGCTTGAAAATATTTAAATCTATGTTTACATTTCTTATGTACAAAATCACTTTTTATGTGATTTTCACTTTTGAAATCATATTTTTTATCTACCTATAAAGACTTAGGCCCCGTTTGATGTGTCTTTTCATGGAGTCTTTCGGCTGCTTACAAGCCGGGAAGACCAAAAGTCGATCTATTCCCGTTTGGCACGCGGAAGATCTCGCCGCCAAAAGATGGGGCACTAAAAAGACGCGAGAAGCCCATTTTGCACGTCTGCCAAACGGTCAAAAGCTCAATGTGTCTATTGATTGTCAAAGCTACGAGAAGATCTTCTCAAAAAGACTTGCCAAACGGGCCCTTAATATGTTCTAGATCTACGGATTATCTATCATCTCCATAAAGCAATTACAATTTCTTCTTCAATAATTATTCTTTTGAATATATTATATAACATAATTTATTTTTAATTTTTTATAATTTTTGAAAATAAAAAATAAATAATAACGATTTAAATAAAAAATAATTATTAATTATATTTGCATTTAGTAGTTGTGCAAATGCATGTTTTATGACCGGATAGGATAGTTGGTTTTTCCATCCCTTAAAACTTAAGAATTATAATTTATAAATTATAGTTAAGCATATGTTTTTTTTAATGAAACTATAATTGATTACAATGTATTTCTTCATAAAACCATTAAAATATATTAATTTAATGTATGTGCACCTCATTGAGGCATTATACTTAATGTTATTGATGCTATTTTATGATTTATTAAAGTATTTATTCTATTTCTGTGCTTATTTATATGTGTCTTAATTTTTCTCCAATACACATACATATCCAAAATATATCTAGATATGTCTCTTAAAATTACATTTCCAATAGACTTGCATTTTTTATACTTTAAACCTTGGCTAATATGTAACAATGACATAAACTAGCATGCAATATCCAAGTGAATAGTGGGAACAACAAGGGAGGGAGAAGAAGGGATTACAAGTAATGCACCTTGGTCCATGAGTAGGGGTTCAATGCCAAACTAGGCAAGCTCCCATTGTATTTCATCGTCTCAATGCGTAGTGGACCTACAATTAAATTGAAAGCTTCATTCCACCATGAAATAATGCCCTGCCATTTTCAGTGGTTTGAAGAAACATTTTCCTTCTTTCTTTTTTTCTTTCTATAAAGAAGGGTGGGAACTTTACATTCAGCAATCTATTCACAAATCACAGTTAATCCTTCATAGGCAATGTGGGATAAGGAACAACACATGGTTCAACCTGTAAAGCAGCTATTAGGTTCAACTAATCATTTCTCTATCAATTTATATGCATGTCCAATTAGACCCAAGCTTTTCATTTTTTTTTTAAAGAAAGAAAAAAAAAAGACCAAGCTTTTTTCAAGTTAATTAGTTAGGTTAATCCCATTGCCCGTAAAATTGGAATATCCTCCCAATAAAAAACTGTCCCAACACAATTCCAACATATGTATCTTAACATTTCACTGTAAGACTGGGACCTGATGTAATGTTTGAAGGTGTTGGAATGTCTTTTTCATTTGGGAGGACACAATTATATTTAATTAGTTGGAATGCCAATTGATTTAGGTTGTCAACGTGTTAAGTATTTAGAATGGGGACACTTTTCTTTCTTTTTTATATATAGAATGAGGCGTACTTTATGTTTTTTATTAGACCCACATCGTCAATTGTTTCTTTGTCGCACACTACTTCTGAGCAACTGAGCATGCGGATAAGATGATAGGGATCCATGAAGTTGCATGGAATCAGTGGTCCATTCTGATTCCAATCTTTTGTTTGGTCAGTATGTGATTCAGATTCCTATTCTTGGAAATTGGAATGGGATTCCCCCATATGGGAGAATGCCATTTTAGACTTCACCCTTGAAAATAGGATTCCTATTCTAGAATGCTACCAAACTTAATATTAATAAGGTTCAAATCCTGATTAGTACCTTGTATTTTGGACCTAGTGCCACTTTGGTCCCTAAATTTAAATGCAATAATTCAGTACCCAAATTCTTAAAATATGTTAATTCAGTATCTACTATTAACTCACTGTTCAATGCCTCTGAAAAAGACACAAATGACTTTCGAGTATCATCTAATTTTTTTTTTATCAACCATTCAAACATTGGCAAAAAATTAATAATCCCAAATTCTTACTTCTTCTATTCAAGAAAGTTGGAGGCACATCTTAGTGGGGACATTCTGGACCCCAACTTTCTTGGATAAAAGAGGCAAGGATTTAGGACTGTTAATTTTTTGTCAATGTTTAGATGGTTGATAAAGAAAATTAGATGACATTCCAAGGGCATTTGTGTTTTTTTCAGAGGCATTTAATGGCTAGTTAACGATAAATAATGGATTAATGCATTTTAAAAATTCGGGTGTTGAATTGTTGCATTTTAAAGTTTAGGATACCAAAGTGGCACTAGGCCCAAAATACAGAATACTAATCTAAAATTTTCACTATTAATAAAGTATTAATATAATAATAATAATAATAATAATAATAATAATAATAATAATAATAATTTTTAGTTCATTCCGGTTCCAACTCAAAATGAATCAAACAACAATGATTGGAATCCAACTCCAATTTTGTATGACCCAAATAAACATTGGGAATAAGTGATTCCGATTCCAATTCCAATATTCCAACATTGGGATATTCTACGGTTCTACCCAAAAAGGCAAAAACTTTTCCACATACCTAACTCTGCTGACAAGACACTACCGTAGTGTATTGAGCTCTATTTAGGGTGGGGTGGAGGGATTCTGATTTCTGAGGTTCAACACCCCAAACAAACCTGCTCTATTCATACAACATTTATTTTTAATTAAAGTATGACAATATCCATACCGGAAGAGGTTTGAGAAATTAAAAACACGAATACCAGATGACTGGTTATCACTCTTAATATTATATCGTTATCAGTTTTTTCATATCAAGTCCCCTGTTGAACACTTCGCCTCTGCACTTTTTGGGATATCTTTTTTGATGTAAATTGGGAACTGCGTACAAAGATTAATCTTTTGGAAGTTATTTGAACTGTCGCAGACAATTTTCCTTTTTTTTTAAAAAAAATGGAGTAAAAGAATTGAAAGAGAAAAGAAAAAAATAATGGAGAAGAAAGCAAATACCGATCTCAAAAAGAAGTCCTGATAAAGCAGAGCAACCAGGACCTCCGGTGAGCCAAAGCATAAGCGGGTCGTGCTTGGGATCCCTCTCTGACTTAATAAAGTAGTAGAAGAGATGCACATCCTCCGACTCATCCACACTCACATAGCTGCCAAATGCCAACATATATCCAGAACTACTTGTTAGTTAAACTCAATCAAATCAAAGGAGGCACCTTTCTATATACCTTCATCGAATCTCTTCGTCTATATGTTTATATATTTTATGTATGTAGAGATCTACAATAAAGAGATTATGATGCCGTATCGTCTACCCAGTTTCTAACTCGAACGGAAGAGGGCCCTGAAAGCCAGGGAGAGATTGAATTCTTGAACCAGAGAGTGCAAGCCGTGAGGACGAAAGCAGTAGAAGCAACAGACGGAGGAGACCAACAGAGATGATGGTTGCCGCCATTTCTCATGCCCAGCAGGCAGCAGCGGCGGTGATGGAGTCTGGAGGGGAAGATAACTGATAAAATGAGTGATCGATGTGGGTGCAACGGGTGGTTGTCCGTTATCTCTAATAGATGAAGTAAAATATGTCTCGTACACACCCAGAGGCGCAAATTTGGGCGGTGGACTCGATGGTTGCTTCCAGGGAATGAAAACCTCCAGGTTAAAATGGTTCGGTTGTCGTCAGAGTGGAACTAGAGTGTTGCTCTAACGGGTTATCATTCTAATCAATGAGATGAGACAAACCTCTTGGGAAGAAATTAAGTTTATCCACAAACTATTTCTCTCTAAAAAATAAAAACTTGTAGATATTCAGCTATCACAATTCCAAACAAGATATCAACAAAAACAATCATAAGCCAAGCAAATAGAGACACACGATATTTAACGTGGAAAACCCCTCCAATGTGAAGGGTAAAAACCACGGGCCAAGGAGACCCAACCAAAAATCTCCACTAATAACTTGAGGTAACGATTACAGCAACTCAAACACCGCAATATGCTCACAAACTTAGAGCAAATACAGATTCTCAAACATACAAACGAGAATACCAAAAGCGATGAAAATAATAGTCAGAAAAATTCACAAACGCGGTTATTGTTCAGGCCACAACATGGAGACCTTCACTACTCCAAATCAGATCTCCACCGTTCCGATCGTAGGTCTGTGAGTTTCAAACAATCCCACCAAATTTCAGCCAAATCGAACCGCAAATGACCCTTGATCAGAATAATTGATGAAGACTGCTGCGAAATGTTTTCTTTTCCCGAACAACTACGAGTTACTTCTGTTCGACCTCAAATAACCGGCGATTCAGAGCTCCGATCAAAGATCCGACCGTTCAGAATGAAGAAAAATGAGTATCCACTTACTGTCCAAATTTCTGCTCGATCGGACGGTGGATCGGAAAGTTCCGACCGTTTGATGAACTCTGCGCACTGAGAAATCTGCACAGTATTTCGATTTCTCTCTTTTCCTCTCTCTCAAAAACACGCCGTACGCAAAAGAAAATATAACCCTAGTTTTTGTTTTTGTTTTTTTTTTTTTTTTGAAAAAAAACAGTTGGCTGAAGGAGAGTGGGCTATAATATGGGTCAATATCCCATAATGGGTTGGGCCCAACAATTCTCCCCCTCCAGCCCATGAGAGAAGGGAGACACTTCAAAAAAGGCAACTATGCAAATTTAAGGCCGGTTGCTCCGGCACACAGTTCAAGCTTCTCTCGAGGCACCACTTTTGTCATCATGTCAGCAGCATTTTTGTCAGTGTGAATCTTTTCAAGTTCAATCAACTTGGAGTTCAAAACATCTCGAATCCAATGATATCTTACATCAATATGCTTCGATCTATCACGAAATGTTGGATTCTTACCAAGATGAATAGCACTCTGACTATCACAATATAAGACATACCTCTTTTGAGTGAAACCAAGTTCATGCACAAACTTTTTCATCCACAGCAACTACTTACATGCTTCAGTAATAGCGATGAACTCAGCCTCAGTCGTAGACAATGCAACACACTTCTGCAACCTAGACTATCAGGCCACAGCTCCCCCTGCAAAGATAATCAAATAACCAGAAGTAGACTTTCTAGAATCGACATCCCCAGTCATGTCTGAATCTATAAAACTACAAAGAATAGGTTTCCCAATTCCAAAACAGAGTTTTAAACTAGAAGTACCCCGGAGATATCTCAATATCTACTTCACAGCAGTCCAATGTTCTCTACCTGGATTGGATAAAAATCGGCTAACAACACCAACTGCATGAGCTATATCAGGCCTTGTGCAAACCATTGCATACATTAAACTTCCTACTGCAGATGTATAAGGAATACGTTGCATTTCTCCTTTTTCTTTATCACTAGAAGGAGCTTGTCTAGTACTAAGCTTAAAGTGTAAAACAAGAGGTGTACTTACTACTTTAGCCTTATCCATATGAAACCGCTGAAGTATTTTCTCAATATACTTCTCTTGAGATAACCACTACTTCTTGGCCTCTCTGTCACGAGTAATCTGCATGCCAAGTATATGTCTTGCTGGTCCCAAGTCTTTCATTGCAAAAGACTTAGTAAACTCATTTTTCAACCTGTCAATTCCAGAACAGTTATGACCAACAATCAACATGTCATCGACATAGAGCAATAAAATGATGAAGTCATTATCAGAAAACTTCTGCACAAAAACACAATGGTCTGAGGTTGTCTTCTTGAATCCCTGCTGAATCATAACAAACTCAAACTTCTTGTACCATTGTCTCGGGGCTTGTTTCAACCCATATAGACTTTTCTTCAATCTGTAGACATAGTCTTCTTTACCCTTCACCATGAAACCTTCTGGTTGCTCCATGTAAATTTCCTCCTCCAAATCACCGTGAAGGAAAGCAGTTTTTACATCCATCTGCTCAACCTCTAAATCAAGACTGGCTGCCAAACCAAGAACAACTCGGATAGAAGACATTTTGACTACAGGCGAGAAAATCTCCTCAAAGTCAATTCCCTTTTTTTTGACGATAGCCTTTGACAACTAATCTAGCTTTGTATCGTGGATTAGAAGTATTCTCCTCAGTCTTTAACCTGTAAACCCATTGATTTTGCAAAGCTTTCCTGTCCTTAGGCAACTTGACCAGCTCAAAAGTATGGTTGTCAACCAAAGATTTCATCTCATCATTCATAGCGGCAACCCATTCTTTTTTGTGCTCAGACTCCATAGCCTCTTTGTAGCAATCAGGTTCTCCCCCATTAGTGAGAAGCACATATTCATTAGACGAATAACGAGTAGAGGGAATATGCTGTCTAAAAGACCTTCTAAGTGGGGCAACATGTTCACCAATAGCACCACTGGTAGAAGCATCAATATCATAAACAACATCATCATCATTATCTTCAACCAAATCATCATGAATATGATTCTGGCCATCATCATGATTACCAAACTCAGCTACACTGGGCGTATGTGTCTCAGGAACTGGATTAAGATCAACCAATCCATCAGTATTTGAAGACTCTGATTTCTCCGCCTTATCAATATCCTCAATGGTCTGATCCTTCATAAAAATAACATTACGACTTCTTACAAGCTTCTTTTCAACTGGATCGTACAATCTATAGCCAAATTCATCGTGACCATAGCCAATGAAGATACATTGTCTTGTCTTGACATCTAACTTGGACCTTTCATCTTTTAGCACATGCACAAATGCTTTACAGCCAAAGACATGTAAGTGGTCATAGGGTACATCTTTTCAGTACCACACCCTGTCAGGAACATCAGCTTGCAAAGCAACAACAGGAGATAAATTAATAACATGTGCAGCAATATATAAAGCCTCACCCCAAAAAGATCCAAGCAACTTTGCTTCTGAAAGCAAACATCTAACTCTCCATCAACGTCCTGTTCATCCTCTTTGCCAGGCCATTAAGCTGAGGAGTCTTAGGAGGCGTCTTCTGGTGTCTAATGCCCTGCTGCCTGCAGTACTCATCAAATGGTCCACAATATTCACCACCATTATCAGTGCGAATACATTTTAGTTTCTTCCCTGTTTCCCTCTCAATAGAAGCCTGAAACTGCTTAAAGACACCAAGTAACTAGTCTTTACTCTTCAAGACATAAACCCAAAGTTTCATTGAATGATCATCAATAAAAATAACAAAATAAAATGCACCACCAAATGTTTTTATCTTCATCGAACCACAGAGATCTGAATGCACCAATCAAGCAACTCTGATTTCCTAGAGGGAGGATGACTCTTGAAAGAGACTCTATTTTGTTTCCCAGCCAAGCAATGAGCACACTTTTCTAACCTTGCACATTTCAAACCTGAAAGTAGATTCTTCCTCGCCAAACAATCAAGTCCCTTCTCACTGATGTGGCTTAGTCTTTTGTGCCATAACACTGATGAGTTATCACACTCAACTGCATTCACACATCAATGAAAACTGAAGTCTTGGTCTAGTACAAACCAAAACACTTCTTTCCACGTGCCACAACCAAAGAACCTTTCGAGAGTTTCCATTGTCCATTACCAAATGTACTAACATAACCATCATCATCAAGAACACTGGTAGAAATCAGATGCAAATGAATGTCTGGTGCATGTCTGACATTTTTCAAAATCAATTCAATCCCATTACTTGTTTTTAGACAAATAGTGCCAATGCCAATCACCTTTGACAAACCATTATTACCCATCTTTAAAACCCCATAATCACCTGGAGTATAAGATGTGAAAAAATCATTTCTCGATGTAACATGAAAACAGACACCACTGTTAACAACCCAACTTGTCTCATTACAAACAATATTAATCAAATTCTCATCACAGACAATCACAAGATCACCTATAGTGGTGGTGGCAACACAATCATCATTGTCATTATCTTTATTTTGTTGCTTACCTTTGTTACATTTATTGTCTTTCTTCAGCTGAAAACAAAATCTTTTGATATGTCCCTTTTTACCACAATAGTTGCATTCAAGGTTTTTGTACTTAGACCTTGATTTGCTTCTAGCCTTACTTTTACCTCTGTTACCTTGTCCTCGGTCTCTATCATTGCTTCTCCCCCTGTTTTCAGTAATCAAAACCTCTGATTGAGAAGAGGATGCTTGCTGAGTTCGTCGTTTGACTTCTTCATTCAAAACAACAGCTTTTACATATTCCAAGGTCACTACACCACCAGGAGCAGAACTGGACAAAGTCACGCGCAAATTTTCCCAAGAGTCAGGTAGAGTATTAAGCAACTAAAGTCCCAAAATTTCACCTTCAAATTTTATACCCATGTCGGACAATTGATCAAAGCATCCCTGAAATTCACTTATGTGATCAGAAATAGGAGTACCTTCCTTGTACCTCAAATTCATAGCCCGTTTCAACAGAAATAATTTATTGTTCCCAGATTTAGAGGCATACAAAGTCTCAAGCTTATCCCACAACGTTCTGGCATGCGAATCATTAGCAATATGATTCAAAACATTATCATCTACCCATTGTCGAATAAAGCCACAAACCATCTCATGCTCAAAAGCCCATTCTTCATCAGATTTATTTTCAGGTTTTTGAGTAGAAAAAACTGGTAAATGTAACTTTTTCACAAATAGTAGATCCTTCATTTTTCCTCTCCACTTATGGTAATTGGTGCTATTCAAACTAATCATTCTACCATAATTAGGTTCCATCATGCAATCAAACAAATCCACAAACAAATAACTTGGCTTTGATACCACTTTGTTGGGAAGAAACTAAGTTTATCCACAAACTATTTCTCTCCCAAAAATAAAAACTTGTATATATTCAGCTATCACAATTCCAAGCAAGATATCAACAAAAACAATCATAAGCCAAGCAAAGAGAGACACACGATATTTAATGTGGAAAACCCCTCCAATGTGAAGGGTAAAAACCACAAGGCCAAGGAGACCCAACCAAAAATCTCCACTAATAACTTGAGGTAACAATTACAACAACTCAAATACCACAATATGCTCACAAACTTAGAGCAAATACAGATTCTCAAACATACAAACGAGAATACCAAAAGCGGTGAAAATAACAGTCATAAAAACTCACAAAAACAAAACTTTCACCTCATTTAATCTCTTCTCATTAGGTCTTATACTTAAGCTATTAACTCCCATTTTCTATTATTAAATCCTATAATTAACTCATTTTTACTAATAAATGCTAATAATTAGATCTATGTCAATATTTTTAACAATATAAACCCATATGTTTTAAAAATGACTCAAAAAACAAAACTATTATTTATCCAAGTGGTGGCTAATTGATCAACTTATGAAAGTTAGGTAATAACATTTTTAAAATATAAATAAATATAAAAATTACAAAAATGTAGAAAAAAATAGACACATTTATGATATTTTATTAATCAAATTAAAAAATTACAAATAAGAATTGAAATGGGTCATTGTAATGTATCTTATATAGAAAATGGATGTTTTTTTTTTTTTTAAAGCTATAGAAATGTGTGATTAGAACAGTTCTATAATTGTGCACATCATGTCTCAATTTGGCACAATCACTTATATCTTTTTTGTCCCTTTGAGAAAATTTAAGACCAATTAATCTATAACAAAGATTTGATCATTCGATATTAAATTGACATTAATCAAATTCTTAGCACAACTAATTAAAAAAGGGTAAATTTTTGTTTGGTAATTGCAATCACCTCCCCTAAACTTTCTAACATAGTTGCAAGTATACCCCCTCTATTAGAATCCTCTAACAAGAGGCATAAAATGTTTATTATTCCAATTTTCTTTTCATATCAATTGCTATCCAAAATCCTTCCAAATGGATTTATTTTCCCAATTTTCCCTTCATATCAATCACTTAAAGGTAAAGCTGCAACTTTTTTTTTTTGTTCATAGAGTTTCTAACATTGGTATTTTGAACATTTCAGGGGAGGTTTCAGTGATGGTTAGAAATTCTAGGGGAGGTTTCAACAATATACCTTAAATAGAAAACTCAAATGAAATAGGAAGACACATGTAAAATATCATTTACTAATAATGATAGAAGAGTGAAATATTAAATATATTTTAGTCTTTGGACACTTTCAATTACCATTCAAGTGGAGAAATTGTAGTCGTTAATTTAAGTCTTTAATAATTTTTGCTAAGCATGTTATAAAATACTTGTTTTACCCTTATTTATGCTTCAGAAAATATTAAATAAAAGGGCAATTTTTGTCTAACCAAAGTTCCAAAAATATTATGTGAACATTGGTACATTTCATAGTAGTATAGATTTATTAATACTATTCAATATCCGATTTCAATCCAAATTCGATTCCATCCTTTTGCAGCCCTAATATTGTCACACTAATGGATGTCCTATGGCCCATTATTCACAATAACAAAAGCTACAGTGTTCAAGTTATAATATAAAAGTATTCAGACAATACAGAATTTAACAGAGCATTCCTCAAAATTGACTTTCTTTATTTACTTTTATAGGAGATTGATCAGATGAGTATTCTTACACTTGACGGTAGGGGTGTCAATGGACCAGTTTTGGGTTGGACCCATCCAAATCAAAATCAATTTGGATGGACTGAATGGATCAATAAGACATTGAATATATTTGGACCAGTCCAGATTTAATGGTCAAAAGTATTTATTGGATTGGATTGGAATTGGTCCATCCGTAATGGGTTTATATTAGATTGAGTCAGATTGAACCAATGTCTAATCCATTAATAAAAGATAAGAACAAGGTATCAATGGACCAAATTTGGATTAGAACCTATCTAAATTAAAATCAATTTGTACAAATTGGATGGTTCAGAGATTGAATAAGACCATTCCAAAATGCTCCAAAGTATTTATATTAATGCATACAAAAAATAACTGGATGACACCCCTACTTGATGGCTGTGTAGCCTGTGTTACATTCATAATTATATTATATTAATGCATACAAAAAATAACATAAAGAGGACTGACAGAGAACCAGATTCCAGGCCCATAAATGCCTTCCATTAGAAATGGCTGCAAGGAAATTGGAGAATTTCTCCAACTGAGGAAATCGGTCAAATCATGCTCCAGATATGCCAAATGATTAGCTGCTCAATTGATTCTCCACAATTATATTTCCTCTACTGATAGGTCCATTTGAGGCCCAAGAGAACAGCCCAGGCCTTGGTGTCGGTAGATGAGCACATAACCACCCATCCACCCAAAACCCTATAGCTTTTCGGGGACGTTTTTTTTTTCTAGTTTTTTGGATTTTGAGAGGAAGAAACTTGGCCAATAGGATTTTGGTTTACATTGACTTATATACTTGTTTCTTTTTTTTAGGTTTATATGGGATCTACAAAAAAATTATTAATTTTCCTATTAGGAAAAAGTTGCCAATACTTTGATGGAACAAAATTACCCTTTTTAATAATATCATTTTATGACTAAAATGGTTATTATCTTATTTACCTATAAAATAAAAGAATATGGATAAATGCATTTGCCTATATAAATAATTTTCAGAAAATATTTACTGAGATAGATGTATTTATCCAGATGAATAACTTCTCAAAAAGCGAACCAGCCTGCAGTATTCACCACAAATACGGGTTTCTTCATTCTACTAATTAACTCCCCTTCTCTTGCAATGCTTTTGACCTATGCAATTGCTCTCACATACACATGGATAGGGTTAGGCTTGTTGTCTGTTGATAGGTCGGGTCTGGTAAGTGGTTGATCGTTGACCCTATACTCAACCGATAAAAAATTATTGAATCCAGACCCTACTATGGTTTTGGAGTAATTGATCTAGATGCGGTCCCTTTGATTATCAGGTTTGGTTTCATACACCCACTATATGTTTGACATCGATACTACAGATACACCACCGTTTTCTGATGTGTGGATTGGAAGCACCATTTTTTCAGAGCAACAACAACACTTTCTATTTGGAAATGTTGTGGCCATTAGGACATTTTCTAGAGCAACAACAACACTTTCTATTTGGCACCAATGCTCCATATTTGCTTTCAGCACTAGTATCTATTATAGGAAATCCATGCCACTGTTACATCATGTCATCGCTAGCAACAACGAGCTCCAATCTGAAAAAACGCCAAATTCTATATTACTCCAAACCATACCTTCTCGATTTCCAAAATGCGATTTAGAGCACTGTTTTTACGAAAAAAAAAAGTTTCAAACATATATATCACCGTTTTCTAAAGCAACCGCAGACGCCCAATTAATAAATATTAGCGTCTCATTTAAAATGTATAACTTATAATTAACCTTTTAAATATCATCTTTATATAATATAGTATGTCATATTATATAATTAAGGATCAATTTGGCTTACAAGAATAGGGTCTGGAATTAGATTTTCAGCCGTTTAGTTGGGTGAAATGGGATTCGATAGAATGGCATTTCTCTATTGGAGGGAATGATCATTCCGTCCTCCTTCGTTGCGAATGAGAATTTAATTCTAGTATTCTACCTGGCAATAAAAGAAAAGCAATTGACTTAAAAACCCCTCCAAAGTCCAAACCCTAGTAAAATGGGGACTTTGAGTCGTGTGTAGTGTTGAAAACTTGGCTAAAATCCTTGAATCATTGCTGTTTTGCCGCTGCATGTACTGGAAGGTGGGTATTGCACTGAGTCGCTGACACATGCTTAATGTGAAAATCTGCCATCATTCCTCTGCATCAGGCTTCGGGAACAAACAAAGAAAAGGTGGCACGAGGTTGGTGAGCAAGCGGGGATGTCGGTCGGACCTGCTATTCATTAAAGTCTACTGCAGGTTTTGGTGTCTAAGACTATAGACTCTAGTGCAACCTGGCATGTGATGAAGTGCCTGCTGTAATTGCACAAAGTACAACTCATCTTTTGGTCGCTGTGATACAATTCGTTGCATGTGGAATTGAAAATGCCCTTGGCTTAATGATTTTTCATTTGAATTCCATTGATTGTTTATGTTTTGCCATCAATAATTCAAAATTTGTTCGGTCATTTCATCGAAAACTTAAGAGTGAAGTCAACTTTACCTGCTTGCAAGTTTGAACGTGTTAACTGAAATTCAGACCACAAAGAGTCCCGATCCATCTTATTGTGATGAAAGTGCACCTCTAAAGAGTGTAAATCAGCTTGAACGTATGCACATACGTGTGTATATATTATACGGTATCAAACTCTCATACTCTTCTCTATTATTTTTAAAGAGTGTAAATCAGTTATTATTAAAATACTAAAAATAAAGTTTATAATTTTTTAATGTGGGACAAGTTTAAAACTGGGTTTTGTAAGAAAAAAGCTAAATTTTCAATCAAATGTACATGTGCAATTTCTCATGTAGTTGACCAATCAAACCCATTGAATTTAATCTCTTATGAGATTAAAATCCAATAATTCCCCACATTGATTAATCAATTACATAGTTCTCTCTCAATCCAAACTACTATGACACAGTTATGCATACAAAATGTGTTTATCAACTTAAACCTTTTGTTAGTATAGATATCTTAGAGCTTTGTCAAAGTTATTGGTGATAAGACTTCAAACCAATTACTCTCAAGATAGATTGGAGGCACCTATACACACAAAAATGTCCAGTCTCTGCAAGAGTTTCAAGTTTTGCTTAGCACTATTATGGCCATGTACTTATTTCTTGGTTTCATGAACAATCCCGAGAGCAAACCCAAACTCTCATGAGAAGCGCCACCACTTCTATGTTCACATAGGTGAAGTTCCACTGTGTTCCCTTTTTTGACACATTTCAGAACTTCATTAAGAGTTTAACTTAACCTCTCATAATAACGGGCAACATTGTTTATGTTGTGATAGGAAATTTTTCAATGTCAGTGATAACAATCACATTGTTGTGACTTGTTGTTACTCATTAAATCCAATACTGATGGTTTTTCAGTTTAGGTCGGGTTACCATTACAGGTGACTAAGTAAAGAATTTTAATCCCATCTCTTTGGTTGTCATTCTTATCAATTCTTTAGCCAAGCCCTTAGTAAGAGGATTAGCCAAGTTTTTACTTGACCTCACATATGTTATAGTGATGACTCCATCTTAAATCAGTTGCCTAACAAATTCATGTCTCAGACTTATATGTTTGGACTTACCATTGTAAGTACCACTGTAGGCTATTGACAGAATTGCCTCACTATCACAGTAAATGGAAATTGGAGGCATAGGACCAAGCCAAAGTTTTATATCTAATAATAAGTTTCTAATTCATTCAATATATTTTCCAACAGTTGCTAAGGCTATGAATTCGGATTCCATGGTCGAGTGAGATATATAAGTTTCTCTCTTGGATGCCCAAGAGATAGCACCCCTACCAAGGTCGAAAATTCATCCGGAGGTGGACTTGTTATCTCTATTACTGGTAATCCAACTTGCATCAGTGTACCATTTCTAGTACAGCTAGATAATCATAATAAAACAAACAAAGTTCCAAGGTTCTCTTGAAACACCCAAGAAATCTCCCAATTGCCTTCTAGTGCTTTGCATTGGGATTACTTGTAAACCGACTAAGTTTAATTACTACAAATGCAATATCAGGTCTAGTGCAAAGCATAGCATACATCAAGCTTCTTACTGCATTAGTATACTCAAGTTGTGCAATTGCTCTACCAGTATTTTCTACTAACTTTATACTAGAATAATATGGCGTGCTATATTCTTTAAACCCTAAATGCTTAAATTTCTCAAATACTTTCTCAATATAATGTGATTGGCTTAATGCATAACCCCTACTATGCTTTTTAACTTTTATTCCCAAAATGATATCTACTTCTAAATCTTTCATCTTGAAGACAGAGGATAAATATTTTTTAATTTTATTTATGCCAATCATATTTATACCCATAATAAGCATATCATCAACATAAAGACATTTAATTACTCCATAATTTTCAGTGAATTTTGAGTAGATGCATCTATTAGCACTATTATATTTAAAACCAAAATCTAGAATGTAAGAATCAAATTTCCCATGCCACTATTTAGATGTTTGTTTTAATCTATATAGTAATTTAACCAGTTTATAGACTTTTTTCACGTTTCCAGGAAGAACAAACCATTCTGGTTGTTCTATATAAATCTCTTCATTTAAATCACCATTTAAGAAAGCAGTTTTAACGTCAATTTGATGAACAGATAAGTGATAAATGGATGTTAATGCTATGAGTGTTCTAATAAAAGTTGTTTCAGCCACTGGTGCATAGGTGTTAAAGTAATCAATCCCTTCCTTTTGACTAAATCCTTTAACTATCAATCAAGCCTTAAAAGTTTGTATAGTTCCATCAGTGTTGCATTTTCTTCTAAACACTCATTTACATTTTATTAGTTTTGATCATAGAGGCAGGTCTATTTGTACCCATGTGTTATTTGACATTATTGAATCCATTTCATCATTTATAAATTTCTTCCAAAAAGCAGCATCTCTAGAGGTCATGGCTTCACTATAGGTTTTTAGATCATTTTCAATGTTCAAAACAATGGGTATCTTATTTAAAATGTTCTTTCTATCAGCCTCAACAAAAAATACAACTGATTGAGTAGAGACAAAATCTGAACCTAAGTGTTTCTCTGTTCTTTGTCTTTGACTTCTTCTAGGTCCTATTGTAGGTGTTACAATTGTGTCATTTCTTCTTTCAGTCTCATTATTATCAATATGTATTGAGATATGAGTTTCTCTTTCAAGTTTTCTATCATGGTTCATTTTCTGTAGATTCAGAACATAGTTTATTTTCAAAGAATTCAATATCTCTAGTTTCAATTATTATGTTGGACTCTAAGTCTAGAAGCCTATAGGCCTTGCTATGTTTTGCATATCCAACAAACATATTTCTCTTAGCTCTGAGTCCTAACTTGGTTCTTTTAGGATCTGAAACTCTATAATATGCTGAGCACCCCCACACTTTTATATATGCTAAATTAGGCTTTCTTCTTGTCCATAATTCATATGGGCATTTGTTATTAACTCTAGAAACAATTCTGTCATGTAAATGGCAGGCTGTTAGGAGTGGTTCCCCCCGCAGGTTTAATGGTGCATTATCTTTTAACAACATGTAGTTTATCATTTCTGTAAGTGTTCTATTTTTTCTTTCGGTCAGGCCATTCTGTTGAGGGGTATAGGGAGCAAAACACCGTTGTATTATTCCAAATTCTTCACAAAAAGAATTAAACTCATTTTTAAGGTTTTTAGCACCCCTATTACTTCTAAGGATTTTAATTTTCTTTTTTAATTTATTTTCAACTTCAGTTTTGTACAATTTAAACATGTCAAAGGCTTCATCCTTAGTTCTCATAAGGTAGACATATGTATACCTAGAAAAGTCATCTATAAATGTTATGAAGTATCTCTTACCTCTTCTAGTTAATACATTATTGAGTTCATAGATGTCATAATGAATTAGTTCTAGAAGTTGAAAATTTCTCTAAACACTAGGGAAATGTTTCTTAGCCATGTTAGATTTTACACATATCTCACATTTTTCAGTTGATTCATTACTGTAAACAATTATACCAAGTTTGCTCATGTTCTTTATGGATTTAAAATTCAAGTGGCTAATCTATCATGCCATAAAGAGAAAGAATCAACAATACAAATAGCAATTATTCCTTCATTAATACTTAATTTGAACATACCATTACAATCATATCCCTTTCCAATAAACATCCCATTTTTGGATAGGATTAGTTTGTCGGATTCAAAAACAACTTTGAATCCCCTCTTATAGACAAGATTTACTGAGACCAAGTTCTTTCTAATGTCAGGAACATGAAAAACATTCAGGAGAGTCAGTGTCTTTTCGGAAGTGAAGTTCAACTCTACGCTGCCTCTTCCAACAACTTTGACGCATGTTTAGTTTTTCATCTGTACCTCCTGGCCATCAGTCACTTCTTCATATGTCTTCAACAAGGACTTGTCCTTACAAACATGGACTGTGGTGCCTGAATCAAACCACCATCCAAAAGACGATTCTGCCATGTTGAATTTAGTAATCATGGCCACTAGATTGTCTTCTACCATGTTTGCAGACTTGGTCTCGCCTTTCTGATGTCGGCAGATTCGAGTATAATGCCCATTCTTTCCACAAACATAGTAAGATCCTTTCTTATTATTGCTTTTCTTGAAGTTCTCATCCTTCTTCTTTACTTGTAATGTAAGGTTAGTCTTCTTCAATCCATTTTCCACAAAATTGACCTTAGAATTCAGCATACCGGCCGGGGTCTTATCCCTATTGTCTTTAATTCGAGATTCTTCTTCAATACGAGTGTGTTGCTGAATTTGCTCAAAGGTAAATTCTTCAGCCTTATGTAGTAGCTTCTTCTTGTAATCCTTCCAAGAGGGTGGAAGTTTGACAATGATTGCTCCCACTTGGAAAGATTCAAGAAGGATGATGTCAATGGATCAAATTTTGTTGACTATCACCTGTAGTTTATGAACTTGCTCTAGTATGGGTTTATGGTCGTTCATGGTGAAGTCAAAGTATTTTGCAATAAGATATTTATTCGTACTTGCTTCTTGCACTTTGTATTTGAATTCCAGGGCCTTCCAGACTTCTTTTGGAGATGTAAGTTCCTTGTAGAAATTGTAGAACTAGTCTGATAAAGCATTCAGTATGTGTCATTGGCACATAAGTGAGTTATCTTCTCATTTTGTTTTTTGTGGTCAGAAAGAATATCATCTTGTCTTGCCATCAGTTGAAGTTTGCTCCATCGAACTAGTCTAGTCGAACAAGATCTTGGTTCATCATCTTGATCAAAGTCATGCTTACTTCCACCTCCATTGTAGAGTAATGTTCTATAATTGTAGGAAAATGGGGTCACTATAACTTTGGAGGAGAAACTCTGAGGCGCGTCTAAAGACATTGTCTTTAGAACGTTATTTGCCCCCACTCAGTCTCACTGAGTTTGTTGTTGGGTTACAGACAAATCCGTTTCCAGGATACAATAGAGCATTGGGCGAGAATCTACAACCAGCAAAGTTGAAGAATCTCCGAAGAAACCTTCTGTGAGACTGTAGCAAACCGGACAAAGAGAGAGAGAGAAAGTGGATTTCAAAAATGTGTGTTTTGAAGTCTAATTCATACTCCTTAAATAGTTTATGAAGAGGTATGAAGAAAAGGTATGTGCAATCATTGTAAGCAATGCACACACGCGCACACACACACATGCGCGCACATTGTGTTGTATCAAACCCCCATACTCTCCTCTACTATTTCTAAGGAGTGTAAATCAGCTCCTATTAAAATACTGAAAACAAAACTTATAATTTTCCAGTGTGGGACAAGTTCAAAACTGGGTTTTATAAGAGAAAAACTAATTTTTCAATCAAGTGTGTAGGTACAATTTCTCCTATAATTGACCAATCAAATCCATTGGATTTAATCTCTTATGAGATTAAAATCCAACAAATTATATACATATATATATTTAAAACTAAAATTTGAAAAAAAAATAAAAAAGGCATATTGCTAGATCATATATTTCAATTAGAAAAAATTGTGTGTATAAGAAACATCAAAATTGATGTTTTAGGTAGAAATAGAAATTTCTATTAATCAAATTGAGGTAGAAAATTCTTTCTCATCCAAATTTGTATGGATGAACCCAAAGCACAATGGCAACACGACACCACTTACCAAATGCCCCTTTATTTCTCTAGAATTACATAAATTGATTGAACCTTCAACCATTTGGATTTTTCTTTGTTTTTCTTTTCAAATTCAAGTAATCCATATTTGGAAATACCATATTTTTTTTTAATATTCGGTGCTATGCATCATTAATAACTTCCCCCTTGACCCCTTTTTTCCAAAGTACTGGTTGCGGGATCCAATTCTGCATCAATGCGGGAACAAACCAACTAACACACCAATGAGCTAGTCCTCTGTTGGTTATATTTGGAAATTCCATCAGTTCGATGGCAATGTTTTGCATGCTTTAATGGAGTTCCCTTTCACTCCTTCATTTGAGCAGGGAAGGAAGGGACCATCCCTTGTTATATAACTTATATTAAATTTGGGCTCTATTTGTTTGCACTTCAAGTTTAAATTGGATACAAATTTTACACTTTTTATTTCATCTGCATTCATTGACAGTACAGATGCAAACCACTTTCCTCTCACCTTAATTCTTTCTAAGGGAAAGCCGAGATCACATCAATATGCTTCCTGCATGCTTTCATTCCTTCCAAACAAGTAATCTTCCTCCCGCCTCCATTCTCTTTTATATAAACTGACAACCACATCATCATTTTACTTCCTATTCCATTTCTTTCTAATAAACAAAACAAAGTCAAATCTAAAGCAGAAGTAAGAAGACAACCTATTTCTACTTCTATTCATTTATACTAAATCAATTGAAAAAAATTTTGCTCTGTCCTGAAAATAAGTACTTTCGCTTTTTCACGATGGATGATTCAGCCACGCCTCTTGTTATGTTGAAAATTTTTGAATGTTAAATGAGGTGGCTTGAATATCAACAGTGAAAAGTGGAAGTGTATACTTCCAAGATGGAGAAGTAAAGCCCCATATGATTCTTTCAAATATGACTTGGAGCATTTGCCACATCAGCAAAACATGAAAACAACTAGCAAAAGTAATATATTTTTGTCATGTGGTAGCTGTTTTTATTTTGAAAAGAGATTAGAAAAAATAGTTTAATAAAATATAATATTTGAAAGATGCAGTTCATTGAATTATTGGATCAACTATCTCACTTCAGGGAAATAGAAGAAGATGCAGTTATCCCACCTAATTAATTGTTGATCCCAAACCTGACCAAAAACATTAATAGTGTATTCACCAAACATATGTTTTCTTTCTAAAATTTAAACATTTTCAACACATTGACAGAGTGCCTTGAACTTATGAGCTGTAAGTTGTCCTCACACAAGAATTATCATTGCTTAGAGAGATTGCAGCACCAACAACCAAATAATTCATACTATTTTTTAATGATTTTCATTTGTTAACTAGTTCTAAAAGTCTGATAGATTATGTTCCAGTCAAGTACATATTAAAATCTATCATTAATCTACTTCAATAAAGCCATTCTTAAATCTCCCTCTCCCACTTCAATCGTCAATGTTTGTAATATCTCTCCTCCTCCATTAAGTCTCTCATTTCCTTTTAAATATCTTTGAGCCATGGTTTTTAAAACTGGATAAGATCGGACGGTTGGACCGAAAAAACTGGGAATCGGTCAGGTGATCGATTTCCTCCCAAAACCGTTGATTTTGGTTAGCTTACCGCTGAACCGGGTGACTAACTGTTCAAACAGTTTTGACCGTATTTTATTTATTTTTATTTTTTTGTCAGAATGGGCCAAGCATTCAATTCGAATGGTCGGACCGTGTTACCCGGTAACCAGACCCCTGACCAGTTCGGTCATTGGGTCAGTTTTAAAAACCATGCTTTGAGCCCCTTTTGACCCTTTCTAATAAAACATGAATATAAATTAGATGGATTGAATGGGGTTAAGTGTCAATCCAAAACGAAATTAATCCAAATATGCTAAACTAAGTATAACCAAGTTTCTATTCAACCCTATGTATTTGCATGGCTTTACTTGCTAGTACTAAATGATTTTGATTCTGTCATTATAAAATCCCTTAGGAGAGATTGCTATGTGCATTGCAAATAAGGTTGCAAATGATATCCATTTATCCAAATTCGAATTCAAATTTGATCCGGTGATTCAAATTCAATCCATTTATAATAGAACTAAATATAGATCCACTCATAACCAATATGAAATAATTCAATTCGATTTGATTTAAGGCTCTATTTGGTTCATGATCAGAATTGGAATGGTCTATTTCCCCACTTGTATGGCATAGACGGGAATCAAAATCTGATTTCATTTGTTGCAGTTTGGTTCATTTGGAAGTCGAAATTGGAATTAACCATGATTTCAATTTTACCCCTCATAAATACTTCAAATTTTGGCTTTTTATTGTTTTTTTAAATAGATACAAAATTTGACATTCAATTCACACAACCAGAAAAAGAAAACATGAAAAAAAGAAAAGAAAAAAGACACATAATAAGATAAACAAACCTCAACGACAGAAAAAAGGGCACTTCTTTTGCAAATTTCTACATTTTCTATATTTTTCTTCATGTTTTTGCAACCTTCCACATTTTCCTGTATTTTCTTTCAAAATTTTACCTTTTTTTTTGCATTTTCTTACAAATTTCTATATCTTTCTACTAATTTCTTCATTGTTTTGGAATTTTTTGTTTTTTTGTAATTTTATGCATTTTCAGTATTTTTTTTACACTCCCTTGATTGAATGCCATTTCACCCATGGCTTTCAAAGCCAGATTGGACCAAATGGTCAGATTGGAAAAACTGGGAACTGGTCAGGTAATCAGTTTCATTTTACCCCAAAACCGTTATTTTGCCAAAAACTGTTGATTTGGTTAACAAATTATTGATCTGCAAACTTCAAACCGTCCAATGGTTTTGACTGTTTTTTAAATTTTTTTTAATTTTTCTGTTAGAATGAACTGTCCGTTCGATTCAAACAGTCAAACCGTTCAATCTAGGAACCAAACCCCTAACCGATCATTGTCCGATTTAGTAAAAACATTGATTCCACCAGGGTGGGGATTCTACTTGTGTCCTATTCAACCCGATCTATTTGCATCTCTAGCTGAAGAATTTTTACATGGGCATGTCACAATTAAAGGGGACAAAAATGCAGATAAATTTATTGATCTCATTTACCAAATTACAACTCTTTTAAGCCCACATAAGCTATTTCTACGTGGAGGTGGGGAGTAGGAACCTTAAAATTTTGTCAATGAAAATAATCTAGGGGATAGGGGACCAAACCATACTCCCTAACTTCTAAAAATATTTTATTATGAAAAAGAAAAACTCTAAATATATTTATATTTATAAACTATTAGTTAAATATTCTATGTTGAGGAGTGCTAATAATTAAATATGATACTTGGACTTTCGAGACTATTCTTACACCAACTTGTGAAAGGAATCAATTATTATACTAATAAATAAACTATCATTGATGAAGGAAGATTTGGCCCAACCTCGTAACTACTCAATACGTGGAAAGGCAACAACTCGGCACAACAGTACACCCAAAGTGCGAACTCTGAAAAGAGGAACCCGCGGTCCGAACTCCCCACAAGGAGCACGAGCTCTCCCTTGGACCCCGAGCCTTACAAAAGGCAACAACCCGAACTGGCCCGCCCCATGGCAGTTCGGGCCACATCTCTATCCGAACTCAAGACTTCACCTCGCACACCACTCCAGCACTTCGCCTCCGGGATGTCGAACTGAACAACCTCACCGTATCTGATACCAAAGGAGTCCGTATCTATTGGCGGTGCACCTGATTGACTTGGGACTTGACGCTTGACAGCCGCATTCCAACGACCACCTACCACCGCCACCTGCCACCGCCATCTCCAGTTATAGAGACGGCTCCGACAAAGAGAGTAGTGGCGGTTCTGCCCTAGCAGAGGTGAGGACACCCGAATTGGCAGAAGCGCAGGTAATCATACCCGACCTGACAGAAGTTTGGGAGTGAGTGTGCAAAGTGGTTATAAAAGGCTCTCTACCCCCCAAGAACGAGGTATGTGAACTTTGCGCCATCTGGTTTATCATCTTGCCTTTGAGGATACTAACTTGAGCTTCGGAGCATTCTCATCGGGTTCCTCCCCGGAGATACTCACTTTTATCCCTGTTTCAGGCACTTTTTGCTCCAGTCAGAGACAAGATCGTTGACAACTAGGACCGGTCGGATTGCGCACCACCAATCATCATTAAGCATTGTCCAAACTAAATGAAATTGGCTAGATTTGTGGTTTACCATTCATTTCTTACAGCCATATCTATTGCTAAATTATAAATGGGAGAATGATAGTTCAGCCTAGTGTTAAGAATTTTTAGGCCTAAAGTACAGTTGGAGTGAGTATCAATTTGGAATTGATGCTAACTTACCAGCGGGCTTTAATGTATAGAATGGGGTTTTTGACATTTTGAATATTTATAATTGTATAGTAAAATTCTTTCTATTTTTTTATTTATTTATCCATCTTTAGGGTCATATTTAAACTATATTCATTTTTTTAAGTATATTATTTCATGTTTGTCTAATACTTTACTCCATACTAATAAATAAAACTATACCTAATGTAATAATTGTTAAAAACAAAAGGTAATTTTGATAATAAAATTGGCCTTGAAATCAAAATGCAACCAATTACCTCTTGATTGTTGGCATATGTACTATCCTATACGTACCGTAGCTCCATGGGGAAGCAGTTAGAGGAAATTAATTGCATCCTGATTTCAGGACAAATTTATTACTTAAATATTTAGGGCCAAAAAATAATGTCATCTATCTATTTTGGTATTATATATGAAAGGGTGGAGACAGCAGGGACAGGGAGGTGCAGGTGAGGTCCGGTGACCTTATCAATGAGAAGCTGTACTTACACGGTTTGATCCCATGAGATCACATCAGGGCTCCACATGCACGTCTCAGCATGTATTGGAAATATCTCCCATACTTGTCAATTGGAGATGGTTCCTAATACACGGTTGAGATGGGCTGTGTGGAACTGATGTGAACTCTGAACCCACACCTGCAAAAACAGAGTGAGATGGTCACTCTGCACCCCTTCCAAACAGTACAAAGAATTTACCCTCAAAATAAATATCAAATTTATTGCAATTATTTTTAGCATTTTCCATATTTTTTCTCTTCAAACCTTTATAGCTTTTATGGTGGATATACCGTTGTTCTATGTAACTCTACACATTGATATTATCCATCAACTCCCACTCATGTCCTTAACACTGACCTCCAGAGCCAGGTCTCCAAAATCTGCCCCTCTCCTAGTTGTGACTAATGTCTGCCTGATAATCCTTTTGGGTCTTGATACTTCTTTCAGTCGTAACAAGGATCAAAATTTTGTTACGTATTAATTGAGCATAAGGTGGTTCAAAGAAGGATATATTCCTTGTTTCATATCGGGATATATCGATACTTTGAACCTTAAATTATAAGTATAGCATCCTCCTGATGCATAAAATTTCACCTTGCTAGTTCGTTTATATGGGTGTGCCATTTCATAACCTTGATGGTGAGGACTGATTGCTGTCTTCTACATGGGCGTCAGCTAGTTCACTTAGCTGTGGGAATGTGTGCTCATTTGTATATTTTCCTTCTCTTTTACTCTTCCCAAAGGGAATATGTATGTGCTTAATTAAGGAATTCTAAACTTAAGATTCAAACATTTCTTCAGAATATGTGTGATGTTTTAATAGCCCAATAAAGGTATCAATAGCATCCTTGACTACCTTATTGTGGTAGGGTTTCAATTCGGAATTCCCTTCCCTTCCGTCTTAAGACATCCTGATTGCCTTCTTTTTGCCCTGAGTGCGACTTCACTCGGAAAAAGCCAATTCAGTCCAACAACCCACACTTTCTAAGGAGGTATCCAAATTCCTTCCACCCATATCTACATCTACAAAGATTTTACTAATGGGAAACTCCACCCTACTACTAACCCTAAAAAACCCTAGTAATCTACATGATCGGATGGTCATGACCATACAACGATGCCAGATGATTGGTTTAAGGGGACCCATCATCACATGATTAATCAGTCTCAGCCCCACAACCTCAATTTTATTTAATAAATTCCATAATTGGAGCCAAACGCCATGCAAGACGTATTCAATATTATAATTTATATCCCTCCTAATGCTTTTATTATATTGGCCTTAACTAATATTCTGAATTATTTATTTTAAAGGGTCGTTTGGTTGTTGACTGAGGGGTTCCAATTCCGACGAAAAACGAGGGCCTACACGGTGGGAGAGAAAAAGAACCAAAGCATACGTTACTCCACTCTAGTATTCTAATGTTGGATTCTTGCCTTACGCCTGTGGAAGTCCTTTTTATTAGATGTTTGTACGTCATAAAATTAAAAAAGTACTTCTGTGTTTTGTAAGTTTTACTCAATCTGCCAAGCTTTTTAACTCAAACTTCGAGTGGGGATTTTTCTAAATATATAATCAGCGTAGTTGTCTTTGTTAAATTAATTAAGTAGTTGAATTCACTTGATAATGAGAATTGAGAAAGAGCAAACAAATACTTTCACCCTTTTGGCCTATTTTCATTTGAACAACTCGGGAAAAGAGTAACTGCCAACTGGCTTTGAATTCCCAAAAGGATAGCCTAGAATGATAATATTCCTAGTTTCCTACCTTCTCAGCATTCAAGGAATCGTACGTAGTACTCGCAATAAGGAAGGTTATTTTAGTAAAGCTATGCAGCCTTGTTTGTTTTCTCATAATCTCAGCTCGAACAGGGGACGTGAAATCCGTTGTCTCAAGTCCAGATATGGAGATTTCACGGTTTCCCGACGGTGAGGTGAGTGACTACTTTTTCTCTGTAAACTTCGTAAATCTGTCCACGTGATCCCAGGCAAGCTCTAAAAGAAGAGCTAGATAAACGGGAAAGGAAAAATCATACCATTTTTCTTTGTTTGGTAGAAGAAAATATAAATGAAAAATAATCGATTTTCCATTAACGGCGAGTAACTTGAAGGCGCGGTAAGCAAGGAAGGGGAAGGAAGCGAAAAGCGTGCAAAGGGGTTTATCCCTCAGTTGCTTTTTCTCTCTTTCTCTCTCTTTCTTTTCTTTAACCCTTTATCTTTTTCTTTGGTGTTAGAGTCTAGACAGTGGACAGAGCATCATCACTTCTGAAATCACTGTCGCTCTGTCCATCTTTTCAGAAGAAAAGAAGACGGGTTTTCTCTCTGGATCGGTTATTCTAAGCAGGTAACCTTCTATCTCCAACCTTGGATGACTCTTTCAATGAACATATCGATTATGGGTTTTGAGAATGAACTTGGTTTTCTTGAGGGATATATATATATATTTTTGGCGTAAGTAGATAAATTTTTATTTTGTGGGCTATGAAAATAGGAAAACATCTGGTGTCCTTATCATCCTTGAAGTGTTTCTGATTGGCTGTTTTTTTTTTCTCTTTTCTTTTTCTAAGATGCTCTAATTTTCTTCTGGTTGATCAGAGCTTCAGAGTGAATTAGGAATTATGCACCTTTTGTCGTTCATGTGATCAGTTTTGAATAAAAATTTGTTTTTTTTTTCTGCTATAGGTGCCTGCTATTTTGTTGTTTCCAGTTTCAGTAGACTATAATGGAACTCGTTATGTAAATTGTTCTTGTTTTTATTTATTTATTTTTCTGGGTCTGGTGGTGAATAGGATTTTATTGTCTTTTATTTTTTGTGGAAATTATTAGTTCTTATTATTTTCTCTACGTGAAGAATCTGTTCACTCATTGAATAATTTTCTTTGTTTATTTGTTTTTTCCTAGGAAAATTAGAGACATTTTAAAAATACTTTCTTCTTCTTGATTGGACTTTTCAGTTTAGAATTGCTGCATCATTTTGCTGTTCAAGCGCTCCTATTCAATTTTTGTTTGTTTGGAGGAAAATCTACAACATTTATTTATTTTTTGATAATTCTTCCTTTCCATTTTCTTTAAAGAGTCAAGAATTGAGATTGTTATGGGAAGTTTCTGATTGGGCACAAACTGGGATGTTGAAGTTTATGGCTTGTTCTGTGGTCTGTTTCTTGCATCTTTCCTTCAGATTTTAGAGTTATGCCTGGTTGGATTGAATTTCGAATTGGGATTTTGGGGCATTGTCTTTGTAGAGTTCACCCAGTTCATGATGCTGAAAAATCTTATGGAGGAAAAGCAATTGGACTTTAATGCACCACTTCTATCTGTAAGGCGTTTTGCATCTGCATCACCTTCTTCAGAAGGAGATGAGAGAAAGAGGATTGTGAAGTCTCAGCCAAAAATTCCCTCTCTTCCTTATTATAAATCGGAGCTGAAATCAGGGCCTGTTAGTAATCCTGGTGCCGTTCCTTTTCTGTGGGAACAGATCCCAGGAAGACCTAAGGATGGAGGTGGGGCCCAACCACGAGCTACTGAACGCCCTCCTGTTGCCCCAAAGCTTCCACCAGGAAGGGTTTTGGATGTCAAGCAACAGTCTTCAAACAAGGAACCTGAAGATCAAAGTGCAATCAAGGCCCAAATGGATAATGATTGTCCTGACCATAAAATTTCTTATTTGGATAATAATCTAAATGCATTGGAAAAATCTAAGGAAATCTTGAAAAAAAAGGGGGATGCTGATACTGAGGAAGATGCTGATGAAGCCTTTACGGATGCACTTGAAACACTGTCAAGAACTGAATCATTCTTGAACTGTAGTGTGACTGGGATGAGTGCATGGGATGGTCCTAATACAAGATCATCTGGAACCTTCTTGACAGACCCACAGACTCGAGATTTCATGTTGGGCCGTTTCTTACCTGCAGCGAAAGCAGTGGCTGCAGAGATGCCTCAGTACACTTCAAGAAAGCAACCTCTGCCATATGAACAACCGAGAGAGACCAAGAAGGTGGTAAGTGGAGATACACGACCTCCACAATACAAATATAGGCCTAATATGATACAACAGTTTCCCCGGGATGAAGGGGAAGAAGAAAGTGAAGATGAAGATGAAGATGACTATGGTGACACTGGGAATTTATCAGCAAATGCTTGTGGGCTATTTCCTCGGTTGTGCTTAAAGGGTTCTTTTTGCCTTCTAAACCCAGTCCCAGGGATGAAAGTTAGGACTCGAGTGCCTGTGTCTTCTGTCCGTGAGGTTGGCAAACAGGTGAAAACTACATATGCTAGATCTCACAAGGAAAGCAAAGATGAGGTAACTCTATAACTCTGTGTGTGTGTGTGTGTGTATGTATGTTTGTCAGCACACATTTACATGTATTTGTGTGTATTTCTGAATTTTTGTTGTTTTTTATGTTCATGTGGCTTTGCAGCACTCATGGGATGCTGTCTATAAGCACAAACTAGCTAGTAGAATTCAACGTACTGGTGTTCTTGAGGATGAGAGTAAGCTGACTAGTCAATCAAACCATCTTACTTATTGGAGTGATTCTCAGACACCTGATGAGTCAGCTCCCAGCAGGATATCACCTTGCAGGGTTGGAACACGCCAGTCTTCTTTTCGTGAAGGATCAGGATTTCTTGGCATTCCTGAAGAACTTAAAAATCTTAAGGCTAATGGTATTGATTCACATAATAAAGACCATAAAAGTCTAAGAGAAATCTTATTCCATCAGAACAGTCAAATAGAATCAGGCTCAGTGAGCCCTACAGTTGAGAAGACTCTCTATGTAGACTCTGTACATATTGTGGAGACTTCAAATTCAAAGTCGAGTTCTCCAGATGCTAAGTTGTTGATGAATAGCTCAGGGAAGGATTTTGAAACTCTGGTTGAAGGTTTGGTGGTGGAAGAAAATCTTGCCACTGAGTCTTACACTAAAATTATTAACCACCTGAAGATTCCTGATGATAAAGGCATATTGGAACCTCAGATCTTTAGGGTTGCTGATTCTGATCTCCCTACTTCTGACAGGTCAAATCTTGGAGGGAACATTGATAGAATAGAGGGGTTTAGACAAGATAGTGTTCTTGATCAGGAGAGGTTTGTCTTGTGTCCCAAAGGGCTTATTGATGAAAAATTGGATTTTGACAACCCCCAACCTCTAAAATCAGAGGATAAAGGCGTTTCTTACATAAGCTCTTTTCGTTCTCCGCTTGCTCCACCTCTACCAAAATCACCATCCGAATCTTGGCTTTCGCGCACCTTGCCTTCCATTCCCTTAAGGAATCCCTCTTCACGGTACCAAAGTACACGGTTCAATGTTACGAAGCAGATTCCTGAAACTTCTGTTGATCCAAAGTGGGAAACCATTGTCAAATCTTCAAATGTGAACACTGGCCATTTATGGTTTTCTGAGGTAATGTGATCTTTTTTTTTTTTATTTTCCTAGTTCGCAATTTCCTTGTTTCTATTTATAATTGTGTACCTGACCCCAAATATTTGGGATAAGGCTTTGTGAAGTTGAATTTAATTGAATTAATATACACCTGTTTTCTTTTGCATCGTGTGACTTGTCAGGAACTAATAACTCCTTTATCCCAGCAAACTGGAACATAGAACTAGAAAAGCCTTTCCTGAATTCCATGAACCATTTCATTTACTTCATCTTTGAAATTCAGGTTTCAATGGGCTAAAAGGTAACTAAGAACTTTTCTACACTGATTCAGTGATTCTTTCTTGTAGATGGTTTCTTTTTAATCTTTACTCATGTTATTATAGGTCTTTGAGATTCAGCACTGGAGTTATCGTTTTGTATCAGAAGTACACATGTAAGCTAATTACTGTATATTCTCTTCTCTTCCATGGAGTTGATCAAAAGTGATGCATCTCAAAATTTAATTTCACGTAAAGGTTACCAATTTGTTGAACATCAAATTTGTTGGTGTATTTGGTTTCCTATGGCTACAATGTTGTAAAACGAAGCAACAACCTTTCTGTAATAACAAAGTAAGCTGCTTCTTTGCCAATGTATATATGCATTCCACATGTTTATTCTGGAGGAGTGGGTTGAATTCTCCTATCTTATATCTATGTTATTATGGTGCCTTAATTTTCTTTATTTAAAGGTTAAACCATAGATTTTGGTTGTCTTTGCCTGTATGCATGGTTTCTTTTTTCACTTTTCAAGAGCATCCCAAAGAGGTGGGGTTCAGTAGGTTATGCTAAAAGTCTAAAAATGTGCACATGCACATTCTTAGATATGCACTGGAAAAAATTTCAAACATGGACCAGGCAGGATAAGAAATAGAATGGCATGGAGTAATGGAATTCCAATTCATCTAAAAATCAGCAAGTGTCCAGATGATATAATAGGCAACAACATTTATATACAGAAGAATTGGCTCCCTTATCATTAATTACCTATTGGAACTAGGGGCCATTGCTTGGTGCAATGATAAAATCTCAAGGCTGACAGGAATGAGGATGAGGGCTTGAGTCTGAAAGTTGCCACCTTGTGCAAGAAGTGCCAAAAATTAGGTCTGTATCCAATCCACCTCTCATACAACCCTGGATAGTTGAGACCAACATTGGGTAATTCCCTTTCTAACTGATCTTCGTTAAAAAGGCTATTACCGAAGTTGTCAAGGCTACACCTAGGTGATAAAGCATTTTTCTTGTGGTCGCCTTATGCCTAGCCTTTGTGTTCTCATATTGGGAGTGTAAAAACTTTCGGTGTAGTGTAGCTAAATTATATTGCGTTATATTGATTAAGGTAAAAGGGTGTAAAAGGTCATCATATAAATTAAGGCTTAGTTTGGAAGAAGTACAAATACAAATATGTACAGTACAAATACAGACAAAATAATATAAAATACAGAGTTTTGCACTGTACAAATTTGCATTTGTACTCCTTCCAAACTGAGCCTAATTTTCAATTTACAAATCTGTAAAATGGGTTTGGGGAGAATCACAACAGAAATAATGCATTCATTGTGCTAGGGATTTAACTAGTTGTCTTCAGCATGGTATTAATCATAACAAGCTTCTTTTACCTCTCTCTCTCTCTCTCTCTCTCTCTCTCTCTCTCTTGTCTTCCCACCTGGGTCAACCCCCCTGATTGTTCTTTTTTTCTGCAATTAAAACATGTAAACACACACTTTGTCTCTTGTATATCTTTACTAAATTAAACATGTCACGAGCTTTGCTCCTTTTTTTTTTAGTTTTTTTTCTCCATTATTTGGTTTATTGTACACACAAGCACATATGTTCTCTTTATATCTCTTTGGACAAACAGAATAAGATTTCCACCGTCTAGGTTTATTTTTCAGACTATGTAATGTTGTTTGCATTCTACTTCTAATGTTTAATTTGTTAAATTTAGATCACCTTTAGTGTTTGCTAGTTATTAGTTGTTACTTCAACTAGGGAAGCAAACTACTCATATAAAAGCTAGAGAAACAAGCTAAATTAACCATGGTTTTCTATATAAAAAATATCTCTTAGATGACACCTATGCAACAATTCTCTCTCCTGTCCTCTATCTTTACCTCAGCACCTTGACAACTACAGCTATTACTTAGTGCTGGTTCTGGCCATCCGGGGCCTAGGAAGAGGTGGATTGGATATGAACCTAAACCTCTGGCACTAGTCTATTCACAAGTCAAATCATTACGTAATTTAAAAATTTAAACCATTGTGGAATCCTAGTAAAAAACTTCATAAATGAGAGGTAGAACTTGATTTATTAGGAATCAAAAAGCCAGAAAAAGAACAACTATCCTCTATTTGTTAAACATTGTTCTATGGAATGATTATGGTAAGCGTTCCACTCAACGATTTGCAATTTAAATCAACTCATTCATCATTTATTTACACGTAAATTTCCAAAATTGGGCAATCAAAATGAAGGCATGCATATTTTTTTATCAACTCCTACAACCTGAATAAAAAAGAAAAGAAAAGAAAGGAAAGGGAAAAAGATAGCTCCTAATGCACCACTGGGAATATGTATGTCTTTCTTGTACAGTTTGTTGGGATAATAATAATATTAAATATAATAAGCTAGTAAACTGAACTCAGGCATGACCTAATTATTCAGGGTTAGTTTCTTCAAGCTCTGGCACTTTACTTTCCTGCACCATAATGATGTGGGTACAGTTTACAAGATGATATCAGGATTTCTTATTTTTTATAGAGGGGTAATGATGTGGGTACAGTTTACAAGCTCTGGCCTAGGTGTTTCTACACAAGATTCTTCTCACTGACTCCTGTTCTGGCTAGGTGATCAGCTAGACTATCTGTTTTAGGCATCCACCTGAGCGAGGCATTTAGGTTCTCAGCCCATGTTCTCTAGCTTCTCTAAGCAAGAACCTGAACATCCAGAATACCTCCTTTCCAGATTTTAGCATTTTGGAAAAAGGTAAAGTATCATTTTAATGTATTAATTAGCAAAAAGTATACATGGTCCTCTGTACAAAAAAGATTCTGTACATTATAGTATACACATCTTTGGGACCCCCAAAAAAGTCTATGCTCAAAAAAGATGAAGAAAATTCCACCCCTCTAAAGCAATTTAGGTTGGAAATCCAGTATTTAAGCATGTCTGTTGACATATTGATGACCACCTCCTCAGGGTTTTACTTTGTGTGCAAAAATCCTGCCACTCCTTTGTTTCCAAATAGCACATAAGACTGCAAGAGGCATTGTTGCCCAAAATTTTCCAGATTGTAATTAGTTAATGACAACTTGTCAATCCCCATATTCATTCCATCCAGTTTATGAGGTCAGCTTGAAACCTTGAAGAATCAGAGATGGAAGTTCCACCTTCAAAGAATTACCAAAATCCACTGGCCATGAGAAGTTAAGGAGGATACTGCCATTGCCATCTCTGATAGCACCGCTGAAGCCCAAGGTACCATAGGAATTCAACTTTAGTTTGATTGCCTCTGGGGCCCTCCATTCAACCAATCTTTACTGTCTCCTAGCTGAAAATCCTACAACTGCCTGGGGCTCCATTGAATTCTTCACAAATCAAAATTGAATAAATGGTTCTCCCCATAATGAGATCAATTAAGGACTGTATCTTTTGTGCCTCACTTCCAACAATTTTAGCATTCCTCTTGTTCCATATACTCCACAGAATGGCTGCTTCAGTACATTGCCACAAAAAATCAAGTTGAGTAGAAAACAACTCACTAATATTAACCAAGGCGTTCTGGAAAGGAGGATTAAGTGGTTCCATACCTTAGAAGCAACCTGGCAAGGTTAAAAAAAGGTGACCGATATGCACAAATGAGGGAATAAATGCCAAGTTATGCATTATTTGAAGAGCAATGCACAGGTTTAGCTTTTGTATGGCTTACCACAGCACTCTAATTCCTGTCCTTAGGCATAACCTCAGCAAAAGCAAATTGAATGTTTTGGCATTTGCAGAATGTGATCAATGATGAATATTTCGTCTACAGAGTAAGAGGACTGATGTTTTAAAAGGCACGTAAGGCTTATGCCTTGAAAACGCCCCAAGGCTCAACTTGGAGGCTCTTGCCTAAAATTATAACACACAACCTTTGTTGTGATTAATACTTTGTATTCCATGTTTATATGATGAGTGATTCACCTATACATTTTTCTCATGTAAAAATGTTGTGCAAAACCCAGAAATATAGATTTCAATGGCACCCAAAAGCAAAAGAAAAACAGAGATAAAAAGAAACAAGTAAAGAGGATACACAGATTTACGTGGTTCAGCTTATAGCTTACGTTTACGGGTGAAAGAAGAGCAGAAATCCACTATGCAATCTGCAATGGAGAGGATGGCAAAGCTGTGTACTTATAATCTCACTCACAGAAAATCATAAACCACTTTTCTCTCACAAAACAAAGACTAAGTATACAAGAGAGAAAACCCTCAAAGTACATAACTCTTCGTATTCGGTTAAAACCAATAGGCCGGTACAAGTTCTACGCTTCCATCACAAACCACTATGAAATTTTGCCTTTGGGTTTTTTATCAAATTAATTCTGAGCCAATTCACAAAGAATTCAAACCACAGACATAACACTTCTGTTGTGACTAATACATTGTATTCCATGTTTATACGGTGAGCGATTCATCAATACATTTTTCTCATATAAAACCATAGTCACTTCCTATCATTTTAATTCATGTCTATTCTTGAAATCATGGTTTTTAAACCGACCCCGCGACTGAACGGGGTCCGTTACTGGTTCGACCTGAATGGTCAGTCCATTCTGACAAAAAAATAAAATAAAATAAATTAAAATTTGAAAAATGGTCAAAACTGTTCGAACGGTTCAAACTATTAACCGGCTGGTTCAGTGGTTTGCTGATCAAAATCAACAGTTTTGGGGAAAAACGAAACCGAATTTTCCCCATCTAGTTCCCGATTTTTCTGGTCCGACCATCCGGTCTGGTCCATTTTTGAAAACCATGCTTGAAATAATGAGATTTGAAGGCTTAAGAGTGGTGAAATTGTATGCTCATAGCCATTCAATATTGCATTTGAAGGACAACAAAATACTCAAAATAGCATTTAATTCAAGTAGATCGTTCTCATCTTGTCATTGTAGTGCTAGCTCTTTGACCTCCCATACATATATATCCATGAAGGGCTGGTTAGTGACCGATAGGCTCGTTTCAGATTTATCTTTTGCCCTTGATTCTAGTTCCACAGGTATAACCAACGATTATAATATCAATATGATAACATACGTCCTTTGCACAAATCACAAATATTTTAAAATTTTTACAATGAAACCTCTCTTCAGGTTTTTGGTGTTGTTGAAACCTCCCAGAAATTTGGTAATTACAATCATCTTTCCTGAACTTTCTGACAGTAGTAAGGAGACCCTCTGTAAAAATGTCCAAAAAAACCCATGCAGTTTCTTGTGATTAAAATGTTTATTTTCCAATTTTTTTCTTCATATCAATCTCTAATTTCTCTTCTGAAATTGATTTATTTTCTAAATTTTTCCTTCATATCAATCACTAAAAAAGGTAAAATTACAACTTAAACTCGCTTTTTTCCTGTTGTTCATAAAGTTTGTATTGTTCTTGTATGTAGAAATCAACTTCAAAGGTAACCACATGGGTATTTTGGACATTTGGGGTCTTATTAGAGGTAGAGGATTTTAAAAGAGGGGTCTACTTGCAACTATGTTATAAAGTCACGGGGAGGTGATTGCAATTACCAAACTTTAGGGGAGGTTTCAACAACAGTCAGCAACTTTAGGGGAGGTTTCAGCAATTTACCCTTAAAAGGTCTTAAATCTCTTATGAGACCCTTTAATTATTATGAAATTAAGGTAGTGTTTGATAAATCTGAAATCTGAAAAGCTAAAAAGATATTAAAAGTGTTTGAAATCTGAAAATAGATATAGTTGCTTTTCAACTTTTTAGAGGCTCCTAAAAAAGAAGGTTGTTTGTGTTGGATCAAACCTTCAGCATCTAAAATTCACTGATTTTACTATTTTACCCCTAGAATAGACTATTTGGTAATTTTGAGTTCAAATTGCATTATTTCATAAAAAAATTATTACATTCGAAATAAAATAATATTCAAAATCATGAGTAAATTATAAAAAAATAAAAAAATAATTTATTAAAATAAGAATAAATTTGAAAAATACATATCAATTTATAAATTAAAAATAAATTATTAAGAGTTAAAATAATAATGAAAATAGTGATGTAGGCCATGAAGCAATAAAAAAATTTAATAATTATCAAATTAATATCTCAAAACTATTAAAATATTTAATACGAAGATAATTTATAAAAAACAAAAAATAATTTATTAAAATAAGGATAAAATTGAGAAATACATATCAATTTATAAATTAAAAATAACTTATTAAGAGTTAAAATAATAATGAAAATAGTAATGAAGACCACAAAGTAATAAAAAAGTTTAATAACTATCAAATTAATATATTAAAACTATTAAAATATTTAATAATTAATACAAAATTAAATAATTTATAAAAAGTAAAAAATAATTCATTAAATAAGAACAAAATTAGAAAGAACTGCCATTGCTGCTGAGAGTTGCAGTGGCGGTTGTTGGAGGATAGGAGAGAGAGAGAGAGAGAGAGAGAGAGAGACCAAAGAATTGCCGCTGCAAAGAGTTGCAGTGGCGGTGGTGGGAAAGAAGAAGAAGAAGAGAGTAGAACTTCCCAGTGGCAAATCTCCTTTCTCAAACCAAGGGAGGAGTTAAATGATCTAAATTCTTGGCTTATATGAAGGGTATTATGGGTCATTTCAAATTTCTATGGGGGCTCATTGTCTTTTGCCCATGTCTGAAATGCCTTTAAGTGCATTAAGGTGGTGTTTGATAAATTTGAAATCTGAAATCTGAAAAGTTAAAAAGATATTGTCTAAAATCTGAAAAAGAAACACGTGCTTTTCTACGTTTTAGAGGCTCTAAATCCGTAAGTTTGTTTGTGTTGGATGAACCATTTACTATCTGGAATTCATTGATTTTACTATTTTCCCCTAGAACATACTATTTGAAAATGTTGAATTCAATTCACATTATCTCATAAAAAATAATTTTCAACTTCAAAATAATATTGAAACAATATAAATAATAAATAATAAATTAAAAATTACTAATTAATAGATGAAACAATTAGAATTAAAAAAATGACTATAAAAATATTAAAATAATTAATAATTAATAAATAATACATGTAAAATTAATAACAAATAATTAATGTTTAATAAAAAATATTAAAATAATCAATAATTAATAATTAGTAAAAGTAATTCATAATTTATTATTATTATTATTATTATTAACACACACCCTCTTGAGAGAGAGAATTGTTGTTGGTACAACTTGCAACAGTGGTGGTAGGGAGAGAGAGAGAGAGAGAGAGAGAATGAAGTAGGGGTAATTTTGACTTTAAGCCATGTTTGAGTGCGTTAAATGATGGGTTTGAGCCTTAAAATTTCAAATCTGAAAAAACTTTTTAGATCATGCTTCAGATGCAACACCAAATAAGCATTGCATCTGAAAAACAGCTATTTCAAACTTTAGAAGTTTTATCAAATGCCACTTAAAGCACCTAGGGAGACTGTTTTCTATTTAGATGAAAATCAAATTAAACCCAAATCTAGGTGGCACCTAAAAAACAACATTTTCAGATTTTAGAAATTTAAAAAATGCTATCAAACGCCAGATAAAAAAAAAAAAGTATTATCTGTATTGATACACAGCAATGCCCATATTTAGGCATCACAGATATGGATATTTTAATCCTTGAATATCATTAGTTTTTTTTCATAGTTTTCTGTCATACAGCAAAAGATCAACTAGCAGCGGAGAGGAACATCCAAATCATTCATGAGATGTAAAAACTTAATTCGGTAAGGAAACTTCTCAATTCGGTACACAGAGGAACATCCAAATTATTCTAGAGACGTAGAAGCTTCACCGTTCGGTTTTTCTTGAGGAGCGTTTACTAGAAAGTCTTTGCAGAAATTATTTATCTCTAGAACTTGAACAAGAGGAAGAAGTGGAAACCACACCGACACGTACCCAAATTAATCATCCATCAACTGACACTGATGTTCTTATGATTTTCCACGTCTTGTTTCCGGTAGATTCGGAGTCCCAAAAATGAGGCTGAGCCAACAGTTTGACCATCACAAATATTTATTATGCTTTTTCTGACCATCCAAGTGGCAAAAGGCCGACCATTATCAAGACCTGATCTGCTACCAGCACATGTGCAGAGGATGCCACGGCCACACATCTCGAATGTTTATGATGTTCATCTATGGCTATGGCTATGGGGCCATACATGAGATGTATGTACGGCTGTAGCATCCTGTGGGAAGCGGTTTTTTTTTTTTTTTTTTTGTTTTGTATTTTTTTCCAAAGGCCCAAACCCATAAGCCCTGGTGAAGGTGGGATTGGATCCCAAGTAAGGCTGCAACTTGGGCAGGGTTGTTCCGAACCCAACCCTAACCCAATCCGAAAAAGTTGGATTGGATTGGATTGGGTTGGGCTGATATTCGGGTTAGGGTTGAAATTCATGAACACGATTTTACTTCGGATTGGGTTAGGGTTGACCTCTTAGCTAACCCGAACCTGAACAATAGTACATGTCATATATAAATATATGTTATATTAATATATAACATAAATTGATTTGTTTAGATGCATGATATTTGTATAACCCCTACCATATAGTATCATGTATTTCTTTTAAGATAATCACTTTACTTTAATCAGAAAGACTAAAACCTTAATAATATTAATTATTTTGTGTATTTTGAAAATTTTATTCTTTATCTCCTCTATGTTGTTTGCTGCCCAAGAAAGATCTATCGTAAATCATAACTCATAATAAATTATAGTCATTTCTAACACTTATTTTTCTGAATTTTGTAATAAAATAACAAAAAAATAACGTCAACAAACAAATACTAATGAAACATAGGATTAATATATATATATAGTGAAAGTTGAGTTAAGATCTAAAATTGAGAAACTCTATGAGGTTTTAAAGGATGGGAAGAAGGTTGGGTTGGGCTCAACCAAACCCAAAGTTGACTTCGGGTTGGGCTGGTTGGGTTGAAGGTCGGGTTGGGTTAGGGTTAGAGTTGGGGTTTAGAACTTAGGGTTGGGCTAGGGTTAGCCTCAACTCGACCTAACCCGGCCCAACTTGCAGTCCTAATCCCAAGCAGTGTTTTCATTTCGTCATTGACTGTCCGGTTAAACCATTTGAATTGTCACCCTTTCATGATTTTGGGTTTGGTTTTATTGAAGGTCGAGACCCGTCATTTGATAAAAAACATTGACTTTATCAAAAACCATCTGATTCAAACGAGGTTGACCCATTCGACTTGGTCATTAAGTTGCAGATTGTACATTAGATGTATATACAAACTTGGTAAGGCTTGCCTTGTTAATTTTGTAGGTGCAAAAAACCTTTTCTTTTATTTCAAATTGTAATTTTTATTTTTATAAATAAAAAGTAAAAAATATAAATTAAACACAAAATGACACACACACGTACAGTGTTTTGCTAACCCAACCATTTGACCTGAACAATCCAACTGATAGCCCACTATTTGGTGGTAAAAACAGTTCAACCTCCAGATCAGTTTATAAAACATTGATCCCGAGTCACTTTGCTACAACAAGCCACAGCCAGAAACCATACCAACTAATACGGTTGGCATCTTGTTGTGGATAGCAGATCCGGAATCAACCATATCATGGCCTGGTTCTTAGAACTCAGTGCTATAGGAAATGTGGTGTGACTGGTGTCTAAAGTGGTAAAGGGAGTATATCACATAGGTAACCCGTGATCAAGATGTAAACTCGGCTTGACTTGACTCTATAAGGTTGGATTAGGGTTAAGTATATTTGTCTTAGAGTTGGGTTAGGGTTTTGATTCTTTTACCTGATCTGGGTTTAGGTCGGGTTCAAGTTTTGATTGATCCGCCCGTTAAGTCATGATACCCTGCACACATTTCAAGTATTCTTGCAATTTTGACTTCTTATAAGTTTATAGGTTTAAAATTTAAAATTTATTTATATGTTGATTTTGATTTCTTTCTTTTTTTAAATGAAAAAAATAACACCTTACAATCTATAAAACAATTTCTTTACTTAAATTAATGTATTTTAGGTCTTCAAAATATGTTAAAAAAATATATTTGAAATTATACAGGTCAAGCCATGTCAGAATCGGGTTAAACCCCCTATAGGTCAGATCAGGTTCGGGAATCATATATTTTTAAGCCGGGTCAAATTAATTTCTAATTGGGATGCTGGAGGATCGAATTAGGGTTGAAACAAACCTGTGCCGAACCCAACCCGTTGACATCCATAAGCATCACACTTCACACCCACCCTGACCCCGCAATACCAAAAGCAATAAAGTAAACGATGGAACTTTGGAAGCCCTGAAAATGAAAAACAATATGCCCTATTCAAGAAACGGAAAGGATACAACATGTGAAACGTTAATTTATTGAAGTTGTAGATCTGGAGCTCAATCTCTACTCACATGACACTCGTATTTAGAATATCTCCCTTGTCATGAGCAAACGTTCCCAAATAGATCATGAATGCTAGATTTGACTGTTGAGATTTGGCTAATAGAGGAATTGATGGAGACGTTTGAACTTTGAACCGTCCAAATTGATGATGGAGTGATAAGTGATAACCATGTGAAAGTTCTTTTGTCCCGTGGAAAGTAGAGAAAGAAGAAAAAAAGGGATAAGTAGATATCAGGGTTAATGGAACATAGACTTCACATGATTCATTAAACACCCGTAGTTAATGGCAGACTAAAGCATGGCTGAGATGCCGTCACCGCTAACGTTCATGCAACCAAGAATAGTCAAACCAGGTTAAAGAAACAATGAGGATAGACAATCTATGCTTGGGGAGAAAGAAATTAAGAGAAATTTCCTGGCCTCTTTCTTCCATGTTCCATCCCATCTGTGATTTGTCTACTCTGTCACTCTCTCTAATCTCTATTTCTATTCATTACACATGACATTGACCCTCTGTTTCATATATATATATATGAACCAGTCTTCATGTCTCTCTTCTAGCTTGCGAGCTCTTTTGTGAAGCTCTGGTTGTTTGGCGATCGTGTCCGTCGCTGAGATGGAAAAGGGCAGGAGTATCCCGCGCTCGGAGACCTCACAGCCGGACCACTCCAATTCTGATGCTCTAAGTATAAACCAGCATATATGGTCCATGACTGAATTTGTCGCTCACTTTGGTATGGGCTTCTGCTTTTTACTAATTTTTACCTGTCTTTCTATTTGTTGGCTCGATTTGGAAGGAGCATAAATACAAACATGTAGAATACAAAATTTTGTATTTTGTATTATTTTATATGTATTTATATTTAAGTCTTTTAGGTTAAATGAATAATGCGGGCAGTTTCTTGAATTTGTTTACAAACTCGCATCGACAGGGAAGAGTTGGTTAATGATCTTCTAATTGATTTTCTGTAGACGTCTAAACATGGCTAAAATCGAATAGCTGATTGATAATTTGAACTGGAACAAATTCAAATATAGGCACAAGTTCTGGATTGTAGAATTATTTAATCCTATTTTTGCATCTTACATCAGAACGATAAGTAAATTTTTCTCAAAGTGAAAACAAATTTTTGTAATTGTCATTCTATCACCAAAGAGTTGCAAAAATTTTAATGCCAGCTGCCAATCTGACATAACCCTTTTCTTTTATTCAGCTTGGGACCAGAGGTGTAAGACAAATTCATAAGACTTGCATAACCCTCAAATAATTGGAACAAGGCTTAAATGATGATGAAGAATTGAAGATGATTCGGTCTTTACAAGTATTTGGACCAGCCAAATGCTACCATGCCATAGGCCTTCACACCCTTATCTATGACTATGACCACAACCGACTTTGGTATATGGTCAGAAGTAGAGCCAGGAATGGAAAAGACTGTTCCTTTTTTTCCCCTTTCGGGGTGAGTTCACATTTCCGCCCCCACAATGTCCCACACATTCCTGCCGTGTATTGAAAATATCTCCTGATGATAGACATTATTGCTTTTAATACTGTCATCGGAAAATATTTCTAATACATGGCGGGGATGTAACTGTGGGTCGTGGGGCGGAGATGTGATCTCGTCTGAGGTGGGGATGGGGCGGGAAGCTTGTACTATTGAAAGGATTTGTAGGTTAGGAGGTAGATGGGGTTTGGTGGCAACCTGGCAGGGTGTATTGGTATCGGTAGATCGGGTCTGGGCTGGGTCTGGGTAGACCAAGTAATAAGAAATCACTGTCCTTGGCGACTCTGTGCAGGACAAACTTGGCTCTCCCTGTTCTGCAACCTGGGCTGTAAATTGGGCTCTCCGCATGAAAATATTCTCAACCTGGGCTGTAAATTTGGCTTTCAAGAAATCTGGGCTTCAAGTTTACATCAGCGCCCCACATGCACATCAGAATACATTAGGAACATCTCCCTGGTAATTAGGAACATCTCCCAGGTAATTGGGAGATGTTTGAAATACCCAATTGGAATGTGTTGTGGATACGGGTGGCAACTGAGTGGGTTGGGTTGGGTTGGGTAAGGGTTGAATATCAACCCACTAACCCATCATGACCCATCACCAATCATAGTTAAAGAAGGTCACAACCCACCCTAACCCTAACCCACCCTGACCCACTTGACCCATCCATATTGACCTTTAACCACTCTCACCTATACTAACCCACCTACCCTTAATTATAGATACAAAAATGGGTTGGGATGGCCCATATACACAAAATAACAAAAATTGAGAGATTAATCTCTCTAAAGACTGTCACGTGACAAAAACGAGTCAAGTCAACCTGTATAACCGAAAATTAAAAATTGTAGATAAATGCAGAAAATTGACAGAAAATGCAAAAAAAAAAAAACCAAAAAAAATTGTAGAAAATACAGAAAAATACCAAAAAAATGCAAATATGCAGAAAAATACAAAAAATGCAGAAAAATTATAGAAAATGCAAAATAAAGCATAACTTTTATAAAAATTCTTTCGCAAAAGTACTTTTATGAAAGTACTTCTACAAAAGTGATTTCATAAAAGTACTTTCATAAAAGCACTTTTGTAAAATGCTTTATGCGTTCATAAAAGTGCTTTCATAAAAGTACTTTTGCAAAAGTGCTTTTATGCTTTTATAAAAGTGTTTCCATAAAAGTGCTTTTGTGTAAAAGTGTTTTCATAAAAGTACTTTTATAAAAGTGCTTTTACATAAAAGTGCTTTTACAAAAGTGCATTTCATAAATGTACTTATGAAAGCAATTTTATGCTTTCATAAAAGTGTTTTCATAAAAGTACTTTAATAAAAATGCTTTCGTGTAAAAGTGCTTTCATAAAAATATTTTTTGTAAAAGTGTTTTTTATGCTTTCATAAAAGTGTTTTCGTAAAAGTACTTTCATAAAGTGTTTTTGTAAAAGTACTTTTATAAAGTTTGTGAAGTACTTATGTAAAAGTGCTTTCATAAAAGTCATTTTCATAAAATTGCTTTTGTAAAAGTGTTTTTGTATAAAATTGTATGTGAACATGAAATTGCATAAATATATTTTATTTCACTTTTATTCTCAAAATGGGATGTGGCACAATGGTTTGGAACTGTTATGAGATGTTAGCATTAAAGCTTGGGTTCAAATCTTACAACTTTCGTTTTTTGAGATTTGGCGAGTATAGATAGAGTGACCCAACTCATCTTGACCCTAATGGGTTGCTCGACCAGTATTGACTCACCAATGGATTGGGTGAGTATGAGTGGGTCAAATGGGTTGAAGTCAAGATTGCCAATCCTAGTTGTGGAGCGTTATAGGACATGCTTTATGACCCTGTGACACAACGGGATGGGGGATGGGGTAATCTATCCTCTAACTCATAACCCCAACTCAGGTAGGATTCAATCCCATGTCTCTGCTACGACCAGTAGTAAACCTTACCACCAGCTGGTTGGCATTGCATGCCAATACAAACAGCATTAAGCATTGGGGTGTCAGGGTTGTGAATTTGTTTGTTAAATGTTCAATGGGCATGTAATTCACTTGCAGCCTACATACAAAGTACAAAGTACAAACGTGGTAGGATCCATGAAAAGACATTACTAAAGGCAAAGATTAGCATCTCTTCTCATCTCATGATCCCCATGGATATTTTTATGGCAGTAGTTGGTATTCATCTACCAAACTACCAGTTATTTTAAATAATTATTTAACAAAAAATAGTTATTTTATAAATTCAATTAAAAATATTGACTAAGGTAATCCTTTAGCTATTGGAAACCATATCTTCTCAAAAAAAAAAAAAAAAAAACATACAATGGTCTAAGCCCTTATTTTTAAAATTAAAAATTAAATATGTTTTGTGGGGTTTTAAAGGTTTATTTGGCTTGACCAGTATGCTAATTGGGTTGAATGTGTAAACCATGTTGTCCTTCTGTTTTCTATTTTTCTATTTATTTATACAAGTGGAAAGGCAATAGTGGACATTAAAAACCCTGCTTTTTATATTTTTTCTAAGTCCTAGTACATACATTTTAGGAGTTGGCCAGACCTTAGAACTTGAATTCTGTATATGATAATGGTGCAGATGAGGTGGCAAAGAGAAGATTGGATTCCATGAATCAGAAATTGAGAGTGATGGAGACGCAAATGGAAGCACTTGAAGCTGATATAAGCAAGATATGTGCCTACTCCAAGGCCGAATTTTCATGAAAAATGTTATGGGCTGTGATCTCAGCACTTGAAGACAAACTGCCCATTATGATATTTGCAAGTGCTGATTGCCCCATTAAATAGTGTCTTTTAACAAGTTCTTTGTTTTGTTTTCTTTTTTTTTCTTTTTATTTGGTTACAAAAAATATTTCTCATTAGATCATTTGCATCCTTAGCTAATTCCTACATTGTATGTATATAAGTAGAGTAGATGTTGATTTGATTTATTTTTATTTTTATTTTTTTAGGTTTAGGTTAATATTCATCTTCTTCTTAAGGGGTTCTGTTAATTTAAAGGGAAAATTACCGATATAGGCACTTGTAAACTTTCACTTGCAATTAAAGAATGTAGAACAAACTCATTGCAAAGAATTTACTCCGGTGGTAACTTATGCCCGCTATGTCCTATTTATACTCAACCTCTGTCCAATTATTTCAAAAGGTCCGTTTGATTCATAATTAGATTCAGAATTAGAATGGTCAATTTCCATAGTCTGTTTGGTTTAGACAGAAATGAGAATGGAAGTTGAAATTAGTGGGAATAAGATTTCATTTCCAAGGGACAGGGGATGGTCATTCTCTCAAATGGGGGAATGCCATTCCAGTAGAAATGGGAATGAGATTCCAATTCCACTCAACCAAACAATTAGTCAGAATAATCCATTCTGATTCCGATTCCAAACCCCTATTTGCACAAATCAAACGGGGCCTAAAATGTTTAAAAAGATAAAGTAGTTCTTTTGCTTTAGTTTCTCTTTTTATACTTTTTACATATCAAAATATATTTTCTTATTTCTTTTATTTTTTTAATTTTTATTCACTTTATGTAATTAACTATTTCCCCATTTGAGTTTCGGACAACATGATTTTAAAAGGCTGGTTTCATTGGTAATAACTAGGAGAAAGAATGAATTTTGTTTTTTTATTTGTTTTCTTCACTGATAAGATTAAAGAGAACATGGGGTTTGTGACTTTATGATAGATTGAGGGCCATAACCTTAAATTTAAAATTAAGAGATTTAGTGTAAAGAGTTTTCTGCACTATTTTTATAATTTTATTAATTTAAATTTGACTTCGATTATGATGCTAGAAAGACTTGATACCGGAAAAACTTATAACCAATCAATCCAATTACATGATTTTTCATCCCAATCGGAAAATGTGAACCAGATGGTGGGTTCACTGCTTTCATTGCTTGCTTTGTGCAGGACCAGTCAGCGCCATATGAAAGATTAGAAACTTCAATTTGTTTTTGCCAAAGCCACTATAGTAGGGAATATAGTAATGATGTGTTGATAAAATAAGAACAATGATCAATCACTATTAAGTATTAACCACGATTCTAAAACTAAAAGTATGGCTTGTTCTTCTATAATAGTTCGATCAGTTCACAAAACCTGAAATTTTCAACATGGTAATTAAGGTCCGAATGGTTGAACCAAATGGGCTCAAATTTTATAGACAATGAGAAAATATCCCTGAACTAGCTTATATGGTTTCTCATGGTTGAAGCGAGAAAGACCAAATGACATTCATTTTAAGGTCATGTTTGGGAGTGTTTTTGTTAAAAATAAGTGTTTATTGAATAAGTGCTTAAAAACAAATGCTTATTCGAATAAACACTTATTTGCAATTGTCACCTAACTTTTTTAATTGTTTATTTTAAAAAATAAGCACTTATTTTATATTTGGCGTTTGGTAGTCTTTTTTTCTCTAATAAGCACTAAAATAAATATTTTTTACTATTTTGTCTTTCATTTTTTTTTTAATTTTATGAAAGTACTTTTATGAAAGTATTTTTATAAAAATCACTTTTACAGAAATACTTTTATGACAAAAGTGCTTTCATAAAATTCAACTAGGGATAGTTTTATATATAAGTGGTATTTTAAAATTCAACTAGGGATGATTTTGAAAGAAAAAAAATTGAATAAGTGCTTATTGTATAAGCACTTAAAAAAGTTGGAAATTTGAGTTTAAAAAATAAGCACTTATTTCAAGCTTACTTCTGAAACATCAATAAGTACTTAATGATGTATACCTGGCCTAAATAAGTACTTATTTTTAAGCACTCCCAAACATAACCTAAGACTTCTTTTGATTTAACAAATCTGGTTCGTATTTGTTTGGGGATCGTCTTCTGAAATCCATCTTCGATGATTCACAAGCAGAGTTTCATATTTGTTGTAGATATACAAGCAGAAAGGCAATGATACCAGCAGTGAATAAGTCTATGAATATTTTCTGCATAGGCTCTCCGATAAGTGGGGTGTCTGCTCTCTATATAAGAAAAAATCTACATGCTGGAATTCCAATTAATTATTGGGTAAAAGACTCGTACATACCCTGAGTTTTCATTAATTAACTTAAATATATCTTAAGTTTTTTAAAAAGGCTTAAATATACCTTATAGACTTACCCCATTAAACTTAAACATACCCTTATCAATGAAAGGTCACATGCCAATTTATTTAAAATTTCTAAAATCCTATTTTGCCCTTTGCCTTTTACTAGATGAAACATTACTCTCTATTCATTTGTTCATTATCCCATGTTTGTCTGGCGAAACCTTTTTTTTTTATTATTAATTAGATAAAGCAAAGTCACTTGATGGTAACTCTCTTTTTGCACAGTTTTATCAAATTTGATAAGTCGTCATTCATAGATGAACTGTACACAATTTTGATTATGTAAGAGAGCACATTTTAGATATCGATAGCTCTCTTTCAGAAGTGAGTTAAACTGAGAAGTGAGACCTTCTGGTTATGTAAGAGAGCACTTTTTAAAGTCGTCAATCTTTTTGAAATTGAGAAGTAAGAGCTTTTCATTATCTAATTGAGCACATTTTAGATATAATGGAATCATCAACAATGCTGAAACTTCTATAGGGTATAAAATGGTGTCAAAATTTTGAAGTGGGTAGGATTCATCAAACAATCTCAAGAGGAGCTTTCTGATTCCGAACACGATAATTAAATGGTATCGTATAGTCGATATCTACTATTGTTAAAACATCCAACGTCAGAATTTTGTATAGCCAAATTTCGACTTAAATCGGGTGGGGTCATCAATCAATCTCATTATATTTTGGGGACATTCTTTTTTCGGATTTTGAGAGGGGGAAATTCGGTCAATGGGGTTTTGATTCCCATTGACCAAGAATCTCATATTCTTCTTTCACATTTATGTGGGGACTAGGGAAAGTCTATTTTCTTGGGCAGGTAAGTGATACCCATCTCCTAGGTGTGGGTAAATAACCTTCCCACCTAGGGGTAAAGTTGCCAAACACTTGAATGAGACAAATATGCTCTTTTTAGTAATGAATTTTTATGGCTAAAATGGTCATTGCCTTAGTTACATGAGAAATAAAAAAACATGGGTAAATGCACTTACTCAGGTAAGTGCTTTCCGAGAAAAACTTACCCAGGTAACTACATTTACTCGGGTAAATAACTTTTCCGAAAAGTGAATAGAGCCTTAGATTTATCATCCCTTTGGTTCTTTTTGAAAATTTGAAAGAAAATGAAGGGTAAAAGAGTCAAAAGGTATCTTTAAGTCTTTTTGAAAAATTTGAGTACATTTAAGTCAAATAATGAATTGAAAACTCAAGGTATATTCAAGTTTATTACCCTTAATTATTTCTTGGTATATGCTACTCTATCCAAATTGCACAAATGGACAAGATAATTGCTAACTTTGCAAGGGAATTAGCAGCCTCAATATACACTTTCTCTAGGGATGTGAGATATTAAGGTTCTTTTTAATTTTAGTAATTTAGTATTTTGAAATTGTTTATAGAAATTTGGATGAGAAGCTTTAAGACATATCTAAAGACAATGTTTTTTGAACGTTATTTATCTCCACTTAATTTTATTGAGTTTGTTATTAGATTATTGATAAATTCATTCCCAGTATAAAACAAAACGTAGGGTAAAACCTACTACTAAAAGTTGAAAAATCTCCAAAGAATTTTTTTTTTGAGACGGTAGTAGTTTGATTGAGAGATACACAAGTGATTTGTAGTAAGAAGCAAAAACTTGTGTGCAAAATCAATTTGATTTACACCCTTTTATAAGTTTTAGAGAGTTATCACGTAAATCAAACCAAGTACCTTATTGCACCATACATGCATGTGCACATGTATACATGCACATTGCATAGTAGCAAGCCTCCATACTCTTGCTAATTAAAAACCCAAGTCAAATTAAATATTTTTCCAATGTGGGAAAAGTCTTAAAAGAAGAAAATCAAGTAAAAAAGTAAGAGTTTTGGTGGAAACTTTAAAATCATTTTCAAAGTATATATATAGGTGTGATTTATTATGTAATTGATCAATTAAACACCCATTAAGATAGCAAGAAATGAGGATCATCTGAGATCATGCTTCAAATTGAGTGCTAAATATGATTCATTCCCTTCCGTAGAGGGACCATACAACCATAGTTCCCATTACTTGTTTGGCAGAGAGAGAGAGAGATTGTTTCATAATTTGAATGGATGGCCTCCCATTTTCTCTTTGATTCAGGAATAACTTATATTTTGTTTTAACTTATTGCTTAGTGGCCCAGGTTGATCAACAGATTGGGTTGACTCGATTCTGATTCTAAATGGTTTAAACTGGATCTGTGGTGTGATTTTGATGTCTATGTTCTTACAATGCCAATATTTGCTGAATCTAGAATATATATATATATATATAATCCCATTCAGCATAGTTAATCTAGATAGCTTAAACAGGGATGGGCCTGCTGAAGCCATTTGACAAGAAACCTCAATCATCTAAGAATCGTCATGAACAAATTCATGTCTTCTGCAACTGCACTCCCTTGCAACCCTCTAGGGACCATGCTCATGCCACATTCCAGCAATGGAAATTTAGGCTGTTTGGTTTGAAGGAAAAAGTAGGGAAAGGTAAGGAAATATATACAAGGTTTGTAAAAGTTTTCTTACCTTTTTTTTTTTTTCCTTTCCCTACCTTTTCCTTTATTTTAGCTTTATATAATCAATTCTTAGAACAAATTTTGAAGTGGGAAAAAGAATTAGAATTAATTCTAATAATTTTGATAAATCCAAATTTAAAAGTGATTCTTAGAATCATAAAATTCATCAAAATTAGCTTTTTTAAAGTATGCCAGACACGGTACAAAACTGAACATCTTGGCCCCCCTTATGAACAGTCCGGACTAGCAACAAGATATAGAGCATTACACCAGTAGGTTGCATCAAAGCTGATTTTGTAGATAAGAAAGCACTTCCTTTACTGCTACTGCATGTACGTTAAACCTCTCAATCCGATACTTGACCGATTTTAGTGAAAACATTTAATTTTATTTCAGATTGTTGAGGATGTTTTTTGCACTAATCACCTGTACAGTCCATTCTCCCATTGTTTTCAAAACCGGACCGGAAAAATCAGAAACCGGTCAGGTGACCGGTTTCGATTTTCCCCAAAACTGATTTTTCTTTAAAAACCATTGATTTTGGTCAGCAAACCGTTGACCATCCAGGCGATTAACCATTTGAATGGTTTTTGACCGTTTTCGATTTTCCCCAAAACTGAATTTTCTTTAAAAAACATTGATTTTGGTCAGCAAACCATCGACCATCCAGGCGATTAACCGTTCAAATGGTTTTGGCCGTTATTTTTTTATTTAATTTTTTTTAGAATGGGCTAACCATTCAATTCAAATTTAACTTTTTACTATACATACCTACACCCAATACAATACTTATATTTTTTAGTGAAAGTGATTATTGATAAAGTCCAAATACTTTCCTGTAAAAACAGCAATTATACTAAATACAACCTTAATCCCAAGAGTCTAATCCATTCCAACCTGAAAGTTAAAATCAGGCTCAAAGGTCAAATTCCACTTTGACCTGAAACCATTGCCCGAGCGACCCACTTCAACCTAGGGGTCCAATTTGACCTCTAAGGACTTAAGCTTGTACACATTAGACTTGAGCCACATAGGCCACATACCAAAGGCATATATATACCCCATAAACTTAGGGTGGATGCTATATTCTTTATAACAAGGGTTAAGTTTTTCTACCATCTTTTTACATGAGGAAGTTGTTTGGAGGTCAAGGAGACATTCCCCAAAGGTCAAAGATGTTGTGAAATTCTTGTCTTAAATAAGTGCACAGATTAGGGATCTCATCACGGGCTGACATGGTGTAATGCCATTATTCTTATATGGAATAAAATAGGGAGAATAACCACCTAAGCGCCACTTAGTGTGAAGGTTTCAAATTTTGATATGATACGTCAAATTTCCACTGTATTAAATTGTATCAGGGGGTATTGGTAGCATATCAACTAATATGTTATGAAAAATATGCAACTAAAAACTAAAAAAAAAAAAAAGAAAAAACGAAAAAGCAAGCTTCTTTCCCCTAAAATAAGCCTTCTTTCACCCCCCAAATGATTCTAAAACTCCAAACCTTATTCCTAAAGTGCTAGATATGCAAAAATTTGCAAGAAGCAAGCATGAAACAATATTTTTTTAAAGATTTTTCAAATTTTGAAAAAATATGACAAAAATAGGTAAGATTTTTCAATTTTTATAATATCTTGTGATTTCTTTTTTTCTTAAATGTTTTAATCTATGTTGATCTACATTTCTTATCTTAAAAATCATATTTTTTTTGTGTTATGTGTAGATCTATAGAAATTTTATGAAGATATGTGGGGAAAATATAAATTAAAAAATTTGAAAATATAATTTTTTCTCTGCCTATAAAGACTTAATATGTTTAAGATCTATGGATTTATTCATCGTATCCATAGAGTAATTGAAATTTTTTCTTTAATATTTGTTTTGATCTTTTTATATTTATATAATTAAAAGATAAATAATAATTAGTTATATTTTATCATTTGATCACAATAATTTAATATATTATAATTCTATGGACAATCTATCATATCCATAGAGCAATTTAAAATTTTTCTTTAATAACTATTTTTTGAATATATCGTATAATGTCTATTTATTTTTTATAAAATTTTAAAATAAAAAATAAAAAAGTATTAATTATATTTTCACTTAGAAGTTGTGTCGGTGCATGTTTTATGTTGGATAGAATTGGATTTTTCCCATCCTATAAAACTTAAGAATTATAATTTATAAATTATAGTTAAGCATAGGTTTTTCTTAATGAAGTTATAATTAACTACAATGTATTTCCTCATAAAACCATTAAAATATATTAATTTAATGTATATATACCTCATTGAGGTATTATATTTAGTGTTATTGATGCATTTTTATGATTTGTTAAAGTATTTTAATTTTTTTGTTTGATACTCATGAATATATATTCATGTGTATCTAATACTTTGAACCTTGAGTGTAGTATGAAAAGGACCCCAAGACAGATTGATTACTTGGGCAAACAGCTAGCTAGCCTTAGCACTAAGAGCTGCTGCAGCAAAAAGATATATTTGAATGTCTCCAAGTTATCAGGTATATATGTCTATTTACATGACCCTAGTTTCTGTCTATATTGGAGCTACTTGCTTTGTGAACTTAAAGCTCGGTCTAAGAAGAGTGCAAACACAAATTTGCATTCTTTTCAAACTGAGCCTAAGATCATCAGAAGACCAAAATTGGTGAAGCATGGCATTATCTTTTAAAAATTGCTTTAAGTGGACCAATAAGAAACCTAGAAGAGGGGGAAAAAAGGAACAATTAATAATAACAAGGCAATACACCATTATTGTAAACAGCAGACAATATTGTTGTTCTTATGGCCTCTAAGACAAGTACTTACAAGATCTCACTCCTATGCTTAGTCGACATGGTCAGATCCTAAGTACTCAGCCCCAATGCGGCCTTGCTGCAATTTGTTTGTAAACACCAAGTTTTGGTTTGGGCAATCTCTATGTGCTTTTCACTGGGATGCACTTGTTGCCTGGAGGATGATGATGATGATGATGATGATGGTGATGATGGGAACAAAGAAAGAGAAAGCATTGTACTGATTTCTTTTGCTTTTTCACAACCCTTCTCTCTTTCAAATGTTAAATTGTGGCTCAAACTCAGCTGCAAATTAGGCTGCCCTTCTTTCTCTTTCATCTTTGAATTTGTATTCTCTTCTATCTCTTGTTCCTTTTCAGTTATTTGCTTGGGTTGATTTTGTAACTGCATTTAAAGCAAGAAACACAACTTTTGAGAAGTATTAGAGAAAAAGAAAAATTTATGATGCCGGAAAGATATGGTATCTAAAGAGTTTTGTCCAATCAAAACCAACTCATGAATTTTAGTAAATAACACCTGATTGATTATTACATTTATGATTCCAGTTGATTGGTCAGAAGTTTTTCAAATATCATAGTATCATAGTCAAACCCATCTGCTTTCGAGGGTTATTATATATCTTAATCAAATTCAAATTCTATGGTTCAGACTTAAGAAGCACTTTCGCCCATACATTGAAAGCACTTTCATACTGGTTAGTTGCACCATATGCCTTTGCATGCTAGTATGGGGTGCAACTGAATATGGGGTGAAGTAAAACTTGCTCTTGCACATGCAATACCATCAATTGAATATGGCCGTATAGCAGGCTGTGTAACGAATAATAACGCCTTACATCAGTGATAAAATATATATGGACCCTTGAATGGTTGTAGGTCCCATAAATTTTATGAGGCCTACAGTGAAAGACTGAATGGTTGTAAGTCCCATATATTTTATGGCTGATGTGGAGTGTAACCATTGGTTCCACAACATACTGAATGGCCATTGCGTTCAGCTAATACCATCACTTTTATATATCCTAAGAAGATTTTACCTGAAGCCTAAATGGGGTCCCACCAAGTTCTGTTTGGAAGCTTCCAGAGATTACTAAGGGATCAGGAATGCTGCAGGAACGAAATTGTTTGTTGGTAGCAGTACTGCTGGCAATCCATCCTGGAGGGTGCAGGGTGTGGGCCACATCAAAACACATGGGCCCAGAATGAATTTGGCCGGGTGGAGGTCGGGAGCTAGTCCCAACCCAACCAACATTTGCAGGAATTGTTCTATCCTTTATTCTTTGGTTGCTATTTATCATTCCACGTGGAGGCCACCTCTTCTCTTCATGAAATTGGCTGTGCCTAATGGGCCCATTTCCTGTGAATACACCCCTTGTACTTGATAGATACGAAACCGATGGCTGGGATAGTCCTTGGCCTTGATCTTTGCTTGATAATGAAACTGGCCTCATCGAGCTCTGCCGATTGAAAGCCCAGTCTTCATGTCTATCAGAAGGGCAACTGGAGAAAAAAAATAATGAATTAGAATAATAATTTATCAAAAACCGGAGTATCAAAAAAAAAAAAAAAAAGAAAAATTCTTCCTTCTATTGTTTATTATTAATGCTATTGTATACATTCTTTACCTCGAGGGGTTGGCTTTAAAACTGTATGACCGTTGTGAGAAGGAATCTTTGAAGAGACACTGAAAAGGATTAGAATCATGGGCTTTCCGGGCCAGGAGAATGCTTCGGTTGTCCATTTTGAAGTGTCGATAAGGACTGTTTCTTTGGTAGAACATTTCAGATAAAACTGAAAAAAAAAAAAAAAAAAGAAAGGTCAGATTATCTGGCTTCAACTATGATACCAGAATTGATATCGAAAATAAAAGGGGTGATAAATCAGGTCATATTCATCAAAATTTATAGGATGTTTTGATTGGTCAAGGTTTTTCTGATATCATGTTTTTCCGATATCATAGATTTTTTTGAAAAAAAAATTAATAAAAAAACAGAAAAGAGAAAAAGAGATGGAAGAGAATAAGTATTAATAAGTAATAGCCTCAAGAACTAATCATTTTATAATTAGCATATTAATAAAAATAAGTATATTTTTTTTCTGAATCTTTTTTCTGGGTATTGAGATATCATTCTATGGCACGCCCTCTCATGCAAAAGCTTATTGGACTTGAAGGGTGGACAAATAAAGGCCCGCCATTAAAAAATTAATTAATTATGATGGGGCAGCAAGTATTGAATATCAGACCATTTGATCAAACAGATTTCTAATACCATCTCAAGAAACCATTAAACCTAAAAACTTAAGCTATTAAGCTCTTAGATGAAATCACTTAATAGGTTTTAATTCTATAATAATAATAATAATAATAATAATAATAATAATAATAATGTTCAGAGCATGATTTTGAAAATCAGATCGGACTGGATGGTCAGACCATTTAACACAGGAACCAGTCATGGCTCTAGGTCCAGTTTTGGACCCAAAAACTGTTTGACCCGGGAACCGGTGGTCAAAACAATTCCAGTTCCGGGTCGGGTTTTTAAACCCATGGTTCACATGTAATAGGACTATTGCCGATGAGACAGGGAACTGTAAACTGCGAGAAGGTATGCGAAGGATGCATAGTTCTACCTTGCCCAGACTCATCCAATTTTTTACTTCGATACATCTGTTTCAGCAAAAAGCATTATCAAACATTAGGCATTGAAGAAAGAGATCAAAGAAAATCTAGAGCACCATAACTGCACTTCGTTTAATTTTACCTGCAAATGGCTTTTTACATGAGCAATGCTTAGTCCTCTTACGTTCATCAATTGAAGAACTAATTTAGGAGTTGCTCCTACAGCCATTTATCCATGCAACAAGATTAATAAACTAGCTAGAAAGAAGGTTTAACGAATTAATATTTGGCTTGCTCAGTTCTACAGAAAAGAAAAATTTTTCATGAAAATATATAGTTTAATGAGAGACTTCATTCTTTTTGTTGGAAATGAGATATTTATTTGAAGGGGCCAAAGTAGGGCCTAGGGGTGTCAATTGGACCGGATATGGTTCAATCTGACCAAATCAGATTTAGTCCCTTTAATCCGTTGATTTTGATTTGAAATGTTCGACCCATTGACACCCTAGCCAAAAGAAAGGAAACTACTAATTAAACTTACTTTCTTGCCCACCAAGCTTTTCAACAGCTTGCACAAAAGAGAGATGGAGATCAGGAGTCCAACGGAGCCGAGGCATTTTTGATCGAACATATTGCCTCACCGTAGTTGTTCGTTCACCGTCCTCTGTGGTGCTGTTTTTATCTGTGGAGTCATCCCCCGCCGCAGTCGACACCGTCCCATTCCCCAGTTCAGAAGTAACAGTGGCCACCTCCGCCGTACTATCATCCTCCTCGCTGGTGGCTTCTTCATTCAAGTCAAAAGATGAACACTTTTGGGAGGACAATGGAGACGTGCTTTCTACTTCATGGATCTCCACTCTCTCAACCATATCGATTGTCTCTCCTTTATGCAACTCCCCAATACTGATATTCTTCTATGGTTGCTACTTTGCTGATAAAAGTAGCAAGGTGGAGAGGTGGGAAGAGAAGAGAAAGTCAGGAATGAATTTAGATGTAAACCCCAAACCATTGAAGATAAAAAGACAATAAAAAGTGTAACATGTGAGAAATTTTAAGGGCATATAATAAAAGAAATGAGTTTAAATAATTAAATTCATGAAAAATATTCTAGATATTGATGAAGATCAATGATACAAATAACTAAATTAAAGAGCAAAAACATGAATGTACTAAAACATAAGCACACAATTATCATTACCCAATTTCACTTCAATTCAAATAACTAAAAGTACAGATTGTAATAAAATTAGTTAACATTCAAACTTTAATTAACCATCTTCTTCAATTAATATCCTTTTAATTACGGTTTATAGGAATATACATGGAACAATGGAATATTAACTTATATTAATCCTAGCAATTTCGTTGCAAGCTTTCTCAACAAGGGCCGTTGTACATTCCTTGTACATAAAACGTGTCTGAAACCCTAAAATGGGATTAGTATTTTCCCCCCTTCTCAGTCATTTACAATAGTAGGGTAGTACCAGAGACCATGATAATCTAGATTCACCGTTTCCTGTTCAACCTATAACTTGATCCAGTGACACTCTCCGTTAATTTCTTTGATTTCCCCTTCTAGCTATTTTATTTGTTTCCTTTTTATTTATTTGGGGGTAGGAGGAACCACACCACACTTAACAAGGCTCCAAACAATTTAATGGCTTTGGGGAATGTGCATTTTTTATTGTATAACTTAAACCACTCAATATGTAAAGTCATAATTCATAAACATGGTGAAAACAGGTGATCAATGGATCAATGTTCAGACTGTAACAAAAGAAAACAAGAAGTGCATATTTAATGATGAACAATTGCCATATTTTTCCTAGTCTGAGAGGCATGAGCCCTAAGATGAACAATTGCCATATTTAATGATGCCAAAAAAAAAAAGGGAATTCCTAACTCCTAATTAGCACAGTGTGAAATTTTCCCTAGTTTATTGCAGAATCAATATGAATGTGGAAATTGAAAAGAAGCAGCAATATTTCCTTAAGTGATAAAAGTAGTGAGGAGGGTGATGAAGTTAAGACTTACATGTTTATGTCATTGCTTGCTAAACGCATGAAGTTTCTGAGTCTCGCTCTGCTGCTCATTGTGTGCTTATTCGTTCTGTGAATTTGTTGGAAATGGAAAATTCAGTTTTATTTCAAAATCTAAATACTGATATTTCATAGAAAACAAGAACATAATATACAACAGCAGAGATTAAAAAAAGAAGAAGGAGAAGAAAATGAGCAAGGTATAAAACAAACTTCACCTAAAAATGAGTCAGCTAGGCTAGCCATTCTTCTCTTTTAATTAGGCTTCCGACTACCTAGTGCAGAAAGTTCTAAGCTAATACACATACAGAACTCGCACTCGTTTTCCTATTTATATTACAACTTAATTGAAGTGAAATCTGGAATTTCTGTTTCTTCTTCTTCTTTTCATTTTTATCTTTTCGTAAGGTCGCCATATATATGGATTGACAGCTTTTTTTCTTATTCAGAAGTCATTAACAACGTGTTTGTGATTTGGAGGGAAACGTGATATGAAGATAGAGCATGAAGGCATGAATATGAGCTGTGAAATTACATGAAAACAAGCCCTCATAGGATGTGCTCCAGTACATGATGATTGTGTGTGTGTGTGTGTATGTGAGAGAGAGAGAGAGAGAGAGAGAGAGAGAGAGAGAGAGAGAGAGAGAGAGAGAGAAGGGGGATGTGAAATTGTTATAACACTGGGGTCTGGTTTCATGAGAAACTTGAAAGACCAGACTTAATCAACATACATAAAGAGAAAAACGCTGCTTAACAAAAATGATTTTCAGGAATAGAACAGCTTCAACTGGTATGGGATACGAGTTAGAAAGGTGATATTTAGCTCGAGATGATTACAAAAATGAAAAAAAAATCATTATAAGAACGTGGATCTTTCGAACAATAAGCTATTAATTAACATAAAGAAGGATTAGTTATTAATTCTTTTGTAGCTGCAAAGAAGGAAGGAGAAAAATAAAAAAGAAAAAACTTGAGGAATCGATATGAAAAAACAAGGCCTATCTCAGATATAAACAAGTTGATTATCTTCTATATATGATCATCAGGTATCGTAAGGAAGATAACCAAACAAGGAAAATGGAACTGGGGAGTAGAAGAGTGATATTATATACATATATAAAAGAAGAGAAATCAAGAAACATCTCCCAATACCTACCATTGATTATGCTGCTGCAGGCACCTCATTTCTTCCTCGGTCCAGGTTTTCAAGCAGATAGCCGGTAAAATCAGATTCTAACATGAGCTCACATGTTGGTTCATGGATTACCCACTCAAACAAAGAAAGAAACGACGATCCTTGAACAAATGATCAGTTGAGAGAGAGAGAAGAAGAAGAAGAAGAAGAGAGAGAGAGAGTTACTGATAGGTAGTCATTGGTGTATGTATTTCAATGTACTTGTCCCATTTTTTCAACCAGCCGTGGAATTCAAGTTCCATGGCAGTAGTTATCACATTGCAGATATTCTTAGAATTTTTGGGTTTTAAAAATTAATGGTTCCCTTTCCATGGTTAATTTCCATGCACAAATATTAATATAAACTTTCAAATAGAAGATGAGGATCGGACACAACTTGTTCTTTTTTTTTTTTGTATACTGTATAAATATCGGTAATGGTTAATAGCAATATAGAATTATAGAAACGACGACCCTTTTGTGGACGGTTGGAGATCATGTGACTTCTCGAGCCTTTTCTCCTTTCGATCTCTCTTTGACAGGTTGTCTATGTAGATCTCTCTCTCTCTCTCATGGTTTGACCAATTTTTGCACTCACTGATATACAGAGATGATCGAATTAAATTCGATATGTTTGTTATAATATATTCCAAATACGTTTAAGCTGATAAAATTTTACTGTGAGAAAGGTAGACCCGTCTCAATATATATGCATGTATCATCACTTCAGCTTATAATATGTTTTCCTGTCTCTTTGTTCTTGTTGTTATTCCAGCAATTTTTTAAATTTTCTTTGTTTTTAGTTCATTTCACTTTCAATGGTCAGATCAGGAATAAGCTTTGTCACTTGATGGTATGTTGGGGTGGGGGATTCATTCATCCAAGCAGGAAATTGTAAGTTGCACTATATATATAGATATATATATATATATCCATTTCCAGTTGAATGAATCTATGAATGGTTAATTACAACCCTCCAAGATGTGATGAAGGATTTATCCTTTCCCGGCAGCTGCACTTTGGAGGGGCCCCACCTGCATGGCTGCATATGAGCCACAAGTGTGGAGGAAACATCATGTCAGTTTGTGAACATTATTAATAGGGTTCTTTGATCTTGATCTGATTTCATATAGCTGTTGTTGTGAAAGAATAAATCCAAGATCTGAAAATAATTGGCAAATAAAAAAGAGAAAAGAAAACCTAAACCCAATTTCTCTCCCACACCAAAAAACCCTACACCTCATTAATACACCCAAGTTCTCATTCTCAAATTTGCTTTATCTATAAAGACAAGTCAAAAGATACATAAAAAAAAAAAAAAAACTCGACATAACATATAGGATGAGACCTATAAATCTGTGCATGGTGGCCCAAACCCTTTGATCAGCTACATACCTCAATGAAATTTTGCCTGCAAATTTTTCCTCACAAATGTTGGTTGATCATGATGTAGGCTGCAACAAGAATTCAGGCACAACTCAACAAATGTATACTTTATTTTCTACAAGGTTATATATCACTTCTTGATTAATATGTGGACTGAATTAAGATGGAAATCCACAGGTTTTTAGATTCTTCCCAAAAGAGGAATTCCAAAATGAGTATCCCATTCTAAGAATTCTAATCTCTGCTCAAGACAAGGCCTCTTCCTAAATACCACCCCTAAAGGAAGTATGCAAGTTTTGTTTTAATAAGTTAATCATTCCCTTATGTTGTCTCTTTTCTCTATCATTTTCCCTGTCATACAGGGATTTACTTTCCATGGCTTGGAAGAAAGAATTCTGATTAATTGTTTGCTGTCTTCAATAGAGGGTCATTTGGTTTTTTGTTTTCCTTTGTTTTCATGTATTGAAAATGGAAAAGATACTAGAGGTTTATTATTTAAATAAGAGGTTAGGTTTGGCTTAAAGACACGCAAAATTGACTCGATTACTGTGATTTGTTTGATTGTTTGTCTGAGAATAATGGAAATAAAGAAGTGAGAGACTAAAACAAAACCCCTTAAAGATTCCAAAGAGCAAAGAGGACAAATATTCCAAGGATTAAAATAAGAGTTTTGATGGAAAGACTACGTGGGAAATAAGGAACTTGGGTCTCGTGTGCTAAGAAAATGAGGAATTCCCCCACCAATACTCCCCAAGAAAATACTTTGTATTTTGTCTTCTCGTGTGTGCATGGAGTTGACATTTCATTATATACAAATTTGAAATTTCTTCTAAATCTTGCAAAGAATTTATTTCATTTCTTTTGCCTTCCATCACCATAAATCACAATCGCTAGAAAACTTCTTTACTTGCAATTTGGATATATGTGTTTGATCAGTTGTGTCTATGATATTAATTATCAGCCTTAATTAGAAATCTAAAGTATATTAATGGTGCACACTCTTCTTGATTGGGCCCCATATGGGCCCCAGCGGTTGGGATCATTATATTCTACAAATAATTAAGGAGCTTCATCTTTAGACGGTCCCACATATGCATCATATACATACACACCTACATTTATCAGAGAAATACCCAAGCTTAATTAATTATATGAGCCTATCATCTATGTATTCTGATGGAGATTTCACTTAATTAAGCAAGGGGACCATTCTACCATGTTATCAGTCACTGGAACGTCCATTTCAAAGACAAGGCGCTGGCAAATCAAAGCCAGTCACGCCCTTGCTTTACTCAGTCAATGGTGTAGCTGGAATCAATCCAACCAGTTCGTATTTGGCATTTGTTCAACACAGAGTAGGACCCCACTCTATCAATCAATCTTCTTCACATATGAAATCAAGCACCTAATAACACAGGACCACTATGGGAATTAAGGGAGGATTCAAAAGGCAAAACCAGGTGCTCGAACAAGGGATAATACTACTAATAACTGGTCAAATATTCCCAACTCTCAGTCACTCCAGTCAGTCTATGACCATCCATACAAATAAGCCTATGAAGGGAGCTTGAGATGTAGTAGGGAGGAGGGGACTGTAGTGGGATTGAATAAAACAAAGGAACTGTACTTAAAAAAAAGAAGCAGAAATAGTAGAATAGGATGTGTATGGTAAGAAAGAGAGAGACCCAGTTGATGAAAATAGTTTCTTTGTTTATTTCTCATTTTTTGTGAGTTTGGTTTGAGAGTTTCCACATATCGGTGATTGATATTCCAGGCGCGAAGCTCTGAATTGTTTTGGCAAAAGAGGCGCCGCGAACGTAGGCATTTAATGCGATGAGAGAGAGAGTGGGGCTGAGAGAGAGAGAAGGAGAGATCAGATATCTGTGTGGTGGCCTGGTGGGTGAATCTCTCTGTGTTTGTCACATGCCCATGTTTTCCGGGGACATTTCCTTGTACTTATCTGCCTAAAAGACCAGACCTTGAACAACAAACTCATGGAGTATCCACCAGTAGTAAAGGGTGCCTGTACTCCACCCTCATGGGTGCTTGTTAACAAAAGTTAATTCTTGTTAGTTATTAGTAATTAAATTATTTAATATGAGGTTTAAGCTAAATTAATGGCTTAGGATTCCAAAAAATTCTCTCACAAACAAAGCCCTTGATTCAGACAACTATTCTTTTATTCACACTCATACTTGATAGGAACATGCAGTGATGTTCTAACTTATTGATTACAAAACCCCATTTTGTTTTAGGATTAAAAAACATAAATTCAAGTGTTCTTGGGTCTAAATAAGAACCATTAATTCCAAAAAGTTAAAAACTGTGCTATTAAAACAAATACTATTACTATTATTGTTGTTATTGGCAATAATCGAATAAAATTGAATCCATATTATTAAAATCACAATATACCACATGTGTCCTTTGTACATTGAGGGGAAGGGAAAATGGAAAATAGTCACTAAGAACAGATCCACACGTAAACACAGGTAAGAGAAAATTTTGGGTTTCTGGTTGATTGGTTAAAGCTGGCGTGCTGAACCTCGCAAAATCTTTGATTTCAACAATTAATACTCCACCCAAGAAAAGAAGTGAATTTGTAGTCTAATCAGAAAGATGTATATGTCGGTTCAATCAGCTACACCATCCCAACAACCCCATGGATCGATCAATCAGCCGTGTTCTATCAAAGAACAAGGGTAGAAGGTACCACTATCAGCACCTTTTTGCAAGGAATAAAACGTGTGGGACAATTTAGCAAATGGAGAATTTAAGTAGAAACTGCAATTGGTGTTTTGAATTAACACCTACCCTTCCTTATTTTATTATGGATTTTGCTAAAGAAATTGCCATCACCATATATAATGAAGATGACAAGCTTATTCGGAATGTGATTTCTAAAGGTAGGTTTTCTCTCTCTACAGTTTGGAATCTCGTTACAACATGGTTTCACTGAGGGGTGGTCACGAGACGAGTTTTTCATGAGTCATGAGAGAAGTTCGATTTGTAAAAAGTTCGGTTCACCTCGGTTTTAATCGAGTTCCGAGCTGGGTCAAGCTCTAGTAGAGGTGTAAAATGGGTCATATCGGGTCGTGTCGCCCTCCCCTGGGATAACTTGGGGGGTCGCTCGACACAGTTTATTGCCCAAGCCCAAGCTTATTCGGAATGTGATTTCTAAAGGTAGGTTTTCTCTCTCTACAGTTTGGAATCTCGTTACAACATGGTTTCACTGAGGGGTGGTCACGAGACGAGTTTTTCATGAGTCATGAGAGAAGTTCGATTTGTAAAAAGTTCGGTTCACCTCGGTTTTAATCGAGTTCCGAGCTGGGTCAAGCTCTAGTAGAGGTGTAAAATGGGTCATATCGGGTCGTGTCGCCCTCCCCTGGGATAACTTGGGGGGTCGCTCGACACAGTTTATTGCCCAAGCCCAAGCTTATTCGGAATGTGATTTCTAAAGGTAGGTTTTCTCTCTCTACAGTTTGGAATCTCGTTACAACATGGTTTCACTGAGGGGTGGTCACGAGACGAGTTTTTCATGAGTCATGAGAGAAGTTCGATTTGTAAAAAGTTCGGTTCACCTCGGTTTTAATCGAGTTCCGAGCTGGGTCAAGCTCTAGTAGAGGTGTAAAATGGGTCATATCGGGTCGTGTCGCCCTCCCCTGGGATAACTTGGGGGGTCGCTCGACACAGTTTATTGCCCAAGCCCATGCGGGCCTGTGTTGTGTCATGCCGTGTCATGGGTCAAGCCAGTCTTAGGCCAGGTCAGGTCATGCATCGGGCCAAAGTTATTTATTTAAAAAAAATGACAAAATTTAAAATTTTAATTTTATATAAATTTTGATGTATACAATCGCTTATATATACAATAATTAAATAAATTAGTATAATAAAATTAAAAGAATATATTTATTTTATTAATATATTATATACTATATATTATTATATAATTATAATTTATATAATATTATATAAATATATTTATAATATATATGGATCGTGCTAGGTCGTGCCACGGGTTGGGTCATGTCAGCATGCGGGCCATGGGCTGCATGGCCCACTCGATCGTGCCATGACGACCCAACCCATGGACCTAAAACCCCAGGCCTAGCACGGACCGCACAATCATGCTAGGCCTAGCACGGCCTGCGAACCGTCATGCCAAGCCACAATCGACATGGCCCAATTTACACCTCTAAAGTCAAACTTATGAGTTTTTTACTCTAGCCTTGTACTACCCTGACAAACCAAGCTCGAGCGTCATACTATTTGACTTGGCTCTACTCGAACTCACCCCTAGTTCCACTTTTGGTATTCAGGTCTTCCTACCAAAATATCGATTTTCTTTTGAAAATTCCTACATAGTGTCATACCTCTTGATGATGCCATAAAAAAAAAAAAAAAAAAAAGTGGTATCCAACTTCCTTCCTTCTTAATAATGTAGTTGTGGTGATCATAATGTTGAAAATTTTAATCACGTCTTTACAAATGGAGCAAGCAAAGAAACTATTATAGCAATCTATTCGATGTTTATGTTTTCCAAACTCAACATGTGATTGATAGAATATGTGGTGGAACCTAGCTATAGGTATTAGAGATTTTCAAGTTAATCATTTCTACAAAATCCTTCTTTCTGTCGTAATTTGGATGATGTGGAAAGAGAGATGTAAGGAAAAGATGTATTCTTTTTCAACTCTCACAACATTAATTAATAGATGGTTGATGGAATTAAGCATGAATACATCATCTTCGTATGAAAATTATTCCACCCTTGATGTTTCAAATATTCCCATCAAATAATCAAAATAACAACTATTCGTTGGGTTTACTTGCAATTCCCTATGGGTTTTCCCTTCAAGTAAAACGTGAGAGCAAAGGAGATAGTAATATGAGAAACAACTTTGGAGCTTTCTGCTTTAGCTTTCATAACTATTATTTATGGTAATAGCTTTTCCATCCTTACTGAATTTTTACCTCTTAGGTATGGCATTACACTTTACCTAAATCAAAGGAATATTGGAGATTGAAATTGAAAGTGATAACAAGTGTTTAGTTGATAGCTACCTTGATAAGTTTATGGTTCCTTGGAAAATTAATTATATTTTGCATGAAATTACAATTAAGAATGAATTCCATTATATATGCAAATAAAATTCTCTCACGTTTTTAGAGAGAGAAGCGGATGTGCAAACTTCTTGGCCAATATAATAGAGGGATTGATCAAAAAAAACTTATAAACAAAAACTTAGAATTATATTCAAGCAAAATCTATAGTGCATCCACTATATATAATTATACAGCAAAAAATGTGATTGGTTAAATATACCTTATTAAATATGAAAGTACACTTTGTGAAGCTTTAACCAATAAATTGAAAAATAAGCAAACTTCAACATAATTTTCAAAGATCTGGATTTAACGTGCAACCAATATTAATGAATGCACTGTAATTGAATTCAACAGTGCCATATTATTTACAGATACAAGACTCATAATCCCATTGAAAGAAATCTCCAAGCATTCCCAAAATACCAAAAGTTGGTTAAAAAAACCATTTCTTTCACTCCTTTTTTAGTCACTATTTTCTTTTTTACTCAGTCAGCTACAGTACTTTATTACAGTTATAGCACAAGTTAGTTAGGTGAAACTAAACTGAAGTTTCCAAATTAAATCTGTATTAAAAATGACCTAAACTAGAAGAAATGAAAGTCTTTAGACATCAAAACAAGCCCCTTTCGCTTTCACCAAACGGCCCCTAATCTATAGTAATAATTTATTTACCAAGTTTAGATGATTCCAGCCTTTTTGGGCATCCTGATTGGAGACGGGTAGACATATATATCAAAAGCCAATCGAGCCTTTTCTTCCCAACAGGGTATAATAAGTCTCAATCTCAGTGATCTTCCATGAAATTTAGCTTATATTTGTATGTCTGATTTGCAGGGACGTGCTACCCCTATCTTGTGGAGCCCCCTCTCCGTTTCTATCAAAAAAAACAAAGCTATGACCCATTTGAAAATGTTGATCCTTCACGAGTTCTAATTTGATCCTGATGATGGTAGCCCAAAAACTGTTCTCTGCAACGTGCATAGCATGATGCGCATCACCTAGTCATGTCAAGATGATGACTTGAGTAGAAATGCGGAGTCCTTTGCTAGTCATCAGTTAAATGCCCCACCAGTTACGCCCACTGTATTTGAATTTTGAAGCAGAGCTAGGAGAATTTTTCAACAATTAGTCCGGTTTAAGTTAATGTCGAGCTTGCCTACCCATTCAATGTTTCAAACCCACAATTAATTCAAGCTGCCCCATCCTTGATTCTTAGCTAGGAATTTATTGTGTACTGTAAAGCGCCATTTTATTCAATTCACAACCCCAATTTGAGCAGAAATTGGGTTAGTTCAGCTCAGGCTGCTAGAAGCCTAAATCACACTTCCTTTTATACTCTTCTCCCCTTCTGATAATGTCAGGAGTCACGATATCAAATATGGGATTTGTAGAATTGCACAATGTGGGATTTTGGATATGCTTAGGAGTGACTAAAAATAAGTGAGTATTTATTTTGAGTCGGGATCACATAAATAAGCATTTATTTGTGTTTGAAAAACAAGTCTGCATTTTGGATTTATTTTCAAGTGCTTACTCAATAAGTGTTTTTTTTTTTTTTAATCTAGCCTGTGTTGGCCTGTCATGTCATTTTGAAAATACCTTTTCTATACTTGTTTGAAATAAGTGCTTTTTCACCAAACACTTACGAGAACTTGTTAGAATAAGTATTGATTTTTAAGCACTTATTTTACAAATAAGTGCTTTTTCACCAAACTCTGCCTTAATATATTTCAGAGAGATGGGGGTCCTTGTACATTTTTTAAAAACCTGTAGGCTCAGTTTGGAAAGAGTATATACAAATTATACAATACAAATACATACAACATAATACAAAATACAAAATACAAGGGTTTAGACTTTACATATTTGTGTTTGTACTCTTCCAAACTGAGCCCCAAGGACATTCCAACAATTTTCTCTTTCTTATTTTCTGAGGAACAAAAGGCAACCTCGTAGAACAAGGTATAAAATTCTCTTCTACATTCTGGCTAGCAAGTGTAAAATTTATGCTTAACTATAACAGAAACTTTCTATCATCACCCGAAACAAAACAGGAATCATGCATCAACCGGGATGTCTATGGATTGGGTTAAGTGATGAACTCACCTCAACGCAATCTTATTGATCAGGGTTTTCATTGAATTTTTGACCGGGTTCAAGTTGAGGTCATCCAGTGCCTCGAACCCAACCCATTAACACAATAGTAGTAAACATCTATTGCTATATAAAGTGAATATTTGCCTTGGTTTTGGTGCAGGTCATATTATCTAAAACTCACCATGACTTTCATTAAGGGTGCAACTTGGGCGGATCTAACACAAATTTTTGTATGGATTGGGCCTGAGTCTTTGAGCTGCAGGCTATGCTTGGACCATAAAACATGGATCTGACCTTAACTTGGGTTGATGCCCCAGGTAGCCCAAGCCCGGCACAACCCAACCCAGCCCAAGCTTGAGTTGTGTTGAGTTAAGCTTGATTGGGCCTAGGATGATAAGCTTAGGCTTAATCTCAGGCTGGGCCAGGCCCAAGCCCGAGGTTTGCACTTGTACAGTTGGTTAAGTATTTTACATGACCAAGCTACCCTTGAAAGTCAACCTTATTAAATATTCTGCTGACAATTACCCCTGATTGTTGTGGGCTCACTGACCCGGGCTCATGCCAGGGGTAATTTTGTTCTAAAAAATAGTCAATAAGCTTGACTGACCATTTAGGGGTAGCTTAATCATGTAAAATACTCAAACAAATATGTGGACAATTTTTCATAATCACTAGTGGTGGACTAATGAAAATCTAAGCAGAAGGTGAGTTTTAGACAATAGAAATTACTGATAGGGATTGGTTTTAAAAAGTCAACAAGTTTAAGAGAAATGTGAAAAAATTCAAAATCGCATATCAAAAAGTTAAACTTAATTATATAATGTTCTATACATTTATACTTTACTTGCACGTGTATGGCATGTACCCTTACACCAGTTTCCATACAGGCCTTCACTTAAATGTAGGGCTATCATCATGGGACAGAGCAGGTTGGGTTCAGTGTCCTATTTTCTTTAGTCAGATTTGGTCAGGTTTGAGTTAGAGTACAGATCAGGTTAAACCCACACCAAACACTGACATTTGCTATCCCTGGAGCTAATAACCCATGTAGAGGAAATTAAGGCCATGGTTCAATTCTCATTCAATTCTAAGATGGAAAAAAAATGAGTAAAAATGGGAAGAATGAAAAAATATTGTTACGAACCAAACACTTTTCCCAAAATTTGATTTTTTACGGCAAGAATGAGAGTAAAATTTTAACCTATTTGATTATAAATTTCATTCTCACTCATTTTTTTATTAATCAAAATAATAATATAAGGGTTAGAGGTGTAAAATGTGTCATGTAGGGTCCATGTAAAGTGCGGGTTGTGCCGTGCCGCCCTCCCATAGGATAACTTGGGGGTCCATCTTCAACCAACTCTATGTAAGCCTAGCCCCAACCTTTGGAATTATCAAAGAGACACCTGGCCCATGCTTCGTTTGAGATCAGGGGAACCTAGGGTACTTAGTAGTACCTGTACTTCTCCATTCAATGATTTGTTTGGTTCGTGTTCATGGTTCCTGATTTGTCAGCATTAGAGAAGTTAGCCCCGGGAAAGAGTATTCTTATATGTAAGTGTCAATGGACCGGTTTTGGATTGGACGCCGTCCAGTCCAAAATCAATTTGGACAGTTAAAGGTTTGGGTTGAAACCAATCTAAATTAAAATGAATTTGAACAGATTAGATGGGTAATGGTTAATCTTGGCAGGGGACAACTGAAAAGAAGAATGGTTGTTGGAAGCACATGGCTTTTCAAAAATGGGAACACCAAGGATCTTTTTATCACTGAGTCTGTCAGTCACCTTAACACTCTTAGGCTCAGTATCATGTACATAATGCAAACCGGGACCATTTCCAGCTTCAACTTTGTCAGAAAAGTGTTGATGATTGACTTGTAAGAAATCCAATCCCATTCTCTCTGAATTTCCCCTTGCTTTGGGGGTCATGTCATTGCAAGTTGGTTTTCCTCTAAGCCAAGGCAAGCCGGCTGAAGGATCTTCATGCTTCCTTTTTTGATGAGTATCCTCATGCTTCCCTTCTCCATCTATAATCACAAGATCTCGCTGGGGAACCACTGTATCTTTGAAGCCACTTGGAAGCACCATATTAAAATTCATATCCTTTGCAGTCCTAACATCAACGAAGTCTGAACCCTTGTAATGCTTCACAGAACCATGGTTTTCAAAAATTTCAGAAGTTAATGCCTTCTCATTATTGCAGTTCAGATAGTCAAATCCAACTGAAGGGGAACAAACCTGTAATGGCTTGGACGCCAACTGGGACCCATGGCAAAAGCCATTTCTTTTATGATATATTTCACTTCCAAAATTTGGGTTCAATCTCAAATTGCCATTAAGATGCCATTTGTCTTCAATAACCGCAGAGCCTTGAAGTGACGATTTGGAATTGTTACTCAAAAGGAGCAAATGGGTTGACACATGGGAGTGCTTCAACTGCTATAGGATTCTTCTGACTCAAGCTACACATTGGTTTTCTCCAAGATGAAGCTGAAGGTACTCCAAAATTGGCCATATCAGACCGAGAAACAACTGGATATGGATGGTTAAAATTGGGTAGATTTCGATCTTTATCAACTGTCACAAGTTGATAAAAAACTGATGCTATTTCATCACTATAGTCTATGAAGATCATTATCTCTAATGGGTGTTGGTTACTGGAATTGTCTATCAAACACCATGCTTTGGTGCCTGGAATTACCTCGATGGGCATTTCTCAAACATTATGGAGATGGCTTTAGAATCAGTTCCCTCTGTGTATGTGTGTCTTGCTAGGTTGCCACCTAGTAGGAAATTGCAGGAAATACAACCAAAGTCTGTGAATTTCATATTATGTGCAATAAAATTTTATTTATAACTATATCATCTTATGTTATCTTATGTGAAGATTTTTTAGATGCTGCCTCTTCATTTACCTGACATTTAGTTTTATAAATCAGACTGCAATATTCAAATTCTCAAGGTGAACCAATTAGTTGTAAGCAAGTATTAAATGAACTTATGAATGTAAAGGATGGATTTTGACTGTTCATTTTTTTTTCTCTGAATTGCAAAATCATCTTAATTCATTAATCTCCATTTGTTGCTTAATTCTCTCATATTTGATGGTTTTTCTCTGTTGTCAAGTCAATCCTACTGGTAAATGGTAATAGTAAACCTGATGAGCAGATTTGATTAGGAGCACAGACTTTTTCTTTCTTTCTTTCTTGTATGATGATTATATTGATATATTATAAGCCTATAAGGTGAAAGATGTACTCAATTACCCTATTCAGCAGTGTGTGCCTATAACAACTCTATGTTGATGAATTCATGTATTCTAGTGAACTTTTCATGCATCCACAGTGAACCCCTTGTTGACATCTCAGATTTCATTTTGAGTCACAATGTGGCTATTGTGGTCCTCAATCCTCATGGAATAGAAAGGGATTTCTTTTTCCATATTTTAGATTGTTGGCATAACTTTGTGTTGAAGTTCGGCCTGCCCTAGAAGTCTGTTTTGTTTGTTAGCTGAAAAGTAAAGTAAACAGCAAGAAGGAAGAGAGGAAAGAAGAAGGAAGAAAGAAGAAGAAGAAGGAAGAAAGAGGAAGAAGAAGAGACAAGGTCTGGTTCGAATTAGGAAAAATCAACCCTAGTTTCGGCCAGACCTGTTATTATATTAATAATATAATTGGAAAAGACATAAGTGCCCTTATTTAAGTAAGAGGCACTTGAACTAACACAATAGTACACATCAGCATTCTCAACAGGTACAAAGACCGAAATACCCCTTCACTAACACTTTGTTTTTCCATTTGATTTTCTTGTGCTTATAGGTTCATTATAACAAATAATGGATCTGGACATTCTGTAGCTGGTCTGAGGTAAGACACGTGCCACTTAATATGGCCAAAAAGTTAAACTGTATAATTCTTTTATAACTAGAATATCTCTCTTGGTGCAGTATATATTCTTAAGTTCCAATTAATTTTGAAATGTAAAAGGAGAATATCTCTCTTGGGGAAGACTGTTATGTTTTGATACATTTACCTTGAATTTAATGTTTCAGTAGATAATTTACTGTACTGTAGGTTAAAGGTATGATATTTAGAATAAAAAGGTCATTACCCAGTGTTGGTCCAACTATCTTGGGTCTTGGGAAGGGAAGACTGGATTCAGTCCTAACCTTTGGCATTTTTTGCACAAAATGGCCGCTGTCAGACTCAAACCTGTTTTCTCACACTAGCCAACAAAAGGGGAATTGCAACAGCAACTCCAAAATATATTACTATACTTGGTAATAGGTGACTGGCCTCTCAACAGCAAGAAATCTGGGATGAGTCCAATGTAATCCTAGTAGGGATCATATTATAAAGCTGAAGTTTGATGGTCGCTGTATTGGTAATCCCTTCAGGAATAGGTGGACAGTTTAGAGATGCACATGGCATCATAGTAGTGCTATTTTCAGGACCAGCTGGCCACAAGCACATGACTCAATAAGTGAGGTTTCAGCAGCATTGCAAGGATTGAAAGTGTAAAAGTTATTAAACAGTACAGGAATCCCCAAATTTCATTAAAGCAGGAATGGCAGGGGTAGAACCCCAAATCTTACAGAAGAGGGATTCTATCACTATAAAGTTCTTCCAGAAATACACCCTATTTGGCTAAACCATCTGCTATGTGATTTAGATCCCTAGGAATCCAAGTTAGTCTTGCATTTAGGTAGAAAGGGAATCTTTTAGTTTAAAAAATTTAGTTAACACAATCAGTGGTCCAATAAAGAGCTGTTCTGCAGTCACTTGGCTTCCTTTGGGCATTTAGAGGTTTAGGCCTATGGTAAATATTACATAGGCAGAGCCTGGGTGGGTTAGGACTTAGGCCCCTATCCCACCCTACTAACTTCTGCACCTGCTGGGGGCTGGAAGGATGTCTTTGGTATTACTGCTGATGATGGAGTCAAATACTAAAAATTTGACTATAAATATCTAATAATCCTTAATAATCTTACAGGTTGAAGCTTTTTTTGGAAAAATGAGATATATAATCTGTATTACATCAGGTTATGCAAGGTCATCCTATGTACAATTAATTTGTATTATATTCTTGGCTCATAAGAAACATACTGGTTCCATACTGATTACAGTGATGAGTGGTAGGATTTGATTAAGGTGAGATCATTCTCTTCTTCCAAAGAAGAATTTTATTATATAAACTTTGACGCAGACTAGCAATCTTTTAGCTTTATTTCCTTATGGCTATCTCTTTCCCTTGGTGACTAGGACTGTTGTTCCCATGCTAATGGTGCAGCAAGGTCAGCCTAGCTTTCTGTTTTTTGTCAAATGAGGGTTCAAAGTATTAGGTTTAGGGTTGGAGTGGGGACTGCTCGGCCCTGGTTCAGTGATCCTCTGCTTCACAGAATTGTTGTGATCCATGATCCATAAATTCCATATCCATCCTACACTACACACAAGAAAAAACCAACACAACTACCTGGAGCCTTCTCACTGCTTCTCATTCACTGTCTTTATTATCCACAAAATATGTATTTATAATTAAATAAACTACACTTTGACAACCATACAACCAAGATATCAATTGGGTGGCCCCCTACATACTAACTAAGCCATGGATGCATGGATAAAAACCTAATCCTAATCCTCAAACAGAGCCAAGCAGGATAGTATGCAGGGTCTCTCCCTTCAGTTGGCGAAGCTTAACAGAGACCTCAATTCAAATGCAACCCACCATCTGGGTGCCTTTATCAAATGCCTCAATCGGACCGTCGGATTTATACTTCGATAACAACAAAGCAATAAGGAAAGTAACTCAATAATTTATACTTATAAAAAATTATACTTAAAAAAAAAACAGCAAAGCTATAAGAAAAATAACTGCAACAATTTGTACTTAAAAAATGTATAAATTCCATAATAATTCGAACACACAAATACCAATAAGGAAAATAATGAAGAGACAAAAATTGTTCAAAACTTCAAATACCTTAACGATGCTGCTTTGTTTTGGTGCTTACAGGGATGATATTGGTGGTCAACCTAAAAGGGGAAAACAGAGTAAGAAGATGAAGAAGAAGAAGAAAGAGGAGGAGGAGGATATATACATCTTCTGTGTGCAGCTTGAGAAGGAGATGAAGAAGAAGAAGAAGAAGAAAACAAAGAGACAGAAAGAGAGAGAGAGAGAGAGAGAATTTACCTTGGTTTGAGCTCTTTGGATCGAACTTATCTTTAGGACTTCAACAGATCGAGCTCACCGTTACCCTCGATACCTCAGCACAGAGAGAACCCTCGTGAGTTCAAGTCGAGAACTCGAACGAAAAAAAAAAATCGGTAGGATGGGGCATGAAAAGTTTTCGTGCCCCAAATTTCATTCTGGGAAGAATGAATTCTGCAGCAAGAAATGAATATCCAAACACCTATATCTCATTCATTCTTGTTCATTCTTTTCCAGAATCGGCAAGAATTAAAAGAATGAAGCCACTGGCAGCGAACCAAACATGGCCTAATTTTCCCCTTCTACCAAGCCAATGTTAAATTTTTGCCCAGACCCAAACTTCATTCTGGGAATAATGAATTCTGCAGCAAGAAATGAATATCCAAACACCTATATCTCATTCATTCTTGCTCATTCTTTTCCAGAATCAGCAAGAATTAAAAGAATGAAGCCGCTGGCAGCGAACCAAACATGGCCTAATTTTCCCCTTCTACCAAACCAATGTTGGTCCAGCCATCCAAGTATTGATGTAAGTTTTGCCCACTGGGTACTCGGCCTCCCCAACATGATGGGGTCAGGGATGAGGATTAATAAGGACCCCTGACTGGGGAAGGGGTTGGAGATGGGGAGTGAAGTTCCCACCTCAACCTCGAGATTATATATTTCAAAAAATACTCTTAATTAAAAAATTTCAGGTATTCGGGTCCATACAGAAACCTGTCTCTATCGGAGATCGGAGATGGAGGATAACTTTGATCCCAGTGAGGACCGGAGTTAGGGAGGGGGGTTTGTTTCAAAATAGAGGTCGGGATATATGATCCCCACCCTAAATCTACCCCGTTGCCATTCCTAGCTTCCTACATCCAAGCTCTTAGAAAAAACCCAACGTTGGGCATTTTTTACTCGATGTGGCCACTCTCAAGACTCAAGACCATCTTCCTATGCTTGTCGGTCCAAGATTATATTGCACCCTGCAATGCCCTTACGCTCCCCTTGAAAATCTGCAAATAAAATTAGCCATCTAGGTCTAAGCTGCCATGGGGCCTGCCTACCACTGCTCCTTTTTAGCTTTGATTAGTTTTCCTGGAATTTCCCTCCTAAGAGTCTTTCTTCAAGTATGAAACTGACGTCCTGACACTTATGGAATTCATGGTCGAAAGGTTTGGCTGAATTTGTTGCTTGAATTTGAAAGATCCAGTTACCAACAGGCACACATCATGCATCAACCAGGAAAAGACAGAGACCAGAGAATTGTGGAGTTTGTGTTGAACACGTGTTAAAGCGTTTTCCACGTGCAAATAAGAAGACACCAGCTGAACCCGCCAAATTTTTGGTACATTGAAGAGAGTCCGGATCTGGTAAGCACACTGAGTACACTTGGTCCACAAATATATTTAAATCATTGCATGAATGACCTACAAATTGATTGTATACTTACTGTGAATTTGTGCCTATCAGATCTGGACTCCATTGAAGAATATAATTAAACAAATTCATGATACATCCAGGAGCTTTCTGGTTTGTTAGATGCTGCACAAAAGGAAATGGCTTTGGCAAAGGAAAGTAAGTATTACTTACACACCTATTATGGTAAAGAATATTATTTTTCTCAACTAAGATATCGATTCAGAACTGATAGTTGTCCAGAATCTCCATTCAACAAGAAAACTTCAAGAGGAATATAAGATGATGGAGATGTCAATGATGATCCAAACCTATGAGTAGGTTGGAGAATTTTGCTCCCTTTAGCACATTGAATGGTTCGAAGACGAGGTCCAGTTCGCATCTGCCAAACCTGCATGAAGCCATGAACACCACATTTAACATTCATATAAACAAGCAACCATATAAACAAGCACCCATAATAGCTATTTAAACAAAGAATGGACCCTAGAACAGAGGTAAGTTCAAATAAAAAATTAGGTATGTACAATTAGTTTATTTATATTTATAAAGACAGAAACAAGCAGAGGGAAAAATGTTGCACCATCCATGCTGCAAGTAACGGTTGAAGCATTGAACTAATAATCTTGAGAAGGTCTTGGTCAAGCAGGTGGACAGCACAAGCAAATAAAATGGAGAATAGGCCAAGTACAAGCATGCATGAAATAAGTGCAGAATATGAAGGAAAAGAAGAATGCGAAACATAACAAATGCAGTTAACAAGAATGCCATATTACTTGCAGCCTTAGTTCTCTGTGTCAAAACATGCCAAATTCCTTGATTTTAGTGATGTTAGAAAGTTAATGTAAAACCAAAGTAATAAGAAATAATTTAGGCACTCGTTATTTAACAACAGATATGGCATTGAACAGAAGAGAATGGTGAAACAGGATTAATGTAGCCAACCCCATATAGCGAGGTAAGGTTTAAATGATGATGATGATAAAGTTTATGCAATACAAGGATCCATCATACTAACAGGGCAATGAATCCTTCCACATATGGAGTGATGATGATGATGATGACGATGATGAGAAAGTTTATGTAATACAAGGATCCATCATACTAACAGGGCTCTGAATCCTTCCGTATGGAGTGATGATGATGATGATGATGATGATGGAAGAGTTAAAATAAAAGAGTCATTTTGTTTGGAATAATTCTAAAAGCTTTTTTTTTCTTTTCTTTTTTTTGGTTTTAGAGTGCTCTGAATCCTTCCATGTATGGAGTAATGCATGGTTTTAATTATGTCAATATTTAGTTAAATAAAATTCACATAATTAAAAGTAATAAAAAAACCTTCGTCATTTCTGGGAAACATAGAATTGTCTCATTTTGCAGTAAGATTAGAATTACCAACATTTTAACCAATTGTGGTAGTCTAAATCAAGAAAACATTTGCAACGATAACAAATAAATATACACAAAAAGACGAGTATAAGAAAATTGCACCTCGATAATTCCTTTTCGAGGTGCATGAATAGCTAGGCAGAGGCAATAACCATTCTTTGTGTGTTCATAATAAGCCGAGGTTGATGATGATGCTGTATCCCTATTAACTAGCATCTCCATGAAAAGGCAGCAAGCATCACGATAACCCTGATAAAGAGATGAAGTTCAGTGTCAAGAAGAAAAGGAATTAAATGCATGGATATTCAACTCAATTAGTCTGTGAGAAAACCTTCCAAAGTCGCACAACCACAAGTGCCTGAGTGTCAAGTAGCAAAATACGACCAAGTGAATCAGTAATAGCAGCCAATGTGCCACTAGGTGATAGAGTGAGTTTCTCTCCTTTTCTTGGCTTATCCTTCAAGCATGTTAAAGGAGATGCTGCCACAAAATCATTATCAGAAGAATAAATCAGTGAACTAAAAATATTGACCTTTAAGCCACAATATCTACCAATTTGAGCAAGCATAGGTTAAATCATATTACAAGTAATAAAAGAAAGAATCAAAAGGGTGTATACCATCACACATTCTATTATGTATCCCTATAAATCAATGCATTCAAAATCAGATTTACATGTCCCCTAGTAAGGTGGAAACCTAATAAAACACACTTCCCTTACTATACCCCTATCCAGATCATTGGCTGATCTTGGCACCTAGTGGAATGAGAAGTTCTATCTAGATGCCAATGCTCTAATCTCTCTGATGTGAGCCACAGTATCCAAGGGTCATCAGATCCACTCATTCATTGAATAACTTATCTCTGATTCACCCTCTACTACTACATCAAAAGGTTCAAAACAAAAGAAAAACAATTCAACTCTGTTAGTGTCGAGTATGTAGAGGTATTTCTGTCTTTTTGCTTATGTTTAGGTGCTGATGTGTAAGTTTATGTTAGATCTAATGTCCCTAACTTAAGTAAGGGCACATGTCAATATTTTAGTAATATAAAACAAATCTGGCCGAATGGGAGAGTTGACTTTTCTCTCATTCGAACCAGACCTTTTCCTCCTTGTCTTGTCTTCTACTCTTCTCCTTTCTCTCCTTCTCTCTTTCTCTCTTCTGTCTTTTCCTTGACTGTTATCAGTCTAACAGGCAGATCGAACTCTAATATGGTATTAGAGCTAAACTGAGCAAATCGGATCTGCCCAGAATTTTGTTCTCTGCGCACCCAGTCTAGGGTTTTCTCTTGCTTTCTTCGCCATCAGTTGGAGATAAGGGAAAGGGCTGAAAAGGAGTGATCGCCCTCTTCCCTTGGAGGTTTCTATGCCTCCAGTTGTGGTGTTCGTGGTCAGTTGCTGCGGTTTCTAAGAAGCCCTCCCCTAATCGATGAAGAGAAGAGGGCTAATTCGTGTGGTGCAGTGGGTGCCTTGTGTGGTCTGATTTTCGGGTGATCAGGCAAGAGGTTCTATGCATTTTCTTGGTGTGAATCAAATGATAAGTCTGTTTCAGACTGTATGGAGGGATTTCAGATTGTAGTGTGATAGGGTTTGTGCATTTTTCAGTGTGATTCGAAGGGGAAGTGTTCCTCAAACAGTGTGGTGAAGTTTCAGGTAGTCATGAGGTAGGGTTTGTGGTGTAAAGAGTGCAGTTTACAGCAATAGTAAGTGCTGAAATCAATGTGTAGTGTGGTCTTGTGTGCCGAATTCAGCAATACCAGAATTCAGCAATGGGAGACAACAGTGATAGCAAGACTAATGTGATGATTCCTACTGACTACCTGAATGTTCAAATGACCTCCATTAAGCTGAATGGAGAAAACTATGTAACTTGGGCTAAATAGGTAGAAGTCTTTCTTAAGGCAAAGAAGAAGGTGAAACACATAATGGACGAAAAACCCTCCACCGATTCTCATGAGTATGATGATTGGGAGCAAGCAGATGCACAGATTATCACATGGTTATGGAATAGTATGGAACCCAAGATTTGTGTAAATTTCATGTTTCTTGATACTGCCAAAGAAGTGTGGGACCATGCTAAGAAGCTGTGTTCGGGCCAAGACAATACAACCAGAATATATCAGTTGTATGAGGAATACTTTAATCTACAACAGGGTAATCAGAGTCTTGAGGAGTACTATACTAGTATGAGAAACATTTGTAATGAATTGAATGTTTATCACCCCCTAACTTCTGATGTCAAAATTCAGCAATAACAGAGGGAACAACTTGATGTGACTCAATTTTTGGTGGGGCTGAAATCTAAGTATGAACCAGTGCGGGCTCAGATACTAGGAGGGTCAACTCTCTCTTCCTTAGAAGAAGTGTTTGCTCGACTTAGGAGGATTTCCATTGGATCTACCAAGAACCCTAATGTTTTTGATAAATCAGCCTTTGTAGTATCCAAAGGCCGTGGTGTTAGAGGTGGAGCTCGGGGAGCTCAGTCTGGCCGTAGTGGCAGTAGTGGACCGGCATATGGCCAAAGTGGTGGTAGTGGACCTGCATATAACCATGGTGGTGGTCGTACTGGAGGTCGAGATTCAGGGGGAGCCTGTGGCAGAAGACGTAGTTCAGGTCTGAGGAGGTGTACGCACTGTGGTATGGATAGACATACCATTAATTATTGCTATGACTTGCATGGTCCACCCTCAACTTGGGCCAATCATGCCGTGACTAGTGACAATAGCTTCAGACAGGAGAGTCATTCAGCTGATCAGATACCTTCTACATCCACAAATAATACTGGGGAGGAGATGATGAGTATTCCTCGTGATGAGTATAAGAGGTTTGTTCAGGCCACATCTTCAAGTATGGGTTGTCTGGCATTTACACCCAATCCTTGGATTATTGATTCTGGAGCCTTCGATCACATGACTAGAACTCCAGGTGTGTTTTCTTCCCTCTCTCATTACCCAACATCACAATCTGTTACCCTTGCTAATGATTCCACATCCTCCATTTGTGGTGTTGGTAATGTTAACATGGACCCTGTATCCTTATCCTTAGTTTTGTATGTCCCTAAATTTCCTTTTAATCTTATGTCAGTAAGTTAACCAAGTCTCTTAATTGCTTCATTACCTTTTACCCCTATTCGTGTGTTTTTCAGGATCCCAAGACGGGGATGAAGATTGGTGGAGGGCATGAAGCTGGTGGATTGTATTATCTTGGTGGTGGTGGAAGTACGTCAACAGCTCTCCAATCGTCTCTTTCTTCTCTCCAATGTCATTGTCGATTTGATCATCCTTCACTGAAAGTTTTGAAATCTTTGGTTCCTTCATTGAGCCATCTGTCTGTTTTGGATTGTGAGTCATATAAGTTGGGGAAACATCATCGTGTTCCCTTTAGTCCTAGAGTTGATAACCGTATGTCGAGTCCTTTTTCTTTGGTTCATTCAGATGTATGGGGTCCTTATAAAGTAATGTCATACAATGGATATAAATATTTTGTAATTTTTGTTGATTATTCAAGGATGATGTGGCTCTATTTAATGAAAGAAATGAGTGAATTGTTTACCATTTTCCAAAAATTTTATGCTGAGATTCGCAACCAATTTGGTGTTCACATTAAAATTTTTTGTTCCGATAATGGCCGTGAATATTTCTCTTCATCATTTCAAGAATACCTAGACCAACATGGCATTATCCATCAGAGTTCATGTACCTACACCCCACAACAAAACAAGGTGGCTGGGAGAATGAATCGTCATCTTTTGGAAACAGCTCGATCCCTCATGCATCACATGAATATTCCCAAATCTTTTTGGAGTATGCAGTGCTTACTTTTTGCTTCTTGATTAACCGGATTCCCACGTCTATCCTTGATGGTCATTCTCCATTCACCACATTGTTTCCTACCTTGTCTTCGTTTCTTCTTTCTGCTCGGGTTTTTGGGTGTGTTTGCTTCGTTCATAATCTGGGGCCAGGAAAGGACAAGTTAGATCCACAATCTATTAAGTGCATCTTCCTTGGCTATTCCAAGACTCGAAAAGGGTATAAGTGTTATCATCCTAGCTCTTGACGTTCCTTTGTGTGTGTTGATGTTACCTTCTTTGAGTCTATTCCATTTTTCTTGGGGTCTGGTGATGTTTCTTCCTCTTCATCACCTCCTCCCCTTCCTCTTCCAGTTGTGGATTTTGTTCCTCTTGTTCCAGTTGTGACCAAGACCTTGCCTCCGGTGCCACCACCTGTTGAACGACCACCTATCCATCACATGTATACACATCGCCCACATGTACCAGCTCCTCCTCTAGCTCCATCATCGTCGACAGATCCGGTAGTTGTTCCCAAACCAGCCTCAACCCCAGTATCTGATCTTGATCTTCTCATTGCCTTGCGGAAAGGTAAACGCAGTTGTACTCTTCATCCTATTTCTAATTATGTTTCACTGACTTACCTTTTTGCTTCCCATTGCCAAATTATCTCTTTGTTATCCTTTGTTGTTATCCCCAGGATGGTATCATGCGATGGTAGAAGAACTCTCAGCTCTGGCCCATAATCATACATGGGAACTCACCACTATTCCTCCTGGTAGCAGGCTGTTGGTTGTAAGTGGGTTTATACGGTTAAGTACTTACTTGATGGTAGTGTAGAGCGGCTGAAAGCTAGACTGGTTGCCAAAGGGTATTCCCAAACCTATGGTATTGATTGCACAGAGACTTTCTCCCCAGTTACTAAGATTGGTTCAGTCCGTGTTGTGGTTTCTCTTGCTGCGATGCATGATTAGCCCCTCTATCATCTTGATATCAAGAACGCCTTCTTGCATGGTGATCTGCTCCAAGAGGTCTATATGGAGCAACCACCAGGGTTTGTTGCTCAGGGGGAGGATGGTAAGGTGTGCCAACTACTGAAGGCCATTTATGGGCTTAAACAGTCTCCTCAAGCATGGTTTGGCAGATTTGGTGAGGTGGTAAAGAAGCTTGGTATGAAATAGTGCTAAGTTGACTATTCAATCTTCAGTCATGACTCTCAGACAAGGAAGATCCTATTGGTGGTGTATGTAGATGATATTGTCATTACCGGAAATGATAAAATGGGCATTGAAAGGTTGAAGACTTTTCTACAAGAATATTTTCAGACAAAGGACCTTGGTAAATTGAAGTATTTCTTGGGGACAGTAGTAGCAAAGTCTAAGCATGGTATTAACTTGTGTTAGAGGAAATATGTTCTTGATTTACTTGAAAAAACAGGTTTGTTAGGTGCTAAACCAGCTGAAACATCTATGGAAACAAACATTAAGTTGAGCAGTGATATGAGTGAAGTGAACTACTTAACCATCACTCGGCCAGACATTTCATTCACAGTTAGTGTGGTAAGTCAATTCATGCAGAAACCTCTGGTTCCACATTGGGATGCGGTTCTAAGGATTGTGAGGTATTTAAAGGGGGCTCCTAGTCGTGGTTTGATATACAGAAGTGGTGGAAAACTTGAAATAGAAGGATATACTGATACTGATTGAGCCGGTTCTGTATCTGATAGGAGATCTACCACAGGCTATTGCACTTTTCTTGGGGGTAATCTAGTGACATGAAAAAGCAGGAAGCAAACAGTTGTGGCAAGAAGTAGTGTAGAGGCAGAATATAGAGCTATGGCACATACTACTTGTGAATTAGTGTGGCTAAGGAACCTTCTACAGGAGATGGGATACACTATTGATACTCCAATGAATCTCTATTGTGACAATCAGGCTGCAGTTCATATTTCCTCTAATCCGGTGTTTCATGAGAGACCCAAGCACATAGAGGTTGACTGTCACTTTGTTAGAGAGAAGGTGTTGAGTGGAGTGATAGACACTACATATGTCAACACAGGGAACCAGTGGGCGGATTTGTTTACTAAAGGATTAAGTCGGGGTAGAGTGGATTACGTATGTAACAAGCTGGGATTATATAATATACTATCCAGCTTGAGGGGGAGTGTTAGTGTCGAGTATGTAGGGGTATTTCTGTCTTTGTGCTTATGTTTGGGTGCTGATGTGTAAGTTTATGTTAGATCTAATGTCCCTAACTTAAGTAGGGGCACATGTGACTTTTCCACAATATTTTAGTAATATAAAACAAATATGGCCGAATGGGAGAGTTGACCTTTCTCTCATTCGAATCAGACCTTTTCCTCCTTGTCTTCTCTTCTACTCTTCTCCTTTCTCTCTTTCTCTCTCTCTCTCTTCTCTCTTTTCCTTAACTGTTATCAGTCTAACAGGCAGACCGAACTCTAATAAACTCTTACTAAAAGCCCTAGAAACTCTGCTCCTAAAAATTGAAATTGGCCAACACTTGTGGAGGGAGAGATAAGCTCTTTTTAATGACTTTCTTTCTTTTTCCCACTATTTAGAATGCTTTTGAGGTTGTGTTGTATGTTTCAATCATAATGTCCTAGATCATATCAATAACAGGATTGCCCTAGTTCATTTGTGTCCACGGAACGAGATTAGTTATCATAGGTAAATTGGAATTTGGAAGATGCAGTTGCTGTTTGGAGCATACTGCATACCTATGGTGGTTTCTTCTATATAGGAATAGCTTTTGTGCAAGAAACATTAAAGCTAAATATCACACAATCTCAGGGTGATGAAGGGATAAATCTAGAAATCTAATACCAATTCCTGATGAACATACCTATAGTGGTTTCTTCTATATAGAAACAACTTTTGTGCAAGAAACTCTAAAGCTAAATACCACACAACCTCAGGGTAATGAAGGGCTAATCTAGAAATCTAATACTAATTCCTAATGAACAAGCCCATTGATATCCCTGCAAAGTCATTTATGGTAGTAATCCAATGTGCTCTTCTGATGGTAACCAACTCAATGACCAACTGGAGAATGAGGGTGATTGTATAACATCATTTTTTTTCCATGCAAAAGTTCTTTAAGGTAGAACCTAACACACAAAAGACAACCTCTTATGATGTTACTCCAACACATTCCTATCCGTCTACCATTTTCTGCACAAGATAAAGTCGAGTTAAAATCAGCCCCCCACAATGTCCCACAGTACATCCCCGCCATGTATTGGGAACATCTCCCGATGATGATACCAGGAATGATGATGTCATCATCGGGAGGTGTGGACGTTGTGGGGGGCTGATTCGGTCTCAATAAAGTCTGTCTCTGAAGGCCCATGTTGTCAGAGCCAGATTGGACATAAAACTGTTTTGGCTGCTGGTTTACAGGTAGAATGGTCTGACTGCCCAATTGAACTTATTGACACACTCAAATAAAAATTGTGAAAAATAAAATTTATTAAAATATTAAATGGCTCCATATTATCTTTTAAAGCTATTTCACATTGAAATAAGGTAGAAAGAATATATATTGTAAAACCTATTAATACATGTATTTGAAGTAACTTTGACCAAGTCAACATTCTAAGAACCATTTTGGCTGCTTTTCCTGGCCCAAATGGTCCATCTATTAGTCTGATACAAGTATGACAACAGTGCTGAAAGGCAAGCACCCATTCTCTGAACCATAGGACATATCTGAATATAGCTACTACATTTGCAGGATGCCCATGTGACAATTGTAAACAGATCAGCATTTCAGGATCATGTTTGTGTGTGGTTGCTTGTAATGCTGATATAAGTAGCAATTATGTATATTGACCAACCTACCATCCAATAGATAGAAAATGGCATATCAAGCAGCACTATCCTAAAACAGTTGTCAGTTGTCAGAATTTTAATTCACATCACAGAGTTCAAATCTAAGTCAACAGAAATCATTTTTTTAAATGACAAAAGCACGGAGAATGAAGTAGAATAATAGGATAGGGAAGAACTGAAATAGAGTAGCAGAAGATTTGCAAACCTTTCTACAGATTGAATTTGTAAGCCAGTTCTTAAGAGTCAAAGATTGCACTTACCTCTCAATTAGGTATTTCATGGACATCTAGTTCATTGATTATTGTGAAGGAAGCATTATATAATAGTAAATTTGTAAACTGACTTCACCTCCAGCAAAGGGCTGAGGGTGCACTTCAGATTTCGTTGTTGAAATGCATATTTGAGAGGTTAATGCAATCTTTGACTCTTAATAGTTGACTTACAATGATATAAATGGTAAGTTTTGCAAATCTGCTGCTAATTAATTGATAGTAGCAAGATTTGCAGATGAGATAATGGTAAATTTGTAAATTGACTTCACCTCTAGCAAATGGCTGAGGCTGCACTTCAGAATTTGTTGTTGAAGTTTGGTCACTCTGCCAAATCATTTTAGAGAAAGAAACAATTGTGGAAAATGTAGTAGGCATGACTTTCGACAGAAAAGCTCCAAGTATAGACCTGCTTCTGTCTTCGGACAGCCTGTAATCAAATAAAATGCAAGTTAAAATTCAAAGTAAATCAATTTAGTACTAATAGATGAAAGCGGAAGTTTCGAAAGTAAAAGTAGAAAAAAGACCAAATACACACTGCAAATTGTGCCACACTAACCTGTAAGCCGAAATTACAGCATCACCTCCAATAGTAACTGCACAGTAGTAGCGTTGACTTGACTGCCCAACAATAAAAGCAGCTGAATTCAAAACCAGAATGCTTCAGAAAGTTTTCATTAGAAACATTTAATTAGCAGCAACTGCACTAGATAGTATACTACAGGGTTGTCATGATAAAGCAGAGTGTAGAAAACTAATGAATGTTTATATTCATTGAGATACATTGACATACTCATGGCAGTCAATAGAAGTACAGGGTTGTCATGATAAAGCACAGTGTAGAAAACTAATGAATGATTAGATTCATTTAAAAACATTGACAAAGTGGTAAAATAGAAGCTTAGCAATATAAACATGCCTCGTCTTTTCAATGGCCATATGCACTATATATATATATATATATATTTCACCTGAAAGTTCCATCAGTGGAGGCGGCATTATCCCAGTGATTGCTGCATCAACAGTTGAGCCATACTTGCTAACATTCCATAGCTGATATGGTACTCTCCCATATGAATTTCTAAGATCCTTTGTCTCACTCTTTTTCCATCTCTGATCCCAAAATTGTGACCTTGCTTCTTGAAACCATCGCTGCAGCAATTTCTACAAGTGCATGGACCATGTTAGTTTTGCAGTTCCACATAGCTCCCAGAAAATCACTAGTAACTAATACAAAGAAGATAGAGAATTGAATGGAACCCTGTCCTCACCTTTTTTTTTCTTCTGTTTCCCTTCTTAGGTTGGGGTGGGAAGACTAAGCTTAATGATTTTCTTCAAAAGTAATTCCCAAATCCTAAGTAATGATATTTTCTTCCTCTAAAAGATTTAGTGAATTAATTATGGTGCCTATTAGCAACCACAATGAAACTAATTATCAAGGATGCAGTTAATGATATTTTATAGAACTTCCTCAGTACAAACAACAGGAAACATAGCATACCCGAATATCTGATCCATCAAAACGTGCTATTACATCTGCCATAACAATACAAACCTCCTCTGAGGATGTTTCTTGTGTAAGACCACTCTTGGTTCCATGAACTCGTAGCTTTCGTATACATTCAGGATATATCATCTGTACATCCACAACTCCAAGATCACTACTTCCGGGTAGAATAAAATGCGCTTATGCGGACCTTATTTAAATTATTTTGAATGGTCACTTCATGGTAGTATGTTAAAAAATTCCAGGGAACAAACTTAGAAATTATAAAAGATAATTATCAGGAGTAGAGAAACTAGACCACATAATATGAAAATTCATGCATATTCAAACAAAAAGAAGCTTTTTTTTTCCAGAAAAAGAAGTTTTAGATGGTAAACTCTGGGGAATGGAAACAGCAATCAGCAGAGAGTGAAATCCAACAGCCTAAAAACTACAGCATCCTAAAAAAATCTCACAAGGACTACTTACAACTTCATTATAATAAATGCATTAGTTCAGATATGCAGTCGTGCTTGTATGTGTTGCATCATCACCAATATAAGCTTTTTTATGGATAACTTGAAATTTTTATTAAATTGTGGTATAGAATAGAGAATATGTACAAGGAATACAACCTGTCAACCCCCCCCCAAAAAAAAAAAAGAAAAAAAAATCTCTTTAATTAAGATTCAGCATTATCCTGTCCTCCACTTGTAGTCCCCCAAAATAAATGCTCCCCGCCGGCCCCTTGTCTTAGCAACACATCAGCCATGCTATTGGTTGTTCAACTAATTAAGCTTAATGTGGCTCTCAGCTCCCTTGCTAAGTAGGTTGATTCTCTTATGGTGTGTCTGTAATAACTGTTAGAGATTTTGTCTAAGATGAGTTAGCAATCTGCTGCTAACCTTTAATTATATCATCCACCAGATAAGGTTCAAAGAGACAAAGACAGCTGTTGCTTTAACCCAAAATGCTACCTAACTTAACTGCCATATTTTCAATCAAGTCTTTGGCTGTATAAGTCTCTTCCTTAAAAATGCTACCATTTCCTTCTTCCCAAATCACCCAAAGAATGGCAGATCTAATGCATCTCCGAAAATCCTCCCGGACCTCCCCCTTATTGTAAAGACTAACCAAGTCAATGGGCAGGGACCACCTGCACCAAAAAGGTTAAAAAAAATATTCCCAAATTCTAAAGGCTACTAAAGGACAGGAGATTAGTAAGTGTAGAGTAGTTTCACCACTATACTTGCTATTTAGGATCAACTATATGTGTTCTGTTTCTGTTGTTCCAACCTAACCAGGAACATGTCTTCCATTGAAGCATGAGTCATGAAATCCTTGCTTAGTAGCTTTAACCAACAACCTTTTTTGTCCTCATTTTTTCAAAACCTTCAACTTATATCAAATCCCCTCTCATCAATGATATCATTGATCATTCTTGCCTGTGCTATAAAGACAAGTCAAAAGTCAAGACCTACAAGTTCCGGCACTATTGAGACTTAGAAATTCTCATTGGCTTTTACAATTAATTTTAATAAAATGCTGATAACTCCCAAAATTGACATTAACATGACATATTACCACTTGGCGCTCCCATTAAAACATACCCACAAAGTTTGAGACCATGATTTTCTTCTATTTTCTATTATTTACCTAGTAATCATGGATTATTGGTGTGTATTGATATGGCTGATACTCTTTATTTTATTTCTTTATTTTTTTTAATAATGAGAAGGTCCCAGAAGAGGTCTGAGACCTTTTGAAGTTTTCAAAATATTTGTGTATTGGTGTATCCAAGGGTATCTATATAGTGGATACATCGATACCAATATGATATGCCTGATACGAGGCATGTCATATTGATATTTTAATCCTTTCTAGTAATAATTTTACAAGGATTTAGCATGTAAGATGAAACACAAAGTGTTGGGACAAGGCACCACTTCATAACCATAGATGTTGAAATACATAATTAAGGTAAGCAAACATGCATTTTAGCACAAATGTTTGTCTGAAATAGAACTTTACTAAAATAACTGCCTTTCCACGCACACAAAATCTGTGGAAGGTTTTATTTGAGATTTCCATCTTCCCCCTCTTGCTTTCACTGTTATCATGGTAAACTTAAGGGTGTTTGACTATTCAAATGTTGATTAGTGTCCAGTGTCTCAAGCACCATAAATCCTGGCACACAGGATGAGGTCATAAATATTGCATAAATAAGAAAATCTTGGAAAGTCAAAGTGTTGGAAATTAAGTGGAAGTCTTTTCTGACCATAGTGGGTTTTAAGGATGTCAACTATTCAAGTATCCATAATTATCAGTGTTTCAAGCACTAGAAATCCTGGCACAGGGAGTTGTTAATGTTGACAAGGGGTGTAAATAAATACTAAACTATAATACTGCCTAAATAAGAAAATCAAAGAAAAACTTACAAGAGGGTGGAGAGTTGGAAGGGATAATGTACCACTTACACATCTACAATTTGCAAATGATACGATTCTGTTTTGCGAAGGTGGGGATGTAAATTGGATTAAAAATTTGAAACTCTCTATACAGCTCTTTGAACAGATGTAAAATCTTAGGGTGAACTTTGAAAAAAGTTGTATAGTTGGAGTCAATATGGGGGAAGGGGAGATGGGGGAGTTTGCAGATATTTTGGGATGTGCAGTGTCTAATTGGCCATTAAACTACCTATGCTTACCTTTGGGAGATAATCCTCAGAGAGATGATTTCTGGGCCCCTGTTATGGAGAGATTTGAAAAGAGGTAGGCCAACTAGAGGGAGAATCACCCTAATTAGGTCTACGTTGGCTAACCTTCCTGTATATTTTCTGCCAGTTTTTAGGATACCGATGAAGGTGGCCAATAGGTTAGAAAATCTAATGAGGGATTTTCTGTGGGAGCCAGGGGGAGGAGAAGAGGGACCATAGGGTCAAACGGGAGGTGGTTTGTAGAGCTAAAGTGGAGGGAGGGTTGGGTATTGGTAATATTAGGACTAGGAACCTAGCCCTACTAAGAAAATGGTTATGGAGATTCTCACTGGAGAAAGATAGGTTGTGGGTTAAGGTGGTGGGAAGTATACATGGACTGGCAGATAATGGTTGGGATTCAGAAATTCTAGCAAGGGCTACAAGAGCTTCCCCTTGGAGAGTCATTCAAGCCATCTTGCCTTTATTCTCTCCATGGATCAGGTATGACTTGCATTCTGGTAACCTTATCAAATTCTTGGAACAAGTTTGGGTTGGGGACTCCCCTCTGAAAGATCAATTTCTAGGCCTTTTTGCTTTGTCCTCCCTCAAGAATGAACCAATTTCTTCCTTTATTGTTCCTTCTAATTCACCCTCTGGGTTTGGTTGGAATCTAAGCTTGAGAAGAGGTGTTAGGGACACAGAGTTTGCCTGTACCATAGCCTTACTTTCTATCCTTGAAGGAGTCTTTATTGAGCCATCTAAAGCAGATAGCAGAATCTGGACACTCACTCCCTCGGGCTCCTATACTTGTGCCTCCTTTTTCAAAGCACTGTTACCCTCTCATCCCGCTGGCTTTTCTTTCCTTGTTAAAGAAGTGTGGTGTCAACCTATACCTCCTAAGGTTGGGAGTTTTTGTTGGGAAGCCTTCTTGGGAAGATTTAATATAGGGGATCTACTTCAAAGGAAAAGACCCAGCAGCTGCTTGTCTCCTCATTGGTGTGTTCTCTGTAAGTCTGACGGTGAGTCCAGATATCACTTGCCAATTTCTTGTCGGTTTGTTAAAACTATTTGGGTATGGTTTACTTCTTTGTTTGGATGCAGGTGGACCCCCCCTTTGAATGTTCCAGGCTTGTTTTCTTCCATGCATAATTGGCCAACTAAAAGGGTTAAAATCATGTGGAGGTGTGGTAGAGCTGCAGTTTGTTGGACAGTGTGGGAGGAGAGGAACTCAAGGATCTTCTTAAGTAAAGAGAGAGGTGTGGAAGAAATTATAGAGAGCATTCACATTAGAATGACACAATGGTTGAGAACACTGAAGATGTTCAAAGTGTTCTCAGTTGATGAGCTGTTAAGGAATTGGAAGGAGATTGCAGATTCAGGCTTATGTAGAAAGTTATCAAAAGCTTGCTGGAGTCCTCCACCTATTGGATTCACCCAACTGAATTTTGATGGTAGCAGCATAGGCAACCCAGGGCCTTCTGGAATTGGAGGTGTGATAAGGGATAGAACAGGAAACTTGTTAGCCATGTACTCTGGACCGATTGGGGTGGGAGACTCATTGAGGGCTGAGATTCTTGGAGATATTGAAGGGATTCAAAGGGTCAAGGAAATGAAGATCAAAAAGGTGGTTATAGAAGGTGATTCTGCAATGGTGGTGAAACAGCTAACAGAGGACAGTGCTATGATGTGGATGTTAGACAGTTTTGTATGCCCTTAGCTTCAATCTGTTTTGATGTACTTTTGTTATTTAGTGGAAATAAATAATATGCATGTTTAATTCATGTTGTTTGGTTTAATTCTGTGTAAAACCCTAAAACTGGACATTTATAGAGACTCGTGTTAGTTTTAAATGTTCACAGCCGTTGGATAAATCTGGGGAGATTTATCCTGCCAAGGTTGATGCTGGTGTGCCACCAAGTGTTGGGATGGCCTGTCTCAGCTATCAGGGTAAGACCCGAGGCACATGCAGTATGGGATTACTTGAATCCTTGAACCGGACCAGATTTCCAGTATTGCCCTAGACCTTGGAGATAGATGGGCAAAACTGGAAAGTTACACCTGACCCCTAGACTCGATTATGACATTTCACTAGGTGTTGGATCAGGCTGCCTTTGATATGCCAATCAGTGAGATCCTTAGCGGGGATCAAAACCTGGGTATGTTGGGGCAGTTTGAGAATTCATCTGAGTGGGTGATCATAGTGACAGAATCAGCCACTTTGTCGGACAAAGGGTAATGATCGGGAATGCACTCTCTCTGATGGAAACCAAACTGCCGGCAGTTGATTTCAATCGTTGGAATTTTGTTTTGCAAAATTAATATATTTATATATATGTACGGTTTCGAATTGTTTGCAAATGGTTTTAATTCCCGGGATCCATGTGAGAGGAGAGTGCGGCACTGTTCCTTGCAGCCGAGGGAGAGGTCCTCTCTTGTCGGGTAGTGCTTGATCATTAAGGGCTGAGAGGTTAAGTGTAAGACCATTGAGGATAATACCTGATGGGTTAATCTTGCACCTGCCCACAGTCCCTGGGTTTTTATAAGATGGCTTGGCCCAGGGACCACTTAATGTAAGTGTTGGGCCCATAGGGTCCATATGATGGACTCAAGGGGTTCATTGAGTTTTTTCAGTGAATTCGGCTGGGCCTTGTATTAAAGGCTGGGCCAAACCCATGTGACTGGTGTGTAGATCAATGCTTGGGTCCCACGCCATATAAAGAAGCCCAACTGGGCAGCAGATTGGAATGTAATTAGACACTGAACACTTAATGGGCCAGAAGCCCATTTCGAGGTGGGCTGATATGATCACCCATCCTTGGGGCGAATCTGAGATTAATGTTAGTAAAAGGATTGGGCCTTTAGCCTTATCCACTCTTGGAGACCAAATTCAAATTAGATTTGAATCTGGTAACCTCCTGATAAGATCAGGAGTAAGCTAATTTTATCTGCAGATAGGATTAAGATTATCCCCTATCCAAATACTGATTTGGATTGGGATAACTCCTAATTTGGAGGATTCTTAATCAAGAAGAAAGGAGGAGAAACCCTAACCAAGAAAGAGAAATATCAGATTTCGAACCACCTTGAAAAGATATAGGATATCTCCTGCGAATTGAGAGAGGATCTCATTCATACTCTCCAGAAAAAGAGAAAAAGTAGTTCAGCCTTTTTCGTTTTGGAGATCTCCTCCTACCGCCGCCATCTGCCATTGCAAGATTAGATCTTTGCAGAAAAGAAAGTCAAGAAATCTGTTCTTGACATCAGTCTTGCAAGAAAGACTGAAAAAGATTCAGTGTTTAATACTTCCAGAGGATTCTTGTGAAGGATCCAGTGTGTAGGACGCACCCTGCTGGTTCTGTTCCATTCACAACTGTGTCATCTTCAGCAGGAACAGATCTTGGAGCATTTTTTGGGCGTGAACACCAACTTTGGGAGATACTGCTTCTCCGGATCAGGTATATTCCTCCCATTTATCTTTTAGTACAGATCTGGTTTGATTATGGTTCAAGTAGGATCCTTGAATATTGTATTCTAAATTTAGGGAATATGATTCCCAGTTGAGAGAAGGTAGGAAATTTTTGAAATTCGCCCACCCATTCCGCAACCTTTATGGCGTCCATTAGATGGATCCTACCATTCTTTCAGTGGAAATACAGCAATGAAGAGAGGAAATATAAATGGTTAACCAAGGACATGAAAATTCAATGTAATTGGATTAAGAGAAGTGCAAATGCATTAGCTGACGATCTAGCTAGGCAAGGGGTAAATAGAGACACATTATTCTGGGTTGTTTTGTAATCACTACAAGATCAAAAAGTTCTTGGATAACTGGAGTTAAGACTTTTTAGCTCCATCCCATTGTAATCTTGTTTTTACCATTAATAAAATTTCACTGTTACTGATAAAAAAAATCAAAGAAAAATTTGCAAAGTCAAAGTTTTGGAAGTTTACTGGATGTCCTCATGACACATCATCTAAGAGCACAAAGTACCAACTGCAAACAGATTTTGCCAACTTTATCCCAAGTTCCAAGTGTTAGTATGCAGTCCAAGAGTCAGCACAGATAGACCCTACAGTTTCCAGGTATCCTGGTTATACTGCTAACTTTTCCCCTTTCCTTTCTTAAATAAAGCCAACTAGATCAACTTTTTATTCTTTCTAATTTCTACTTCTCTTTTGATAAAACATGCTACCTGATGGCATCATAACTCTATATATAGTCATATACATTAAACAATTACAGACTAATAGGTAAGAGCAAAGAGCGTGATAGTATTTGTATTCCCTTTCTTTTAGCTTTGTTCCTTTTTCCTTTGGTTAGTCATCTATCTCTCTACCTCCCTCCATTTCCCATGTTTATTTCTTTTTATTATTTTCAACATTTTCTAATTTGCATAGTACCCTCTCTCCCCCTCTTTATCATAGTTTCCTTACTATTTTTATTTATATTATCTTCTTTTTCCATGTTTTTCTTCAATCCTTATGCTCATTTTGTTATACTTCTCAACTGAAAATTGGAAAAAGTGCATCATTAGTAATTATACTTCTTAAGGTGTATGGCTATTTCCCATCCTTTTTCGGTATTTATATTCTGTTTACAGTAAATCCTTAAATCATTTATGTATTTCTGATAGCTTTTTATGTCAGTTTCTCCATGCTGTGATTTCCAGACATCAATATATATACCGGACACCTAGACACTTTGGCACCAGTGCCATAATAAAGCAATGATGATTGTGCAAATAACAAACTGCCTCAATCAACTCACCCCTATTTAATTACATGATGATGCTACTCTGAACCCGGGCCTGAAGTTATCTCTCAGTCATAATCTAATTCTCCCTAGTATTGCAACTTATTAATTTAAAATTCTCATCTCAATGGGGTAACCAATCACCATGAATTGTCAATGAGATAGAGAAAGAAAATATCACAAGAAATTTCACTTCATTTTCGAACCAATAGGGACCTTCATACCTAATGTGCTGGCTGTTTGATGATGGCTGAAGTTGCCGAACTGAACGACTCATTTAGTGGATAAAATCATTAAATAATAAATTATTCGAGGGTATACCAACTTCAGCTTCAGCCATTAAGGAGCTCACAACCCCAAAACTTATCCACTCAAAGAGAAAGCAATAAGCTTTTCAGTTTAACCACTTCAGCTGTTATCATACGGCCGTTCAACGGTGTGAAATTATAGTCGTAACTGGTATCTATCCATCCAATACTTGACCCAAAAAAGGGAAAACTAACTTCTAGCATTCAATTACTAGAAAATTCTCCCAAATATTCAACAAAATAGAAGTACAGTTAAAGACCTTACGGCTCAATCAAATGTGTCAAAGTCGGAGTAAGTTGATTCTATGCCCTTTATGCCCAAGAAAACATATAAATTGGATACTCTAAAATATCAAAACCAAAACTTTTTTCGATTCAACCAGTCTCTAGGATGTATATGCAAAAGAATCTGCAGGTTTACAAAGTGAGGAGTTCGTTCAAAGAGGAAAAAATAAATTTCAAATTGGAGAATGCAGTACCTGTTTATGAATCAGATCAGATTCCAATGAGTAGATGATAAGATACCCATTAGAAGTTCCGACGGCAAGAGCATGGAGGTCATCAAAGACGAGCCACTCGATAGCGGTGATATCTCCCTCGACTGGCGTCAAAGAAGGTCGGATCTTAACTGGACGACTCGATGGGTCGTCGTAGCTCCAACCGAGAATGAGAATAACAGAATGATTGGCAAGAGCGAGGGAGTGGGCGTCAAGGGCAGAAAGAATGTTTGGGTTGTCAACAAGCCATCCTTCCCTGCCGGCGCCCAATTCGGCCAATTCGTCGCAGGCGATGCAACCAAGCTCCGTTACATGCGACCGCCTCGCCATTGATTTCAGAATTAAACTGGGAAGTTGAAAGGATCAGACTGAGAGATTCTTCAAGGTCGACGAATGTGTGAAGATAAATAAAATAAAAATGGCAGATGCTTAATGCTTACTACTACTACTACTTTTTTTAAAGTTCTGGCCTTCTGGGGAGTACAAATGTAAATTTGTAGAGTGACAGTGGCAATACAGATGATTCATTGACTCACGATTTGACTTTCTGCAGTTCAATCTGTCCGATTGGAACCTCTGAGGGAATTGATAGAATACACTAATATTTTTGCAGACAACTACGTGGCTACGTTGCCTGCTCCTCGTCCTAGGAAAGAAACGATAGAATACACTAATATTTATGGGAGTTTCCAGGATCATGGTGTGTCTGCTATCTCAATAAGGGGGCCTACATATGGAGTCGGATTTGACTTTTGTTGCCCATAATATATATGGTCCCACTCCCACCAAAGGAAGTAGGATATTTTGCCGTGTAACATGTAGCATCGCAGCACAAGGACTAGGGAGGGGGAGGGAGTAAGGATTGCCAATTGCCAATTTCCAATCAGAGAAGCAGCCCATAGCCCATTCAGTTCGGAGTGGAGCAACGGCATAAGCCCAGTTCATTACCCATGTAGGCCTGGGCTGGGCATGGCCAACTAAGCCATGGACATTGCCTATTTGCCTGCCTCAGTGCGTCTTTCTAATTCTCTCTGCCTTCTAATTTTTGGCACCCGATCTGATTTTTGGAATTCGGATGATCCATCTACATAATCGGATCGATTTCCAACATTGCATTCCACATTCCATAACCATTAATAGTCAAATTGATGTAGACTTAGGCTTTTTATTTTTTAAGGAGATATTATCTCCTGCTGTTCATTGAGGCATTTTGACAAGTCCTTAAAATAAGGAATGCCAAATGCAGTCTTAATGGCATCCGATCCAAATCCAATTATTATATACTAGTAAGGGGCCTACTTCGCAAGGGCGAAATACAATAAAGTAGCAGAATCTCCCTTTTTAAATTAAAATCTTTTTTGAAAAAAAAAATATTTACTTAAAATAAACAAAAAATATATAATATATAATTTACTTAAAATAAACAAAAAAAAATATTTGTGTAAATATAAACATATTTTTAAATTTAAATCTGAATTTGGCATGAAGTTGGATGACCCGAAACATTAAATTCAAAAGAGAGAGGAGAGAGAGAGAGAGAGAGAGGGATGGAGAGAAGTTATATAATATTTTTATTTTTATAAATATAAATTTGAAAATATTTTCTGTTTACATCCAAATTGATATCAAAACTCAGTAGGATGACCTGAAATATTGGACTTGGAGAGAGAGAGAGAGAGAGAGAAAAGTTAAATATAACATTTTATATTTATAAATATGAATTTGAAAATATTATATGTTTAAATATGAATATGTAATATTCTAAATTTCAAAATATTTTCTATTTAAATCCAAAACTATTTTCTACTTAAATCCGAATACAAGCTGTAAATTTGAAAATATTGATATCAATTCAAACTTGAATGATATCGAAACTAAGTGGGATGATCCGATATATTGAACTTAGAGATATGATATTTTATAGTTATAAACATTTGTTTGTATAAGTTTAAAAATGTTTTTCAATTTAAATTCAAATTCGAGATGAAGTTGGATGACCCAAAACATTGGACACAAAGAGAGAGTAAAGAGAGATTGTATAATGTTTTTATATTTAGGGTAAAATACAAAAACCTTCCCTTAAGTTTTTGATAATCATAAAAACCTCCCCTATAGTTTTACCTTAGCAAAAACATCCTCTCTATTTTTGAAAAATTCAACAAATACCTCACTTCTGTCAATAACCAAGTCGGAAAATGTTAAAGAGATGATTTTTTTTTCAAATTTTTATGAATTAATGTGCATCTGTTTTTATTAAAATAGCCTTGTCTCAGTCAATTTCTTCTTCTTGCTCGATGATGATAACTATGTTCACATGGAGCTTTCCTCGCTATCAAAGAAAGTGAGATGTATTTCACGTCTTTCTAACTGTTGCAGACAAGAAAAGCTTCAGGATTGCCTGTGCACAGACAGCTCATCGCAAGGAGGAGCTCGAGTTTTGGTCCAGTTTCGAGGCCGAACCAAAAGTGATGGAGGGTGATTTGACCCAACCTTCTAAGAAGGCGACATGTGGCATGGCTCAGCATAAGCAATAGCTTAGCATGACAATCTGGCTACGACTGAGTAACAAGCTTGTTAAGGTCCTCGCGGAACAACTCGCTACATTACAACTCGCCATGGAATGAGCTCGCTACAGTGCGAGCTCAAGGACCTCGGTATGTGGAAAGGGAATACTCCAAGTCAAGTCTATCCCAGCTCGCAAGATGAGAGAATCAACTCGCTCCAACACTTAGGCAAGAAGATTGCCCCAAAGACAACCTTAGGCGGAATCACCTCGGGACACATCTAGGAACTTGCTGCAAGGCAGCTCGCTATGGGATAGCTCGCTACAAAGCGGCTCGCTGTTAAGCGACACGGCGTTCTCAGGAAGCTTCTTATCTGACGAGACTGTACCTGTCAAACTGTATCACGTCTTCTGACTGATGGCGCAGTTCCTGCCAGCCCAGCAGACTGCACCCATGTCTCTCGACAGGTGGTGGCGTGTCTGTCCTTTCCAGGTCGTGTCTCTCATCCGATTGGACAGTACTCTACAATAATTACCTGCGCAGCCCTAGCAAATAACGGCTGCAACAGAGGGCCAGTGGCGGTTACGCCCGATTTGACAAGAACATCTGCATTTAAAAGCCCCATAGTTGAAGGGGCAAAGGTACCTTGAGCTAATATTGAATTTTACTGATCTAGCGCTATCTGCACTCTTAGCTCTCTTTGCATCTCTTACAGCTCTCTCAAGTATTCTAACTTAAGCATCGGAGTATTCCCACCGGGCGGACTCCCCAGGAATCCTTCAACTTCCTCTTCTCAGGTATCGTCCGTCTCCAGCTAGGAGCCAAGCGTCCGCTAGCTAGGAGTGCCCGGATCGCGCTGCATCAAGAAGGGCGATACAAACTCAATGAACATGAGCTTGGTGGCATAATCCAGCTACTTTGAGTCCCCTGGAATTGCTTGTACCAACCAGAATGGTCTTGCCCCTATTTCCTCAACCGGAATGGTCTTATGAAGGAAATTCGGCTAAACCCGACGTCCATCTGGAAACCAAACCGCCACCCTGCAAAGAAGGCTCTTTACACACTTGGGTTCTCCGGGGAGTGGTGGATAGATAGTTTTCTCAATCAACGAGGTTTCAGTCTCCGTAGAAGCCAACATCATCTCCTCATGTTCTACAACTTCGGTTTCCTGGCTATAAACCAGAGATTGATGACTCTCGTTATGTTTATAAACAAGAGAATGCAATAGTGATTAATGACTCCATCTGGTACATCAACTCAACCAGAGATTGATGACTCCTCTCGTTACATTTATAAACAAGAGAACGAAACAGGGATTGAGGACTCCATCTGGTACATCAACTCAACAAGAGGACAAAACAATGAAGCAAGATCAAATGAATGGCTTCTCCCTGATTCCCATGCTTTCAATGGTTCCTCTGATGAAGATTTCTGAGCATGGGATGATCAAATTCATTGCACAGTTTCTCTCTCTTCACTGGTAGAGGGGGGCGAACGTCATCTTGAAATCTAGTGTAGAATAACTAGATAGCTTCACTAGTACATTAACTCAACAGGAGGACGAAACAGTGAAGCAAAATCAAATGAATGGCTTCTCCCCAATTCCCATACTTTCGAATGGTTCCTCTGATGAAGATTTCTGGGCATGGGATGATTAGATTCATCGCACAGTTTCTCTCTTCACTGGTAGAGGGGGGCAAACGTCATCTTGAAATCTAGCGTAGAGTAACTGGTAGCTTCACTGGTACATCAACTCAACAGGACGAAACAATGAAGCAAGATCAGATGAATGGCTACCCCCTAATTCCCATACTTTTGAATGGTTCCTCTGATGAAGATTTCTAGGCATGGGATGATCAGATTCATCGCACAGTTTCTCTCTTGGTTGTATTGCTGTTTGGGCTGATTGGCCCATAGAAATTTCCAGGAATGACGAGACCAGTGTGTCTTTCTCGTCTGAAACAACAGTGTTCTCCATGTATGTGAACTAAAGAATTTGAAAGACGCCGAGGCCAGAGCCCCAGCTACCCCCAAAAGAAGGGTAAAAGGACTAAGAAAGGAGAGAGGGCTATTTTAGTAAAAACGGGGAAGGTTGGAAGGGGGAGTGCCATTGTGCATCATGAGGAAGATGAACAGTGTTGGAGTAGACTATGGAGTTGCTAAGATAGGACTATTTTAGTAAAAATAGATGTACATTATTTTGTAAAAGGGTAAAATAGGTATTTTGAAAAATATAAACTCTTTAACGTTTTCTATCTTGGCCATTGATGTAAGGAGGGTATTTGTTGAATTTTTTAAAAATAGAAGAAAGGTTTTTGCTAAAGTGAAACTATAAGGGAGGTTTTATGATTGTCAGAAACTTTAGGGGAGATTTTCGTATTTTACCCTTATATTTATAAATATAAAGTGAAAATATTTTTTTGTTTAAATCTGAGTTGACATTACAACTAAGTTAATGTCATGTGATTTATATTTATACATTTTCTATATAAATTTAAAAGTAATTTTCAATTTAAATTTGAATATGATATAAAGCTAGATGACCCGGAATTCTGAAACATCTAACTCAAAGAGAGAGAGAGAGAATCGAGACAGTGCTGGGTATATAAAACACTTGATTTATTAATTTATTATCATTTTTGTCGAGATTATATTATCAAAAACCAATTTTTAGGAAATAATTATAGCTATCAATGTAATCGAGTCTAATCGGATCATACCTGATTATTAGTTGGGATGGTATTGAGTCAATGATTTTGAACAAAAAGATTAGTTTAATAGTTTCTTACCAACAATTAAATAATTGATTAGTAAATTATGCTTTAGAAACAAAAATAATAATAATAATTTATTTATTAGCATTAATTCTTGGTAGCAATAATAATTTGTTAGTTGTAATATTTCTAAATAAATTATTGATTAATTGAATAATTTAGTAAGTTAAATAAATATAAAAATTATGGATAATATTTTTTTTAATTTAATAAATAAACAAATTTAATAATGGGCTTGGAAGTTGGAACCAACCCCCACCCAAGCCAATTCTAGGATCTAAGGGTTCACCCTACCCAAACCAACCTTGAGAACTGATCCTGGTTGACCTTGATGGAGCTGGTCTTGAAATTGAACTTACATTGAAATAAATCTCAAAATACTTGTAAAGATTTGATCATTTTTATCCAAAACTGAACTTACATTGAACCCAAGCACTCATTATTACGAAGGCCATACTCTCACTTGACCATTAAGTCACTTAAGTGATTTGATCATTTTTTTTATTTTAATATTTGAATGTGTATAATGAGTAATATAAAATATAATATTTACAAAAATTAAATTATAATGATAACTATTGAGCCGTATATTAACATATTATGATAATCTATATATTAAATTACTCAATTGAATTAATAAAGATCATATAAGTTTTCAAGTATATATTACAATTATTGAAAATCAAATGTCTAGAGAATTTGTTCCATTTTGGGGGGAGGGGAGGGAGTAAAGAAAGAACAAGTTCCATGAGTACCCGAAACCAAACCCGGAGTTGCCAAAGCTAGAATTAACCTTCACAAGGTAGGTTTTAATTCCAAAGACTTAAAACTAACCCCTATAGGGTAGGTTTCAGGTCCTACTTTGAAACTGAATCAAATCGACCCATGCTCACCCCTAATCACCCATATATACCTATCACTAATGTGTTCACTCATGATGGATCCAATAGCCAATTTAGCGAGCTTGCATTACTGTGATCATGGTCACAAAACACTTCAGTGACCTCTAAATCTCTAATGGAATGTAAACACGTTGATGTTTGCAATAAATTCAACACATTGCTACAATCGAGTTTTTATTTCAAACATTAGTGTTCACATTTCACCAGGATCTCTGAATTGTTGTGTGGTCCTGTGATTTAGGTAGTGTTTTCTCCAATGTAGCAAACTTGGGTTTGCATCAAATTCACATCCGAATTTTAACGCCCAATTTTCTCTTAATAACAGAACACACTCTTAATTCACGTTGGTCCCAACAAATCTTATACCACTATAAATTTTTTATGACTATTGTTGCATCATCCTTCTTTTTACATAACTTCTACATGAGTGCAATGAAGCGAGCAGCATATCCCACCTTATTCTTGTTGTCATCTCATCATTCTTTTTTCATTACTTCTACAAATAATAGTAGAGTGAAGTAAGCAAATCCTAACTTTTTTTTTTTCAAAACTTCTACACATAGATGAGTGTTGTGGGGATAGCAGCATATCCCAACTCATATCTGTAGACTCATCATTTTTCAGGAGATGTTTAAACTTTAATATGCAGCTCCTTCTACCATAAAAGGGCATAGTCTCCTCTCCCTTTTTTGTTACTTTGCTTTTTCATCTATTTTGATTCAGGTAGTTTTTTCTCCAATTTGGCAAATTTGGGTTCATGTCAAATTCGGCTATATTTGATTCACTGCTCTAGGCCTCATTCTTTTAATTCTTGTTCATTCTAGACAAGAATGGGCAATAATGAATAGCATTATAGTGTTTGATTACAAAATTCTTGTCATTGGCCACATTCTTTTTAGAATGAAAAATTAGCCACATAGCACAAAATTTGAATGGCCTGCATGAAAAACAATGATACCCCATCTTGCTCATTTTCCTTCTTTGTGGAAACTAATTCACATTGATCCCAACTGATGGAGCGTGATTTGGCCCGACCTCATCCTGAGGGGACACATGGACATGACTCAACATAAGCGACAACTCAGCACGACCAGTCCACCAAGATCCAGCGTAGCAGCTCACTACGAGATGACACTCCGATTACCACGAGCTAAAGTTCTTCCAAGTCAGGAATATCCCGAGCTGAAAGCACTTCGGATTGAGCTCGGGAGCCTCCTAAGTTAGAATAAATTTACTCCTGCCCAAACCTAAGTAGGCCACCTTGGGTAGAAGCACCTCGATACGGTACAGGGTAGTTCGGTACAAGGTAGCTCGCGGAAGAGCAGTTCGGCGTATCATGGGAAGATCTCCTGTCTGACAATCGTACCTGCCAAACCTGGAGACCTGCGCCCACGTCTCTCGCCAGGCAGCGCCATTCCTGCCAGGCCTGAGAGGTGTCCCTTCTCTGGTAGGGCCGTACTCTGCAACGGTTACCTGCACCCACTAGCTCAGCCTTGGCAAGTAACGGTTGTGGTAGAGAATCAGATGCGGTTATGCCAGATCTGTCAGGACACTGCTATATAAGAGCTCCGACACCCAAAGAGCAAAGGTATTGCAACTTGCGTGATATGCACTCTAGCTCTCTCATTTTTGCTTTGCAACTCTCTTCCTGTTACTAACTTAAGCATCGGTGTGTTCCCGCCTGGCAAGTCCCCCGGGATCCTTCACCTTCTTCTCCTTCTTAGGCATCACGTCCGTTGCCAGCTAGTAGCGCAGCCCCTTCTAGCTAGGAGTGACCAGGTCGCGCATCATCAATTGGCGCCGTCTATGGGAACGCTTCAAAAAGCCTTCTTCCACCAAACTTTGCAACTTTAGTTTCCATGGCTTCCTCCAGCAATGTCGGACACAATGCAGAAATGAATACCGTCGGGGAACTTCAGGTCCCAACAGTATGTATTGGACAATTCATTGTCCCCCTCTCTGCGGACAGAGTTCCTACTCTAAACATGCCTCAGGTAATGGCATCTGTGAACGCTCCACTCCCCTCAACAGTAGGAGCAACTTTCGCCGAACCCTACATTGTTCCTCCAGTGACCGGCCAGAACCAGCTTGAAGATCTGGTGCACTGCATGCAAGCTATGCAGGCTCAAATGCAACAGTTTCAACAACTTCAGTTGTATCAGCAACAAGTGTTGCACCAAGTCTATCAGCACCAGTATCAACAGTAGTTTCCACCATTGCTCTAGAACCAACAAGAAGTTCCTCCTCGACACCCCACTGCACAACAAGCCAAGCCCCGTCGTTGCAGCGAGCAACACCCTCACCGGGGAGAGACCTCCCAAACTCAGAACCCTCTTGGGAGTTAGGTCTCATCCCGCGGGAAGGAAAGACAACTCACTCCCCCCACCTCGCAGCATGTAGTCAGGTCGAGGGACTCTCAGCCAACCAGGCCCACATCACCTCAACCTTGTTGAGAACCATTTCAAGGTCCTGGCTGTGGATTATAGGCAGGGCCCTTCGGTCCATAGCCATCGGCAACAGTCTGAGCCCCTCCCCGAGCTTACTGTGCCCGACAACACAAAGGCCAGCAACACTAATGCAGAGCCAACAAAGAAGCAACGGAGACATCGTCGAGCTAGCTGAGCTATAGCCTAACGCCTGCCCGAACTCCCCAAAGAAGAGGCGAGCTCGGGAACAGTGAAGACCACACCGCTCCTCTCTATACCATCTCCTCTATCTCTTGATCTCCTGGCCGTCCCAATGCCCAAAGACTTCAAGGTACCTTCCCTAGACACATACGATGGATCATTCGACCCGAATGGTCATGTAGATGCTTTTCAATCACAGATGCACCTAGCTGGGGCAAGTGAGCCTTGCGTGTGTGTATCCTTCTCCACCACATTCAAGGGAGTAGCTTGCACGTGGTACAGGAACTTCGCACCAGGGTCAATCAAAAGCTGGGCGCAGTTCATGCAGGTTTTCACCTCCCACTTTGTTTCCAGCAAAAGATGCCCGAGGACCCAAGAAAGCCTCCTCGACATAGTATAGAGGGAAGGGGAGTCCATCCACAACTACATCAAGGGATTCAATGATGCATGTTTGTAGATACCTAACTTGGACTCCACGATAAGGCTCACAGCAGCCAAGAGAGGCATAACGCACAAGGAGTTCAAGTGGCATGTGGTTGTCAACAGACCAAAGGATGTGACTGAATTCCTCAAGCTCGCGAATCAGTTCATCGGAATAGAGGAAGAGATGAACTAGAAGGGCAAGAACCCACCCGAGAAGAGGAAAAGAGAAGGTGAGTCCTCGACCCACAGGGACAGCAAGAAGAAGAAAGAACTAGCTCGGGGAGGAAGGCCAAATCAGTCTTTCCGAGCTCCTCCAACCGAAAGGTCAAACTACACGCCATTGAACGCAAAGCGAGCTGAGATCCTCATGGCAATCAAGGACGCGTCGTACGTGAAGTGGCCACCTCGACTGAGAGGAGACCCAAGTGTTAGAAATAAAAACTTGTATTGTCATTTTCATAAAGATCACGGTCATAGTACTGAAAGTTATAAAAACCTCCACGATGAGATAGAAGAACTCATCCATCATGGACATTTAAGAAATTTTGTACAAAATGATAATAAAACAGGACGACAGGGGGAGCAAGGTAGAGACGCTCCCGAGTCCAGCAGCAGACAAGGCAAGCAGCCACAGAGGCCACCCCCCGAAGAAAGGCCAGTTCGGGGGACAATCTACATGATCACCGGCGGGTCGATCATCGCGAGCTGTACCTCAGATACGGCCAGGACCTCAGCCCGCGAGGTCGAAAGAGAAGGGCAGAATCCCCCAAAGCGACTGAGGATGGAGGAGCCAATTTTCTTCGCCGATGATTACACATGCGGAGTCCACTACCCTCATGATGACGCGCTCGTCGTGAAGATAAGAATCAAGGATTTCGAGGTGAAGCATGTCCTCGTCGACTCCGGAAGCTTGGCAGACATCCTCTTCAAAGCAGCGTTTGACAAGCTTCAACTTCAGGAAAGCGACCTCAAGCCCGTGAGCACTCCCTTGGTGGGCTTCAGTGGAGAGGAAGTCAGGCCCTTGGGGAGGATTTCCATACCTGTGGAGGTCGGCACCTGGCCCGGCATAGTGAGGCTCAACCACAACTTTTTGGTGGTCGCAATTCCCTCCTCGTACAATGCCATAATAGGTCGGCCCATCACTCATGCTCTACATGCGGTGGTCTCCACCTATTATTTGGCCATGAAGTTCCCCACGGACTTCAGAGTTGGGGTAGTGCGAGGCGATCAACTCGAGTCTCGCAAGTGCTATGTTGCCACCCTTAGAGGAAAAGCCAAGGTAGCAGATGACATCGAGCTGGAGCGACCTGTGGAGCACTATGAAGAGCGAGTTGCACCCATAGAAGAGATGGTTTCCATGCCTACTTCAATAGAGGACCTAGCTCAGACCCTCCAAATCGGCACTTTGGTTGAGGAGTCTCTGCACTCTTAGCTGGTAAGTTTTCTACTTCAAAATTTAGATGTTTTTGCATGATCCAAGGCCGAAATGCCCGACATAGACCCTAAAATCATCACTCACAAACTGAACATTGATCCTGTAGTTAGGCCCGTTAGACAGAAGAAACGCAACCTATCCCCAAAGCGTTGAAAAGCAGTTGATGAGGTCGGGAAGCTCATCGCAGCCAATTTTATCAGGGAAGTCCATTACCCGAGCTGGGTAGCCAACCCCGTTATGATAAAAAAGGCTAACGGTAAATGGCGCATGTGCGTCTATTTATTTAAGAGTGGGAGAGGGCTATGGAAAGGGGACCCATTCTTTCCCTTTCTATTTATCATGGTTACAAAAGCTTTGAGTATGATGATTAGTAGGGTCATAGATGAGGACCATATTCAAGGTTTTAGAGTGAAAGAGGGCAACAATGTTATCACTTTGCTACAATTTGCTTATGACACCATTTTCTCATGAGCCGGTCACTTTGATTTGGTGTTCATGAGGTGTCTTTTTATTTACTTTGATGTAGTTTGAGGTTTAACAGTTAATCTTTAGAAAATTGTATTATTGTCTATTTGAGATGTTCCTAATATTAACGAGTTACTACTACCATTGGTTCTAGAGTGCCTCACTTAATTTCACTTATCTTGGCCTTCCTCTCAGTGCTAGCTACAAGGTCAAAGAGATATGGGAGCTGGTGGTTGAAAGAGTATGGAGGAAGTTAGCATGTTTGAAAAGAGTTTATTTGTCTGAAGGAGGTAAGTTTGCCTTAATTCAAAATTCCTTGTCCAACTTACCTATCCATCTATTATCTGTCTCTTTTCACTACATCAATCTCAATTGTTTAATCCATAGAAAACTGAGTATGGATTTCTTATGGGATAGTCCAAATGAGGAGAAAAAACCTCATCTAGTAGCTTTGAAGCAAGCCCATGTTTGGTTCAACTCTCATTCTTGCCCAAGATGAAATTCTAAAATGGACAAGAATGGATAAAATGAGAAAATATTGCTATGAACCAAACGCTTTTTTCCTAAAAAATGAATTATTTTCAAACTAACAAGTGCCTTACGTTGCTCCAAAGTATTTTTCTAAAAGTGTTTTCATAAAAGTACTTTGTATAATTGCTTTTGTAAAAGTACTTTTCATAAAATTATTTTTATAAAAGTGCTTTTGTAAAGGTGCTTTCATGTAAAAAGTACTTTTATAAAATTGCTTTCACAAAAGTACTTTTGTAAAAGTATTTTGCTTTTGTAAAAGTAATTTTCATAAAATTACATTTGAAAAAGTGCTTTCGAGAAAATGTTTTCATAAAATGCTAATGATTTCTAACCATTGCCATAGAGTTTCTTTAAAGAATGAAAATGGGCAAGATGGGGCATGATTATTTTTCGTGTTGTAGGGTACCCCAATTTTTGTGCTATGGGCTGATTTTCCATTCTGAAAAGAATGAGGCAATGGCAAGAATTTTGTAACCAAATGCTCTAATGTTATTCATTCTTGCTCATTTTGGGTAAGAATGAACAAGAATAAAATTCTTGAGCATTATGTATAAAACTTTATTGGGGAAGTAGTAATGGTACTATGGTACTGAGAGGGAAGCTTTGTGAAGGGTGATGATCCATAATAAATATGGGGATGCAAAACTAAGTTGGGAAAACCACAATAGTCTAGATTTCTTTTGGCACTAGTGTTTGGAAGTGCATAAAATGAATTTTAAAGAAGCTTTCTCTCAATTCATCTCCTTCAAACCTGGGTATGGGGATCAAGTGAGGTTTTGGGTTGACATATGGTGTAGCCAAACATCTTTAACTTTGGTGTGCCCATAGATTTTCAATGCAGTTGTGGACAAGAATGCCTTGATTAAGGACTACTTTGAGATTATAGGGGAATAGGTTATTTGGGTGCCAAAACTTAAGAAGAAACTTACATGACTGGAGGGTGAAGAGTTGTTGGCAATGTTGGGTGAGTTACAACAAGTTCAAATCCAGATGCTTCTCCGGATAAAGGATGTTGAATTATTGAACCGAGAAGAAATTTTATAGCCAAGTCTTTCTACAAAGTGTTGGTAGACCATTCTTTGGAAGGTACCTCTTGGAAGTGGATTTGGAGAGTGGGCCTCCCATCTAAAATCACATTTTTCTTGTGGACAACTATCCTAGAGAGAACTCCATTTGCAGATCATTTGACTTTGAGAGGTATGCCTGTAGATAAACCTTTGAAATTTATAGTCATTGGGAAGAATCGGTCTATCATTTGCTTCTCCATTGTAGAGGAACCTACAATGTTTGGTTTTTGAAGCTTTTCAAAAGTAATTTATATGTCCAAAAGATTTGGTGACTCTGTTTTCTTCTTAGTGGCTGTAAGGGTTGAATAGGAGAGGGGAAATCCTTTGGCTTTTCACACTAGCAACAATTTATTGGTTGGTTTGGAGAGAGCGTAACACTAGATCTTTGACGGTAAGTGGTTGGAGATTCTTAAGTTAATTGCCAAGATTGAGATGCTCCTCATCTTTTGGCACACAACATAAAGGAGTTATTGGTTGACCGAATGCCAACAAAAGCATGCATCAAAATAATAATAACAATTAAACTAAATGATACTTGCAAGGCCCATTGCCATGAACGCCTCTTTCTTCATCTTCTTGCTTTCGATTTTAAGACAAGTAGAACATTCCCTTTAATCAGCTATTCAGTCCATCCTCCTTTTTGTCTTTGTAAACTACTATTTTTACTTATGGACTCTTGAATATGGGCTAATAGTTTGCTGTATTTTTGCAAAGGTTTTTGTATTTTTCTCAATGAAGCTTTTCACTTATTCTATTACTAGACTAAAGAGGCTAGAGTTAATTATCCTTTCGTTACTATCTCCTTTCTTCCCTAAGAGAGTTTGGTGGTAAGAGTAGAACGAATGGGGAATCCTTTCTCTTAGAAGAAAGCTAAAAAGGAGGGGCCTATCCACCTATTTTGTAGATAGTTTTCCCCATTAAGGAATACCCTCTATAACAACCTATTAGAATCACCCACATCCCCACTTATCCTTATCCTTCTAAATTCAATTTTAAATTTAAAATTGGATAATAATAAGTGGGGTGAGGGATTTTAAGGCTTCATAGTTTTGAGTTTTGACTTAACCAAAATGAGAGAGTTTTGCTAGGGAACCCTTATGACCACAACGGTTGGCCATGAATTTATGGGTCCCACACTCTAACAGGAGTTTCTTAGAGTCTCTTGTAATCATTTTACTTTTCATTGGAATAGTATCACTTAGGATAATGAATTTTCAATAGTTTTTTTGCATAACTCACACAAGGATTATCTTTCCTTTTATTTTGTAATTACCTTGTTCGAAGGGTGGCATCACATAGTGTAAAATATTTTAAGAAATTACTATTGGAATGAGTAATAAACAAAAATGTATTAAGAAAACAAAGAAATATCACATAGTGTAAAAGAAGAAAGATACAACTCCAATGGATAAGAAACTATGCTCCAAGCCATACATGTTGATCAACAAAGTGGAAGGCAAAGAACAACTCTGATGGATATTGCCCCTAAGCCATTCATACATATTGAACTTACTAAGCTCCGTGATCACCTAGGCCATGTTTGGTTCTTTACCACAGGCTTCATTTTTTTAATTCTTACTCATTTTGGGTAAGAATGGGCAAGAATGAACAACATAAGGGCATTTCATTACAAAATTCTTCCATGGGCCTCATTCTTTTTAGAATGGAAATGGGCCTTAGCATAAAAATAAAGGCAGCCTACATCATGAAAAATAATTATGTTGCATAGGCCCATCAATGATACCTGAAAATCCAAGGCCAAATCCAACATCCAATTCAGTTATTTCAGATTCAGATTATGTGTTTATGTAATCGGATCCGATTAAAATCTGAGTCGGATTATATTATAATATTTATTGATTTTAAATATTACAATTTTATATAATTATATTTAAAATTATACTTTATATATTATATTATATTATATATGAATATATATATATAATAATAATAATAATAAATTTAGTAATTTATATTTACATTAGTTTATTATATATACATCTTAAATAACTATTCAGTACCCTGAACTTTAGGGGTTGTCTCAAGTAAATCCCCAAACTTTCAAACGTGTCTATGCAGTATCCAAACTTTTAGAATGTGTCTAATAGGTCCATTATTCATTGTCTTATACCTTGAAAGAAGACATTATTTATTACAAGAATAGTTAAATGCAAAGAAGCAACTGATATTATGTCTGAATAGTTAAATGAATGGTTTGTCAAGATTCTCGATGAAGAGTTGGAGAAGATCATTGATTTCTACATAGACAAAGAGGAATAATTTGTCATTCGTTTATAGGTCTTTAATCTCTTGTTTTCATGTTCTTCCCTTTCTTTTTCTTGAAACTAATCCTGAAAAGTACATTCCATTTTTTGTTTATTGTTGTGGGAATTGTGATTGTTGATGTGACCGTTTCTGGTCATGTACCAAATTTTTTTTTCATGACATATCAATTTTTGGCTAAGTACTTCGTCATTTGACCTGCTCCCAGGTGGCCTGTGACTTGGAGGATGATGGAACTCCCTAATGGCGAACTGCCTGGTGGTGAGCTACTTGGTGGCGAACTCCCTTGTGGTGAGCTACTTGGTGGCGAACTCCCTTGTGGTGAGCTACTTGGTGACGAGCTCCCTGGTGGCGAGCTACTTGGTCACGAGCTCCCTGGTAGTGAGCTACTTGGTGGCGAACTCCCTGGTAGTAAGCCACTTTGATGAGCTGTTGGGTGTGCTGCCTTGGTGGGGAGCCTCATGGTAGTGCAACCTGACTACCCTTTGCATGAGATGATCTGCTCCTCTTTATAGACGGTGGGAGCCGAGGAACATGCGAGAACTGAATCAGAGGACCCGGGGGTGTTTACCTGACAGGGCCACTCCGATGGCTAAGTTAGCACTCTGATAGTAGAGAGCTTGAAGATGATATTAGAGAAATGAGAGAGCTAGAGAGCAGGGGTTACCTCCATTTTTCATCTTCCCTCCCTTCTAGGGGGTCGGAGCTCTTATATAGTGGTGTCCTAACATATATGGTGTAATTGCCTCTGATTCTCTGTCGCAGCCGTTACTTGCCAGGGCTGAGCTGGTGGGCACAGGTAACTGTTGCAAAGTACAGCCCTGTTAGACATAAGGCCTTGTCAGAGTTGGCAGGCACGACGTCGCCTAGCCAGAGATGTGGGTGCAATCTCCAGATCTGGCATGTACGGTTGTCAGGTAGGAAATCTTCTTGCAATACGCCAAGCTGCTCTACAATGAGCTACCTTGCACCGATTTATTTTTCATCGAGCTTCCGGTAATGTGCCAAGGTGCTTCTACCCGAGGCAGGTCTTCGTGGCCTACTAGGAGGTGAGCTCTTCGTAAGATGCTGGGCTGCTTGTGGCGAACTGCCTGTAAGTGGCCAGCTGCCTGAGGCGAGCTATGCCGAGCTGCCTATAAGTGGCGAGTTGCCTGTAAGTGGCAAGCTATGTTGAGCTACCTATGGCGAGCTATGCCGAACTGCCTATAAGTGGCCAGCTGCCTGTGGCGAGCTATGCCGAGCTGCCTGTAGCTAGCTCGAGCTATCTAGTTGTCAAGAGGCTGTACTTAGTTGGCATGAGGTGCTAGGTGTCACAATTTCACTAGACGGCCAAATCCGCCCTCATCAATTGTATTGACTATGGAACACTCAATCTCATCGGGTTGTGAGCTACTCTCATGGTTTTTTGGTTTGCTAATAGAACAAATGAGGATTTTGTTCATTACCACAACTTAAATTACAATATTAGGTAAGTTGCCATTAGAGTTGGCTACTAAGTCCCTTAAATTAGCCCAGCCTTAAACTTACAACCGCCCATGCCGGATGGGCAATACTCTAACACAATGAATCACTATTATCTCCACTTGTGAAGTTGTGATAGCATAACGGGGATAGGCAATGGTTTGAGTGGTGGAAAAATGGAGATGGAGAGGAGGGAAAACCTGGTGGAGAGGGTGAAAAGAAGGGGAGAAGATGAGAACCGAGTGAGAAATGAAAGAGGGGAGAGACGAAATCACCACCACTTTTGTTGTTGTCTGTCCATAGATTCATCGTCGATAACTGGTAACCTGTCATTCCACAAGTCTAGGTAGTTTTGACTCACTAGAATTGGAAGGAGTTTTGTTTAAATTGGTTTATGTGAAAGTGGTAGATAAAGAAAAATAGATGACACCTGATGGGTAGTTTTGACATTTTCAAAATTAACTGACGAACTGTTAACAACAGGTACCTATTAGACACATTTCAAAAGTTCGGGGATTGACTTGAAACAATCCCTAATGTTTAGGGTACTGATTAGGAATTTTCCCACAACTAAATTTTTAACTTTTTTAGTATTTAAAAAAAAATCAAAGTGGAATTGGGTTAAATCTCATTCCGATCCGAGTACGGTAGAATTCAAATTTGAGTAGGGGTATTTAAATTCCATCAGATTTTGGATCGGAGTCAGATACAAGTTAATTGGATTGGATTAGGAGTTGCTTAATTTGATCGAAATCTGATTTGTTACACCCCTAAGTGAGTAAGTGCCACAGGTTGCCCATTCACATTTTCTTTGACTGCCCATTCAAATTCCTAAACATACCTTGAACTTTGGAGGTTGTGTCAAGTCACTCTTTGAACTTCAAAACGTATCTCTGTAGTACCTTGAACTTTCAAATTATGTTTAATAGGTCTTTACCGTTAGTTGACCAATAGTCAATACTGTCATGTGACATCAGGTGTGCATTAAATAATTTCAAAATGAAAAAGTTACCCTTTATGATATTTTTTGACCATTTTACCCATTTTGTTTGAGTGTTAAAAGAAGAAAAGAGGAAGAAGGGTTATGAAATCGGACAGGTGATCATCCAGTTACAGTTGAAGGTTGAACAGGGGAGCAAAAGCTTTAATAGTTGATTGATGTCCGGTTTCATAACCCTTTTTCCCCTTTCCTTCTTCTAACACTTAGATGAAATGGGTAAATTGGTCAAAAAAATATATTACCATTTTGAAATTGGGGATTTTATAGTTTAGTCCACCCCTAGGGTAGATTTAGGATTTCTAGGGGTGGACTGAATCTTGCCCATGGATTCATGCCAAATTCACATATAGGATACGATTTATAGGGGGGGTACTAGTAAACTAGGAAGGGGCTGCCATTTCAGATTTCTAAGGGGGAGTACAATGTACTTATCCCTTTGAAATTATTTAGCACACACTTGATGTCAAAGTGACAATATTGACTAATGGTCAAGCTTGGGAACTTGACACAACCCAAAGTTCAGGACTATGATTTTTCCTCTTTATTTGAGATCGACTTCCATCAGAGATGACCCGTGCCCAACCTTGGAAATATCTCAGTCAAATCTATAATACTTCAAAAAGCACCAATGGCCTCAAGAATATTTCTAGATTTTTCTAAGGACAAAATTTACCCCTCTATATTTAAATTTATTGATAAAAAATGAGGGAAAATAAGGTAATCAGTTCTTGATATTTAATGAGTTTAAAAGAGGTAATTTTAAGATATTCAATGCATTCAATTCTCTTTCATTAAATCCAACATTTAAGTTATTAACTAGCATTCATATTCATTGAATCATATATTTAAGTCATTTTTGTTTCATCTTATCATTAAGTTTTATTAATTAAATTCATACTTAATAAATTAATAATTCCAATAACATAAAAGCTTATACTTTTAAACTCTACCTAAAAAAAATAGTGTCTTCATCTAGGTGATGGTAAGAAATTAAATCATTTTGGGTCAAATGGGTCAATCCATGTTGCCACGATTAAATAATAAAATTCAAAAATAGATAAATGAAAAAAATAGAAATTAAAAAATTTGGGAACATTTTTAACATACATATTAAACGATAATAAGTATGATAAATAAGAAATGTTTTTATTAATGATGAAAATGGAATGTAAATTTAAAACCAATTAGAAATAAAAATATTTTCCTATTCTACTCATTAAATCCTATATTTAAGACATATTTTTGTCATCATTAAATTCTTATAATTAAATCCATAATATTAATTTTAATAGTATAAAAATAAATATTTTAAAAACAAAACCATTTTCTTCCTCCTAGTGGTGGGTAAGCAATTCGACCATTTGGGGTCAAATGGATTAATAAATAATACCACAATTAAATAATAAAAAATTAAAACAAATAACTATGTGATGTAAGAAGTATATTTATTAATGATGAAAATGAAATGCTAAAATTAAAACCTACCTAGAAATGAAATGATGTCATAGTCAAATAATAAAGTTCTTAATAATATAAAATACAAAGAATCATAAAAAAGATAAAGAAATTTTAGGCACATATCTAATGTTATATATTTATGAAAAATAAAATATCGGGTACATCTCTAATATTATGCATTCATTATATTGAACAAAAATAAGTTTTATACACAAGAAATAATTTTATCAATGATGAAAATGTAATACAAAATTTAATGTCAACCTAGAAATCAAACTATTTTTCTTTTTAGATGGCGGGTTAGTGTATTGAGTCAAATGATACCATGAACAAACAAAAATTAAGTGTGATACGTAAAAAATATTTTATATAATGTAAATGAAATATATAATTTAAAAGGAAAGTTATAGTCAAAGTTGGTTGTACATTTAAAAATAGGTTGCAAATTGGCCCAGAAACCAACAAAGCTCTGACAACTGGCTCTACATTTCAAATTATAAAAAATCCCCCCCATGTCATTGAAGGCTTATTGCCAACATGGGACTCTTGGTCCATGTTGGATACAACCGAAAATATGTTTTCAGTTTCTCTCCCACTCGTCTATCTCTTGATCTCCCTCCCTTCTCTTTCACTCTCATAGTCATCTCTTGATCTCCCACTCCCTCTATCTCTCCCACTCTTTTTTGGTCTGTAGCTAAATTAAAATCTCCCTCTCTCTTTATCGTTCTCCCTCAATCTCTCATTTTCTTCTCCCTCACCCTCCCTCTCGATCAATATTTCCTTTTCCCTCAATCTCTATCATTCTTCAGTTGGTGTAAATTTCATAGCCAAGAGTTTCTTGTGAATTTTTATCAAATTGTTGTAATAATTTTTGAACCATACCAAGTTGGTCTCATGCTCTTTTATACAATCTAATTAATAACATATAAATGTTTAAGAAAATAAAAAAAAAGAACAAGAGAGGGAGCGAGAGAAAAACTAAGGGAGGACGATAGAAATTAAGGAAGAAAGAAAGATCGACTGAGAAAGAATATGAAAGAAATTGAGGGAGAATGATAGGTAAAGAGAGGGAATGAGAGGAATTGATATAGAGAACATAAATACAAAAACTAAAAACCATTTTTATTTATTTTCAAATCGCACAATCATTGAGTAGATAAAGATGAGAGAGAGAGAGAGAGAGAGAGAGAGAGAGAGAGAGAGAGAGAGAGAGAGAGAGAGAGAACTAAAAACCTTTTTTAATTTTTTCAATCACCCAACATTAAAAGGGCAATTTCGGTATAATTTTTTTGTTGTGTCCAATATAGATTAAGAGTCTCATGTTGACAATAACCACATAAGCCTTTGATGACATAGTGAGATTTCTTTTTATTTGAAATGTTAAGCCGATTGTTAGAATTTTGTTGGTTTATGGACTAACTTGTACCTTAATTTTAATTGTACAACTAGCTCCAACTATATTTTCCCCTAATTTAAAACTAATATAAAAGCAAAGCTATTTTCTTATCTAGATGGTGGGTCAATAATCTAACTTTTCAAGTAAACTCATTATGTCATAATTAAATAACAAATATTTAAAAAATGATAGAACACCAAAAATGAAAATGTACAAAATTTTGTCAAAAACATTGGAGAACATTTATGATGTTATTTATTCATCATATTAAATAAAAATGATTGTTAAAAAAGTTATTTTTATTTATGATAAAAATGCAATACAAAAATTTAATAATAATAATAATAATAATAATAATAATAATAATAATAATAATAATAATAATAATAATTTACCATAAACATTTATACAAACAGAAATATTCTCAAGGCTGCTCGAAACAGGCTAAAGCCCTGACCAGCTTTTCGTAGTCGTCCTCTCTCTCTCTCTCTCTCTCAAGAACATCGTTTAAGGCTGCCATTGATGTAACACATCTGATCGCTTCTTTGGGTTCCGCTTCAAGTTGTGATGAGACCGGATCTGCTCCTCACACAGGGAGCCTCACTCGCGCCTCACACGCAAATCGTGCCATACATTGAGAACATCTTTTGTATTTATACGTTATTATTCACGGGAGATGTTACCATGGCGGATGTGCATGTCAGGCGCTTCTGTGTGAGGAGCAGATCCCGTTCACAAATGGGCGCCACACATCCACCGTGCATTGGAAACTATCTTCTGTGAATAATAATTAATAAGTACGAGATATTCCGCATGCATGGTACGATGTACGTGTGAAGCGCCTGTGAGGCGCCAGATGTGAGGAGCAGATCTGGTCACCTTCCGGTTTCGGTTCTCTGTCGCTTCCATATAATAATGTGTCAATTTTCGGTGTGGCTGCAAAACAAATGTCGGCTTTCCGCTTCCAAGTTTTCCGTTGCTCTCTTTTGTCTTCTTCCCAGTTCCCCAAAAATCCTTCATCTTCATCACTCGAGTTGTTCACCTCGTGTCCACAGTGACCAAGAGGCAACGACTGACGACGTTCAGCAAGCCGGAGACAACCCACTTCAGTCTGGCGATCAAAAAGTTAAATCGTTTGCTAAAGCAGAGGGGTTTAAGTTGTTTGATAGAAACGACCAATGGTCAACCTCTTAAATCCGGCTTCCAGCGACCAAAAGGCTATAGCACAGGGGCTTGAAAGCACCGAGCCAGCGACCAAAGGCAGCGTGGCCAAAAGCTGAGTCCAACGACTGTGACTGGTAAATGTGCATCTCTGTTCTGTAATCCCTATTCATCTAGGTTCCTATGTGTGGGAATTTCTGTTTTCTATCTTTTCTTTTTTATTTTGTTCTCTTCAGTTTTTAGAGTTACAGTGTTTAGGCTCTGATGCGGTTTACTCGTAACAACCGAACAATTTAAGGTAGAGAACTCTCACATATGGCAAGAATAAAGATGAAGCAAGGACAGCCACTTCCAAGATTCGGAATGGGAGGCATTGGGAAATGGTAGTTTTTTTATAGATGTATGTCTGCCTTTTGTTATATTAGTTTTTTATATAGCGGTTGTGTTGATTACTTACTTTAATAAGTGATGTGTATGCCTTTTAAATTTAATTTTGGTTTTTAATTAGATGGAAAAGTTTATAACTATACTATGCTTGTCCCTGTTTGAAGGGATTAACAGAGTTAGAATTTGCTGTATTTTGCAGCAGATAAAGGGGTTTTGAGGGGGAATTTTAGAGCTGAAATGGACATGCCTCTGCTGTGTTTATAGCAGTAGGAGGGGCACAGAGTAAGACTAGTTTCTACTGTGATTTACAGCAGAGAACAAAGACTTTCATGGGGCTGAAATGGAGGAACTTCTGTAGTGATATATAGCAGCCAAATGAGGGTTTTAAGAGATAAAAAGATGGTAATTTCTGCTATGACTTGTAACGGAGAACAAACAATTTCAAAGGGTAACAAATGAGGCCTGTTCTGCTGTAATTTATAGTAGAAAAAAGTGGAAGATGGGGGGTTCGAAGTCTGAAACCTGCTGTGCTTTTTAACTGAAATGGGAGAGAACAAGGTATTATAATGACTTGGCTTCTGCTGTTATTTACAGCTGGGAGGTGAGGGGTAAACTTCTATAAATCAGCAAACTTCCACCTTCAACCATTCATTTAACACATACTGCATTCATTCATCACTTACAACACCATTTGCATCGCCATGAATTGAACAAGATATTAAAAGGTCAAAAAAATCAAGCAATTTTTTCAATCATTTAACACATACTGCATTCATTCATCACTTACAACACCATTTGCATCGCCATGGATTGAACAAGATATTAAAAGGTCAAAAAAATCAAGCAATTTGCTCAATTTGCATAAACAACTTAACAATCATTTGATCACCACAAAACTAAAGCAATTGGTGAATAAATTAGGTGTCAAAAGAACCTCACATCATAGATGATGGCATGATGCTTTTGGATTAAGATTGTTCCTTTTTAGTCTCCTTTTCCTTATTTTTAGGCTCCATCCAGCATTAATAAGATTCCTAAACTTGGGTGTATGGGAACTTTTTGGTAGATGGAGAAGGGAGCCTCTTAAAATGGAATTTGTCTATAAAACAACCATGTGGTCCATGCCCTTTCAAAGGCTGGTTCTTTCTTTTGAGAAGCAATACACCTGAATTAGCCAAAGTTTGCTACAATAATTGCTAAAATCAAACAACTTAGATGTTTAATGTGTGATAATATCATCATTCTAATCTGCATCTCAGTATTGGAATTGGATGGCTGGTCACCAATTGGAATCTTTGTTATTCCAGGCAAATCCACTAGAATGATATCAAGAGCATCTGATGAGTGGATCTTTAGATATATCTTCTTGTCTAAAATATCTTTGTTTCCTCCTATTTCCTCATTGTCTTTGTCTGCAATTTAGAAAACAAAAAGCCTATGGATGTAATATGAAAGCAATAATGGTTATAGGAAAGATATGTAGTTTAAGACTTCCAAAATAGATAATAATATGGCATCAGATGGTCTCAAAGAGCTGGTTCATACTAGTGGATATTTGCCCACTTTATTAAGGGTCAGAGACAACCTTGCATTTTACCCATCTTCCTTATGCGTGTGTTTTTCTCTAATATTGCTAGCTTTTATCAAATTCTTTACTTTTGATGTCCTTATTTTTCAGATGACATCTCTTGCATTTCTTGTTGGCTACTTTATTGGCCTTCTTTTATTACTAGTGGTGTGGTTTCTATCGACCCGACTTCCTCCTGTTTCTGCCTCCATACAAGAGGTTTTTGGACCTCAGAAGCAGCAGCAGCAGGAATCGGATGACGACTCCGAGGAGGATTTGGAGGCATCATTGCCTCCTCCCCAAGATTTGGAGGCAACATTGCCTCTAAGAAAGGTGGGAAGATTGCCACCAAAACCTAAATTATATCATCACATTGAAAAGTGTAACGTGGGCAAGGGTCCCAATGGGGAGCTCAAATTGATACCTGTTTATAAATATATTCATCTTGAGATGCTTTTTGAGGAATGAAATAGAGGGTCCTGAAAAATTTGTAACTTTTTGGATATTAGAACCCTTTATTTTGTGATAAATATTTTTGTATTTGTTCAATTACAATACGCTTGAAGTCTTAAACAAGTGTATTAAATTAAACAATGATGTAAAGTTTAACATGACTCATTTTGTTGATGTAAAGTTTTTGATCATTAAGATGATTGTATATTCTGTTGCAGATTTGTTATCCAAATTAGTTTTTAATAGTGCTCAATATGTAGGTTGGATAACAAACCTTTCTCTACCTATTTCCTCTCTGTTGTATCCAGACTTTGTTTCTCGTTAATGATATTTCGATATTATATGTTAAAAAAAAAGACAATGAACTTTGTCCAGTGGCAGTTAGTTTTATAAAATGCTAGATGATGAATGGTACCATTCAATTTGCATCTAAATATATTGAATACCTTTTTAGGCTAAAATTATAATAGCTTTTAAGTTAATTTGGAAAAATTTGTTGGTCTTTAAGTTAATTTGGAAAAGTGAAAAATTGATTTTTTTTAAATATATAAATCGGGTCGGGTCGGGCTTTAACGAATTTCTCTAAAGAGATGGGCTTGGGCTTGGACAGCTTAAAATAAAATTAGCCTCGGATTGTGCCGGGTTCGGGCCTAAGAAAAAAATTGCAAGCCCGAGTGAGCCTGGCCTGAACCTGGCCCATGAGTAGGTCTACTAGCTATACAAGAAAAGAAAATTGTGTTCACTGTGTCCAACATCAATTTAATTATTTCATAAAGTTTTTGGATATATGTCGATGTGGAATGTCTAATCACATTTCTCTTTTTTATTCTTAGAGTAAAGTTTGTCCATTATGTATTGCTAATAGGAACTCCAAATACTAGTACTTTGCGTGTTTTTATATTATGCAAATTCTTTGTAAATAAAGTATTAGTACTTTACGTTCTAAACTTGGACATGAAATTAGTTTAAAGAAAGAGAATTTCAGACATGAAATGTGATCAAAGACACTCAAAGCAGCAACTTGCTTTAACTTGTCTGCTTGAGTTTTTTTAACTGATTGATCATTTTCAACTGCCATGGAACCTCTATACATGGATATAGATTCAACTCAGCAAGTTGCTGCTGATCCTCTCCCATTTGCTAGAAGGTAAAATTCTTTTATTTTGCTTCTCCTTGAACAAAATTGCTTGTGGTGTAAATATCCCACGTTTAATAAAAAACAAAATACTATAAGACCTACAGAGTGATGAGGGCCAATTACACATATATATGTGTGATTCTTAACATGGTGATGCTATATTCGAAGAGGTGAGAAACATAGTGCAAATAACAGAGCATCAGCAAACGTTGTGCCGGTACTTCTGTGCTTGGTGATGGGCAAACAAACATGGCACTAACACCATCTGAAATGTCTGACATTGACAAACAATTTGGAGGAACAGGTAAATATTTCATGATGTAGCCATCTTGAGGAAAATATCATTTTCTAGCAAGTTTTTTTTCTATCCGGTGGAATTCTCTTTAGCATTTCTATCACCTATGATATATTGCACATCCAACCACACACAATAAAAACCAGAGACAGATGTGTCAGGTTCGGGCCTGGTCTTTCAAGCCGGGTCAGGAAAGGGCCCATACTTAAAACAGTCAAGCTCGACAAGCCCGACTCAACCCGCCCGTTGAACAGGAATATACTGGTGGACCAATTATATTTTATTTTTAATTTTTTTTCCCATTATTATAAAATATTATTAAGAAATTGAGGTCATATTTATGACAATTAATAATTTAAGAAAAAAGAAAAAAAAGCAAAATCTCAACCATTTAGAAACACTATGTAGTATGTAGTTTGTAGTTCCAACGCCTTGACATCGTAATTCAAATCACACCTTTACTTGCCTCTTATTGTATGCACAAAACCTCTTGTCACTTTCTATCCACTTTTCTGATTACTGAATATTCTCTCTCTTAAGTGACACAGTGCGTTGACATTCCATTCCAAGCTCATTCCTTGCTAAGTATAACTTTACTATACATTTTTTAATTTTTTTTTGAAAATAAAAATCTAATCAGCTTCTATTCGGTGAAATTCTCTTTAGCATTTCCATCACTTACGATATATTCAATTGTATTAAGAACCAACCACACACGATTGAAAACCAGAGACACATGTGTCAGGAAAGGGAAAAGAAAAATAAATTCAATTGTATCACGAAGCAAGTTATTGATTTATACCACTAGAATGAAAATTTGAAGATATGAGGTTGGTTGGTTAGGTTTTAATTTTTAATTCTGAACTTTTTTTTTTAAACTTTTTTTACAGCTTACTATAATTTATTTACAGTTTACTTAGATGGTGCTATTAGGAAGAATAGGATGTAGAGAAAAAAAAACATATTTTTAATCAAATATTATTTAAAAAATATTAGGATTGGATAAAGACTATAAAATTAACAATTGGGGTCTGTATTTCCTTCACTCTTTGTACACTATGGGCTTAAGGCCTTGTTAATAAAATTTAAGCTTCTAATAAAAAAAATATAATTGAAATATTAATTACTAAATAAATTAACATTTTAATTCTCATTTTTTAGTTATTTTATTCTTTTTTTTGAAGCATTTTATTCTTTTGTTAAGTGAATAACAATGAGTCAAATTATTAAAAATTCACGTGCAATGCATGTGGGGCAAAAATTAGTTATTTTTAAAATTATTTTATAATAGTATCATTAATTAGATTGCGGCGGGACAATTTTTGATGCGAATTTCATAAAAATTGAACATGTAGTCTGATTTTAATTTTTATTAAAAAAAAACTAGGTTGAAGGCCATGCTATAGGCCTGATGCACTGGGCTGGGCTCGCGAGAAGCAGGCCTGGCGTTGGGCCTGGCGAAGCAGTCATGTGAAACAGGCCTGACGCTTGTCTAAGCCCGCGCCCAGTAGCCCCGCACCCAGCAGGCCCGATTCATTGCACTTTCCCTCTTTCACCTTCGAACTCTTCCATTTCCCTCTTTCCGTGTTTCGTTCCTCTTCCAACTCTTCCCTTTCTCTCTTTCACCAAATCACGCAATTTTCCCTATTTTCCTCTTCGCCCAGCAGACAATTTTCCCTCTCTTCCATTGTCGTTCTTGGTGGCTCTTTGCATATGGTAGTTGTACTTTCGTGAATAAAAGTCCAGTTTTGCTGTTGAAAAAAGTCTTCGACATTTGGTGTTCTTGCTGTTGAAAAAAGTATGGTTTAACTCCACTGTCTCCAGAAGATTAATAAGTCAGTTCTTGTTGACAAATCCTTTCTGTTCCTCTCTTTACTGTGAAAGTAAATTTGATAAATTTGGTTAATAAGGCTCCGTTCAGTTACGTTGTGGTTGCTGTTTTTTTTTGTTTTTTATTTTGAAAAAAAAAACTAAAAACTTGTTCATCTAGGATTGTGTGTTTTCCTTTTCTATTTAATTACACAAGCGTTTTTTGCAGTTTAAAAATGAAATAATGAACAACAAACATTCTGGTCAATCGTTTAGTGCTTTTTTTTCCTTACTCCGTGAACCAGTGACAGACGACTATCCAAAAACAAGTGGATTAGTTTGAATGTGTTTTATGGTTAGAAATATTATTAGATTTCATATGCAGGGATGTATTGATAATTTATATGTTGTGTAAATTTGTGTAGTTGACAAAGACCAAATCTGTGACAAACTTATTTTATTTGTGGTTTTTATTTTTTCAAGTATTTTATTTTGTTGTATTTTTCCATTGATGAAGTTGTAATAGATTCTTCCTGGATGCATTTTCTCCTTGTTTTTAGATTGCAAGTTATTGTGAAAAGAGAGAATTATATTAATGTGGGAATTTTATGGTCAATGGTTGTGTGATGATGATGTTGTTGGTTATTGCATTTGGCCGAATTCCCAATGACTCCATCTTCGAGAAGATTTCAAGTGCTTTCAGGCTTTGTCCATTTGCAGCTAATCCATAGATCATTGCATTCCATGTATCAACACTTTTATTACTTGTTTTCTGGAATGCTTGAATTGCACCTTCTAAGCGCCCACACTTGGCGTACATGTTAATAAGGCATGAATCCACCTTCCTTGAGCAAGTGCACCTAGACAGGCAAATGCAGATAAAACACTAACAAGTGTCATTGGGTTCGGCTGGATACCCATTTCTTGAACATGAAAAGCAATTGATGGAGCGCAATCCGGCCAGTCTTAGCTGTCAACGAATTCACCTCTGAGCCGGAGCGTCGGGGAGCCTGAAACAGGAAAGATGAGCGAACTCCGGGGGAACCCGGTGTGATAACTCTGAAGCTCAAGTCAGTAATCTCTCGAGGGTAAAGTGTAGACTAGATAGCGCAAAGTTCACATACCTTGTTTGTTGGGGGCATGGGGCTTTTATAATCACTTCGCGCACTCGCTCCGAGGCCCTTGTCAGGTCGGGTATGACTACCCTTGCGTCTGTCAACTCGGGCGTCGTCATTTCTGCTGGGACAGAGTCGTCACTGCTTAACCATCTTTCTAACTAGAGATGGCGGCGTCAGGAGGCGGTGGCAGGCGTCCGTTTAGAGTGCGGCTGCTAAGCGTCAGATCCCAAGTCAGTTAGGTGCGGTGCCCTCGGGTACGGACTTCCTCGGTGTCAGGCATAGTGCGGTTTACTTGGTTTTGGTGCCTTGAGGGCGATGTGGAGTGGTGAGCGAGGCGAAGTCTTGAGTTCGGAGGTATGTATAGGGCAGGTCAGCTCGGCGAGGTGTACCCCGAACTGTTGCACGGTAGGGCAGTTCGGCGAGGTGTATCCCGAGCTGTTACAAGGCAGGCCAATTCGGCGAGGGGTACCTCGAACTATTACATGGCAAGCCAATTCGGCGAAGTATGTCTCGAACTGTTACAAGGCAGGTCAGTTCGGTGAGGTGTCCCGGACTAGTTCGGCGTAGTATGTCTCGAACTGTTACATGCAGGCTAGTTCGGATTGCTGTCTGGTTTCGGGCCAAGGGTGAGTTCGGGCCCCTGGTATGGAGTTCGGACTGCTGGTTTCTCCCCTTGGTGCTCGCGCCTTAGGCTTGCTTTTGTGCTGAGCTGTCACCTTTGCCACGTGTTGCATAACTGTGAGGTCGGGCCAAATCTTCCTTCATCAATTGCCCCCCACTCCTCGCGCCAAGGGTCTTGCCCTGGTGTGGGGAGTTTAGCGAGGTGGTAGGGGGATTTGTCCCGTTCTTCAAATCTTGACTGCGTGAGGTGCTTTGCCAGGGTTCTAACGGTTTTTTGGAGCGTCCGAAAAGGCGGGAGACATGCATACTACTCATGAATGTTGACAGATGTGGCAGCGCGCGCTTATTTTAAATTTCAAAAATTCGCGCCGCTGGGACGTGATAGTGGGTCTTGGACGTGACAGTGGGTCTTTCAATTTTGAAAAAGGTGCGCCACTGTCGTTCTGAAGGGACGTGCGCTGGCGGTTGTCAGTTGCAGGGAGACGTGCGGCGCGTTTGTCAGTTTCAGAAAGACGTGCGCCGGCGCGACGTCGGCTTCAAAAAGACGTGCGCTGATGTTTCGCTCTTTTCGGAAAGACGTGCACCAATCACGTTTCGATCTCAGGGGACGTGCGGTCAGCGTGAATGCGGGCCGTTGGATCGTCTTTGATCTGCACTACCGATTCTTGGTCACTGTAGCTATAAATAGTGGGGGACCCTAATCGATTTGTCACTTCTGCGGTTTGCATCTTGAGCTCGCGTCCCAGTTTTTTCAGCTCGCGTCTAGGCTGGTTACTTTGCCTTCAAGGTTCTTGGCTTGTTCCCATCTCCGGAGCCTTCAAAACTTTCTTCCGGTGAGTACCTTCCTGAATCCACCTCTTTTCCTCGATGTCTAGCTTTGATGGCTCAGACGACTCTTCAAGTAGGACTGACGTAGGTTCTACAAGCCTTGGTGACCCTGAGGTGGAACTCAAGGATGACTATGAACCTGTAGGTCGAGCCGCTTCAGTCTATACTTATGTCTTATAGTCTGACTGGGGGGCATACATATTTCATTCCTTCATGATTTTTCGATAGCAGCTCGCTGCGGGGTTGCGACTGCCTTTCCACCCTCTTCTCGTCAAAGTTATAAACCACTTCGGTGTTACCATTGGCCAGCTTCATCCGAACTCTATTTGGAACTTAGTGGGGACTGTCTCCCTTTTTTGCGAGCAGAATTTCCCTTTAGACTTGGAGATATTTTCCTCCATCTTGATGCTCAAGAGACAAGCGGGTTCTCTTCCTGGGGGAAGACGGGCATATTACCTTTCTCCTCGCCTGGGCTTTAAGCTTCTGCATGATCTTCCTAATAAGGTCCCGGTGTGGAAGCGGGACTATTTCGGTGTGCGAAGTGCACAAAGATGGCCTTTTCAGACTGGGTGGGGTGAGGCCGCTCCTGATTCTGGTGTCACTCTCGACAAAGAGACGGTGAAGGGCCTCTGACAATGGGCATGGCAAGGTTTAAAGTACCATCAGTACTTGACGGAGGCCAAGCTTATTGCAGCCAGTCTGAGTTCGGGTAGGTTTCTAGTTCTATGGTTTCTTGTTTGCTTTGTTCCTTCATTTTTTTCTGATGTCGAACTTGTTTCTGCAGGTGTGATGGATGCAGAGAGAACTCGTGGGGGGCGCCTGTTCCAAGGCATGAAGAGGAGGAAGCGGGTCACCAAGCGAACTCGTACCGAGCTGCCCCCGGATGAGGAGCCTCAAGTTCCAGGCCACATGCCGGAGGATCTACCCAGGGAGCCCGAGGTGACTCAACCGATGCATGAAGCAGCTGGGGTGCCTTACGCTGAGACTACTCACACTGGTGCTCCTGCTTACTCCAGTGCTCCTGCTCACTCTGGGTCCGCTCATACGTGAGTTGAGCCCTCGGGCTCGGGAGCTCAAGGAGAGTTCAGGAGCATGTTGACGCAGAACTACACTCTTCAGAAGAGTAGGGAGGCTACTTTCCCAGAGGAGATCGCGGCGTGGACCGATCTTCCTTTGAATCAGGTCGCCTGCCGCGTCGTAACACATGCTATGGTGGTAAGTCAAATTTCATCTGCCTTCATTTTCTATCGCTTTTGCTGTTGTTGCTTACTTGTTTCTTTTGGTAGGTGAATTCTTCTATTCACGCCTTAGCAGCCCAAGTGGAGAGGAGTTCGTGACAGGCGCGAGCTGTTGAGGCTGCCGCTCATGCTGCCGAGGAGGCCTTCCGTGCCGCTGGGGCGAATACCCGAGCTGTTGAGGCAGCCGCTTATGCAGCCGAGGAGGCTGCTCGCGTCGCTATGGCTAGGCAGGCAATGTCTCAGCGGGATGCCGAGGTAATGGGGGTAGTTGTCAAGCACATGGTGGACTTGAGGTTGGACCTGCAGCATCAGGTCGAATATCTTCAGGAGGACATCAGAGAGAAAACACAGATTTTCTCCCAAGGCATTGAAGGCGCCAAGAAGAAGGTCATTGAAGACTATATTGCCTCTCCGCATTTTGACGACCTGATGGTGGATTCTTATCGAAGAGGATTCAAGCTGAGCCGGTGGATGATCCGGAATACGTACCCTGACCTCGACGTTAGCGCCATATCCACTTTGCATATAACTCAGGAGATGGCCAATGCTGCCGATGGCGAGCTGGATTCTGAAGGAGAGGCTAGGCCTTCGGGTGTTATTGAAGTGCCTTCTGATGGCGAAGAGGTAGCTCCGGGCATGTAATGGAATAGACATTTTTTTTTCGATGGCCATTGTACTCCTTTTTCTTGAATGAAATAGACAATCTTTTCGGTGTTCTTTTTCCTGAACTGATTTTTCGTCAAAGTAATAATATGCCACTTGCCCGTTCTTGTACTTGCGTGACCTGTTTCAGTCCCTAGGCTCTTGTCGCGAACTGATCTTTTGCCGAGCTGATAATATGCCTGACTTTTCTTTGCTTGCTTACGCCAAGGTTCCTCTTGTTGGCTTTGCGTCGTGGACCTTGGGCCATTGTAGCGATTTTGTCCACTTCGCTCGACGGTTTATAGGTAGTATCGCCTTAAGTTAACAATGTTCCACGCTCGAGGTAATTGTTTGCCTTCTAAGGTTTCGAGCCTGTATGCCCCCCTGAGCGCTCTCTTTACTTTATAGGGCCCTTCCCAGTTTGGCCCAAGTTTGCCAACGCCGGGTTCGGGCACCATAATTTTACAAAGGACCAGGTTGCCGACCCGGAAGCTTCGTTGCTTTACTCTCGCATTGTAGTAGCGAGCTACCTGCTGCTGGTAGGCCGCTGTCCGGATTTGCGCGAGGTCCCTTACCTCGTCCAGTAGGTCAAGCTTGGTACGTAACTCATCTCCATTTGTCCGATCGTCATATGTTTCTAGTCGCAATATTGGTACTTCAATTTCCGCTGGGATCACTGCTTCAATGCCGTATGTGAGGTTGAAGGGGGTTTCTCCCGTGGTGGTTTTTTCTGTAGTTCGGTGGGCCCATAAAACGCTTGGTAGCTCTTCGGCCCACAATCCCTTAGCTCGATCTAGACATGCTTTCAGTCCACACAGGATGGCTCTATTCATGACTTCTGTCTGACCGTTTGCCTGCGGGTGCGCGACTAATGTGAAGTTCTGCCGAATCCCCATGTTCTGGCACCACTCTTGGAACTTGATATCCTTGAACTGCTTACCGTTGTCAGAAATTAGTACCCGAGGTAACCTGAAGCGACATACTATGTTCTTCCAAAAGAAGTTCTGTATGTTTCGGGCCGTAACTATTGCCAGAGGTTCGGCTTCTATCCACTTCGTGAAGTAATCCACTACCACAACTAGGAATTTTATCCCTCCTGTTGCTGGCGGGAATGGCCCTAGGAGGTCGATGCCCCATTGTGCAAAGGGCCACGGGTTGGCGAGGTATTTGAGGTCGGAAGCAGGCTGATAGTGGACATTGGCATGCTTCTGGCATTTGTCACATTTTCTGACAAGCTCGACTGCTTTTGCCTTCATCGTTGGCTAGTAGTATCCTTGTCGAAGTGCTTTTTGGGCGAATGCTCTGCCACCCACTTGTCCGCCGCATAGGCCTTCATGAGTGTCGCGGAGTACGAACTCGGCTTCGGCAGGTCGCAGGCAACGCAAGTAGGGGAGCGTGTAGGACCGTCGGTACAACCGTTCGTTAATTATGGCGTATTTGGCTGCCTGGCGCTGCACCCTCTTGGCCGCATTGCATTATGCAGGGAGGGTTTCGTCCATCAAGAAGCTCGCGAGTGGGTCGATCCAGCTCGACTCTGCTTCGAGGACGGGAGCGACCTCCTCTTCCCACTCGAGAATACAAGGCCGAGGTAAATTCTCTATGTACACGGTTCTCTTGTTGTTGTGGCTTGTGCTGGCTAGCCGGGACAGAGCGTTGGCCTCAGTGTTCTCTGACCTCGGGATTTGCCTGATGAAGTGTGACTGGAAGTTGAGCAGGGCCTCTTTTACTTTCGCTAAGTATGCGATCATAGAGAGCTCGCTTGCTTCATACTCGCCCGTGACTTGGTTGACCACGAGCTGAGAATCGCTGCAGATGACCAAGTGCTTTGCTCTTACCTTTTGCGCTAAGTTCAGCCCGACTATCAGTGCTTCGTATTCTGCCTCGTTGTCAGATGCCGCGAACTCAAAGCGTAGTGCGTATTCCAATTTTGTGCCGTCCGGGCCGCATAAGACTATTCCAGCCCCGCTGCCTTGCTGGTTCGAGGAACCATCTACGTGAAGGATCCAGGGCTCCTCATCCCACTTCACGGGGTTCAAACTCTATTGGCTCAGGTGTTCTGGGTTCGCCCAAACTGGGGACCTCGGACTCAACCTATTGGGCTTCGTGGCTGAAAGTGCACTCCACGATAAAATCTGCCAAAGCTTGGGCTTTAATTGTGGTCCGTGGTTTGTACTGAAGATAGTACTTGCTGAGTTTGATGGCCCACTTCGTCAGCCTACTGGAGACCTCGGGCTTCAGCAAGACTTGCCTTAGGGGTTTGTCGGTTAAGACGACGACTGTGTGAGCTTGAAAGTATGGGCGGAGTTTCCGAGCTGATATCACCAGTGCGTAGGCTATTTTCTCTATCTACGGGTACCTCGTCTCTGCTCCCTGCAGAATTTTACTAACATAATATACGGGCCGCTGGACCCGGTCTACTTGTTTTACTAATACCGAACTGACCACCTCGTCGCTCGCCGAGAGGTACAGTTCTAAGACCTCGCCCTCCTCGGGTCTGGCTAAGGTTGGTACGGTGGCGAGGTAAGTCTTTAGCTCATCGAACGCGAGCTGGCAATCTCGGGTCCATTCGAACCCTTTGCCTTTGATTGCCTTAAAGAAAGGCAGGCAGCGATCTGCCGACTTGGACATGAAGCGGCTCAGAGCGACTATGCGGCCGTTTAGCCTTTGAACTTCTTTTACTTTCCGAGGTGGTCTCATATCAAGGATGGCCTTTATTTTGTCCGGGTTGGCCTCAATACCGCGCTAGTTGACAATGTACCCTAGAAACTTACCTGAGGTGACACCGAAGACACACTTGTTCGGGTTTAGTCTCATGTTATATTGACGTAGAATTTGAAAGACAGAATCCAAGTCTTTTATTAATTCTCACGAAAACTGTGTTTTGACGACCATGTCGTCTACATAACATTCAGTTTTCGTGCCAATTAAAGGCCAAAAAAGTTTATTTACAAGTCTTTCAAAGGTTGCACCAGCGTTCTTTAGCCCGAAGGGCATGACCTTGTAACAGTACGGGCCGAACTCAGTAATGAAGCTGGTTTTTTCTTGGTCGGATTGGTCCATCTTGATCTGGTTGTAGCCTGAGTAGGCGTCCAGGAAGCTTAGCAGCTCATGTCCCGAGGTCGCGTCCACTAGGCGGTCAATTTGGGGCAGGGGGAAGTAGTCTTTTGGGCAAGTTCGGTTCAAGTCGGTGTAGTCGACGCACATGCGCTTCTTGCCGTTGGCTTTTTTCACCAGCACTAGGTTGGCTACCCAGCTCGGGTAATGAACTTCCCTTATGAAGTCCACTGCGAGGAGCTTTTCGACTTCTTCGTCGACCGCCCTCCAACGCTCCAGGGATAAGTTGCGTTTCTTCTGTCTAATGGGTCTGACTACAGGGTCAGTGTTAAGCTTGTGAGTTATAAGGCCAGGGTCAATACCGGGCATATCTGCCGCGGACCACGCAAAAATATCTAAATTTTGGAGTAAGAAACTTACCAGTTCAGTTCGCAAAGGCTACTTGACGGAGGCGCCGATCTAGAGTGTTCGCGCCGGATCTATAGCCGAAGTCGGGACTACGACTGTTTCCTCAGTGGGCGAAGCTCGTTCCTCGCCCTGCTCCGCAGGCCGCTCCAGTTCAAGGTCGTCAGCTGCCTTGGGTTTTCCCTTTAGGGTGGCAACATAGCATTTGCGGGACTCGAGTTGGTCGCCTCGCGCTACCCCCACACCGATGTCCGTTGGGAACTTCATTGCTAGATAATAGGTGGAGACTACAACATGCAGAATATGCGTAATTGGTCGCCCTATTATGGCGTTGTATGGGGAGGGGGTCGCGACCACCAGAAAATCGTGGTTGAGTCTTATCGCGCATGGCCATGTGCCGACTTCCACATGCACTGTTATCTTCCCCAGGGGCCTGACTTCCTCTCCACTGAAGCCCACCAGAGGAGTGTGCGCGGGTTTCAATTCGCTTTTTTGCAACTGCAATTGGTCAAACGTCGATTTGAATAGGATGTCCACCGAACTGCCTAAGTCTACCAGTACGCGCCGGACTTCGAAGTCACTAATCCTTAGCTTTATGACGAGCGCGTCATTATGGGGGTAGTGAACACCTTGCGCGTCGTCTTCTGTAACCACCGAACCACCGAACCACCGAACCACCGAAGTGCATCCTGCCACCACCGAACCGCCCACTATCACGTGGATGGTTCCCCGGACTGGCCTTTCTTCTGGGGGAGGTCGCTGCAAGGCTTCGGCCGGTCTGTTGCTTGGCTCGGGGACATCCTTCCCGTGTTCCCCTTGCTGACCTGCTTTATTGCTACTGTCATAATGTACAAAATTTCTTAAGTACCTGCGACGGATGAGTCCTTCTATCTCGTCGCGGAGATTATTGCATTGCTCGGTGCTATGACCGTGATCTTTATGAAAACTACAATATAAATTTTTGTTCCTCTCGTTGGGGTTGCTCTTCAGGCAAGGTGGCCACTTTACGTAAGGAGCGTCCTTGATCGTCATCAGGATCTTGGTCCGCCTTGTGTTCAATGGCGTGTAATCCATCCGAACTGCTAAGGGAGCTCGGGACGGCTGCCTTGGCTTCGCCTCTCGGCTCTAGCCTCTTCTGTCGCTGGGGTTGGAGGGCTCGCCTTCTCTTTTTCTTTTTTCAACCCCGCCTTTGTTTCTCTGGTTGATCTCTTCCTCTGTTCTCATAAACTTGTCCACGAGCTTGAGGAAGTCGGCCACAGTTGCTGGCTGGCTGGCCACCATGTGCCACTTGAACTCTTTGTGCGTCACCCCTCTTTTGGCCACAGTGAGCTGTACCGCGGGGTCTAACCGAGGGATCTGCAAACATGCTTCATTGAACCGTTTGATGTAGCTCTAGATGGGTTCCCCCTCTCTTTGGATTATCCTGAAGATACTTTCCTCGGTTCTGGGACACCTTTTGCTGGTAACAAAGTGCGCAGTGAAGATCTGCACAAACTGGGACCAGCTTCTTATTGACCCGAAAGCTAGGTTCCGGTACCAGGTGCGGACCACCCCTCTGAAGGTGGTGGTGAAGGCCATGCACATGCACGACTCGCTTGCCCTAGCGAGGTGCATTTGCGACTGGAACGCGTCGACGTGGTCGTTGGGGTCAAAGGACCCATCATACTTGTCTAGAGAAGGGAGTTTGAAATCTCTAGGCAAGGGGACTGCCAAAAGTTCTGCTGAAAGGGGGGAAGGAACTGAGAGAATGGGGACGGTTTTTACCTCGCCCGAGCTCGTTTCTTCCTTGCCTCTGAGCTCGGGTAGCACACGGGTAGCAGTTCGGCAACTTCGCCGGTGCCTTCTTTGAGTGGGCCTGGTGCTGGCGCTGCTGGCCTCCGTGTTGCCGAGCTCGATGGGCCTGGAATGTTGGCCTGCTGCTAAGGCGCTGAAGCGGTTCTCCGTGAGTGGAAACTCGGGCTTGGAGCGCCGGGGTGACTTCGTGGGCGAGGTTCCTGACCCACCCGCGAGCTATGAGGCGGGGGTGATCTTTCTTTGCTTATGGCTCGGGGATGAGGCCTGACTATTAGGGGGTTTCTGTGGTCGGGAAGCCTCTCCTTGGTGAGGTCGTCCACTTTGAGGGGAGGCCTTGACCAGCTTTGAAACGGGGTGCCGGGGTGGAAGCAGTGGTTGGTTCAAGGGTAGCTGAGGGAATTGTTGTTGATAATGGTGTTGGGAGAGGTGGTGCAACACCTGGTGTTGCTGGAGTTGGTGCTGCTGGAATTGCTGCATTTGGGCCTGCATTGCCCGCATGTATTGCATGAGGTCATCTAGCTGGTTTTGGCGGGCTACTAGTGGGGCAGCAGTTGGTTCCACGAAGTTGGTTTCGATGGGGAGTGGAAGAGGAATGTTCAGCGAGGGAGTGTTCAGTGGTGCCACCGCCTGTGGCACATTCAAACTTGGGATCCCATCCACCGAAAGGGGGATGGTGAACTGCACAATGCACACCGCCGGAACATGAAGTTGTTCTCCGGTAGTGGCTATTTCGGTTCCACGTCCGGCACTGCTGGAGGAGGCCATTTCGGTGTTGGAGTTTTTGAAAGAAGGGTAGGTAAAAGGGATTTAGAGGGAGGCTTTTAGAAGCGATCCCACAGACGACGCCAATTGATGGAGCGCAATCCGACCGGTCTTAGCTGTCAAAGAATTCGCCTCTGAGCTGGAGCGTCGGGGAGCCTGAAACGGGAAAGATGAGAGAACTCAGGGGGACCCGGTGTGATAACTCCGAAGCTCAAGTCAGTAATCTCTCGAGGGCAAAGTGTAGACCAGATAGCGCAAAGTTCACATACCTTGTTTGTTGGGGGCAGGGGGATTTTATAATCACTTCGCGCACTTGCTCCGAGGCCCTTGTCAGGTCGGGTATGACTAC